>NC_054713.1:29705125-30049974 GCF_016097555.1 Gigantopelta aegis | reverse complement strand
TTTTATAGGATCCTATAAAAAATATAGGGAATATAGGTCTGGTATACTATTAGTGACTTGCAGTGGCTGGATCAAGAAATATACCAATGGACCCACCTACGGGGATCGATCCTAGACCGACCACGCATTAGGCGAGCGCTTTACCACTACTGCACTAGGCTACGTCCCGCCCCCTACTCACTTAAATAGACTCACCCTTGTTGGCTTCCATTGTAAGATGTTGCCGACTAACAGACGTTTTGGTGAAAATTATATATTAAATAAATTTTCTAGTTTAGAACATCATTGTCTGTATACAAAAGATGTTTGTTGTCCTAATGCGTGTAGTGGCCCAAACCAGATTTTACCTCACAATAACTTCGTACGTACGAAAATAAATACATATTACAAAGTACAATGTAAATTGAGTGCTACAAACACTATTATATGGCCGGAAACACCTTGGATATACAGACACTAGTATTATTAGTATGTCTGGCTGTCGGTCTATCCATCCCACAAGTATAATTTTCCGGACCTTTTTTCCGCATTGTGTATAGCTTTGTCATGTACAGTTTACAGGTGGACTTTCATTCCCATTTACGCAAGTTTGACGGTTATGGCCCTTCACTTTAGGAGATACGAAAATCCGTTTTCCGGACTGTATTTTTGGAATGCTGAAATTTTGTGTATAGCTTTATTATTTACTGCTACAGAGCCAGTTTGATTTTCATGGCGATTAAAGCCGCACACCCTAGTTCCATCCAGCGAAAATAAATTATAATTTGGTTAATCTACAAACCTGTAACACACTTAGATCACGTTTTTATCAAATGGAGTGAAAAAGCAGGTTTTATATCGATAAATACCATGGGAATCCCCATGTCCCAATTGCTTGAAATAATTTTGAAAGTTTGTATTCTGACATCACCGGTAGATGTCGCTCGAAGCACAATGCCTACGTCACGACAAATTTCAGACTTGGGGTGGGTTCTTTTCACCTCTCCTGGACATGTTCCAACTGTTCTGTCCTGGTTGTATCCCCTCTCCAGATATCGTAGGACTTAGCAAACTTATTGGTTTTAAGGGTCTGTAACGTTTTGTACTGAGATACTTACTTGTCTGAACTTTATTGTTACTGAAAATGTTCACGAACTGTGAAGAAAAATCTTACAAATGAACAACAAATCGGATGTAGATTGCGCGAACCGTGCACGAGAAAACAAACCAAACCAAAATGATAACGGTCACGTGGTATACCAACGTCTGTGACATTGAAATGGAAATCTCCCGTCTAAAAATAGATTAGACCTTGTCTGCTCAACGGTTTTTTCTCAAACGTGCGTCCGTTTTTCAGAAATACGAAAAATGCATTTTGTGGTATTACAAACACCAGGATTACCAGGATTACCAAAAAACACTTCAGGTGAATGGAAATGTATATTCTAAATAATAAACGGTAAGTAAAGTGCAATTTTATTTATGAAAAAATGGGTTTAATAGCGAAAAACAACGCCGTAATGGTTAACAACTAGCCGTAACTAGGGTGTGTCCCTTTAACCTATTTTTGACAGTTATGGTCGTTGAACGTAGGAGATAGGAAAATGTGTTGGGCCAGGTAGGGGACATGCATTGCCTTGAAGTAGCAATATTTTCAAATTTATTGTTCTGGTTAATTTCTTTGAAAATAATGACCTAAATACTTGTATAAGACGGTCGGGCACATTTTAATCATAACAGAACTGTCGCTAAACAATATTAAATTGCCTAGAAAACGCATCTATATTTTAACATTTTCTCGGATTCCCTCCAAAAATCGGATCATTTGCCTTTGGGAAACTCAAACTATACTTTAAAAAATATTGGGACCCACCCCTCTTACAGCATCCCGGATTCGCACCCAGTATTTACCATTTACACGAATCATACTACCCCCATTGATCGCCTCCCGCCAACCTGTCCCATACCTCTATACATCGGAACCTGGAAAGTACACCACTAGAGCACATTGATTAATTTATGTCAAACACTTGATAATTTTGATTAGTAGTCTTCAGTTGTTCCAGCCAGTCCACCACGACTGGTATATCAAAGGCCGTGGTATGTTCTATCCTGTCTGTGGGATGGTACATATAAAAGAACCACTCTTATAAATGAACAAAACTCTGGTTTCTAAAACTATATGTCAGAATTACCTTTGTTTGATATCCAATAGCCGATGATTGATAAATCGATGTGCTCTAGTGGTATCATTAAACAAAACAAACTTTAACGTAGACTTCAGACGATACCCGCTACATTGTTTCTATTAGCAGCAAGGGATCTTGTATATGCACAAACAAGACACGGCCTTTGATATACCAGTAGTGAAACACACTGTTTTGTTGAACGACACCACTAGAGCACATTGATTTATTAATCATCGGCTATTTGATAATTTTGACATGTAGTCTTAAAGATGAAACCTGTTACATTAGTAGCAAGGGATCTTTTATATGCATCATCCCTGACAGGACAGCACATACCACAACCTTTGATATACCAGTCATGGTGCACTGGCTGAATAGGAAATAGACCAATGGGCCCACCGACAAGGATCGATCCTAGACCGACCGCGCATCAGGCGAACACTTTAACACTGGGCAACGTTCAGGTACTTAGAGAGGAAACCTGCTGCTGTCATGTCATGGGTTACTCTTTTAAATTAGAAACAAGGGATCTTTTATATGCACCATTTCTGACAGAATATTACATACCACGGCCTTTGTTACCCAAGTTGTGAAGCACTAAGCTGAAATGGGAAATACCCGAATGGATCAACCGTTCGGGTTTTAAAATGTAACATAGACGAGTGTTTTACAACTGGGTTACATCCCATCACTTTTCATGCTTTTAGGAGTGAACAAGTGTGTATATTTAAAACATAAATGAAACATGATATAATTATAACACAATTCATGTTTATTGATAAAACATGTTAAGACACCTCAAATTTTAATAATTAAAATAAAACCAATGTCAGTATAAGTAAAGGCTGTTTACCATTTTTTGGCAGAGGAGTGCATTCGCGGGACACATTAATAAAATAAATAAATAAATATATAATTTTAAATAAATAATAATAATAATAAATTATTAAATAAATAATTAAAACAAAACAAATGTCAGTATAAGTAAAGGCTGCTTACCATTTGTGTAGTTTACATAAATAGATAAATAAATAAATAAATCTTAAATAAATTCTATGATTATCAACAGTAGTTTCCTTACAAGCTGCGCTGTTAAAATAAGTCCACTCCGCACACACGGGAAATCAATGTAATACAACTAGCAACAAAAATATACTAACCGATCAGACCAGTTTTACTTTTTAAAATGAAGACTGTTGTTATGGTCGCATCTGGTTAGGTCTCACTACACCGAAGTCATCTGCCATTGAAACCCATGTTAAATTTCCCAACTAAATACTAATATTTTTTAACATTTTAAACCTCCAAGACGGCAGCCTCCGCTGGTACGTATTGTCTTATACTGAATCCATGCAGGTCCCCGAGAACTTAAAAATGAGAACTTTCCGTCTGTTTTTTGTTATAGGACCGCATCTGGCTGTAGTACCGGTCCGAACAGGTAATTCATAAACCAATTCAGTCTTGTGCTATACACCCATGTCCCAAAAGTTCAATGCACAATATTACAAAATAACATGGGCAAAATACAGCCAGAAGGCTTACCATTAAACATACACATTGTTGTAATTCTTCACTATTTCCTAGAAGTGAATATGTGAACCACAACATATGTCACAATTAGCAACTATAGTGGACCGTGATGAATTAATTCTCACCCGGAAGTGATCTGTGTAGTCTATTAACAGATTTTGTAAAACTTGGTTTGAAGTCAATTTGATAATTTGGGTCATTTACACCATGAAAAGCCATACTAGACCAGTGTAACTTATGAACTCTAACCAATACACAAAAGACAGATGCACCAACAATCCAATAAAACTTCATATCACATATTGTTACTCCCTGGTCATCCACACAAAAGATGGCCATCAAACAGCCACTACATAGTAATGTATGACCCTTTTGGTAGTTCTAATATAAGGAACATACAAAGATGCTAATTATCTAGTTAGTTCATTAAAAATATTAGTTTTCATTAATGGTTGCTATGGGCAACAATTATTTCATAGTGAAGTGTTGAAATCCTAGGTTTTTTCTGTGTATTTCAGCATGAAGATCCACACATTATTAATGGCAGATACAAATTCTACTTTTATAGGAGAATACTGTTATATATTCACAATACCATCAAAAATGTTTGTCACTATGACTGTACATTCGAAAAAAAATCATTATTCACAAATTCACAGAAATTAGGGTGAATTTGGATATTGACCATGTGACCTTGAATTTTGACCTTTTACAATGAGAAACTCAATTTTAGACACTCAGATCAATTTATATATTATGTATAAGAAAACTAGCATATACATTTTGACACACACACCCTAAAAAATAAAATAATATAAATAAATAAAATTGACGTTTGAAATATTTACCCAAAGAGGGCCCCAATAAACTTGGATAAAATCCACATAGATGAAATTACCTTTTACATGGATGCTACACTAATACATTCTCATTTTGGCTTGCTAAACATATATTTTTGGTGATAAACAGTAATTTCATGTTTTACATTATGGTCTCACTACACAGATGTCATCTGCCATTGAAACCCATGTTAAACTGCCCAACTTCAAGTGAAGATTGCCCATAGAACGGGTTCTTGTTGGCACTAACAACATACACCATTGCGAACATACATTATATAAGCATTTATATTCATTCCAAAATTGTGAACATTTCCATCTCAGTTTTTTGCTATATGACCGCATCCGGCTGTAGTACCGGTCCGAACAGGTGGTTCATAAACCGATTCACTCCGGCTGTCACTTGCACTATATACCCATGTCCCATAAGGTCGATGCACAATATTACAAAATAACATGGGCAAAATACACCCAGAAGGCTTACCATTAAACATACATATTGTTTTAATTCTTCACCATTTCCTAGAAGTGAATATGTGAACCATAACATGTGCCACAATTAGGAACTATAGTGGACCGTGATGAATGAACTCTCACCCGGAAGTCATATGTGTAGTGAGACCTTAAAGTCTAGTGACCGATTTTGTCAAACTTGGTTTGAAGTCAATTTGATAATTTGGGTCATTTACACCATGAAAAGCTATACTAGAGCCGTGTAGCTTATGAACTCTAACCAATACACCAAAAGATAGATGCACCATACCATCCAATAAAACTTCATATCACATTGTTACTCCTTGGTCATCCACACAATAGATGGCCATCAAACAAGCAGCCACTATATGGTAATATATGACCTTGCTGGTAGTTCTGATATGGGGAACATACAAAGAAGCTAATTATCTAGTTAGTTCATTAAAAATATTAGTTTCCATCAATTGTTGCTATGGGCAACAATTGTTTCATAATGAAGTGTTGAAATCCTGTTTTTTCCTGTATATTTCAGCATGAAGATCCACATATTATTAATGGCAGATACAAATTCTACTTTCATAGTAGAATACTATGTTATATATTCACAATACCATCAAAACTGTTTGTCACTATGACTGTACATTCGAAAAAATTCATTATGCACAAAATCACAGAAATTAGGTTGAATTTGGATATTGACCTTGTGACCTTGAATTTTGACCTTTTACAATGAGAAACTCAGTGTTAGACACTCATATCAATTTATTTATTACATGTAAGAACACTAGAATGTACATTTTGACACACACACCCCTAAAAAATAAAAATAAAAATAAAATAAAAATAAAAATAATAAAAATAAATAAAATTGACATGTTTGCTATATTTACCCAAATTGGGCCCCCATACGCTTGGCTCAAATCCACATCGATGTAATTACCTTTTATAAGGATGCTACACTAGTATGGTCTCACTACACAGATGTCATCTGCCATTGAAACCCATGTTAAATTGCCCAACTTCAAATGGAGATTGCCAATAGAACATACACCATTGCGAACATACATTATAAGCATTTATTTTCACTCCAAAATTGTGAACATTTCCGTCTCAGTTTTTTGCTATATGACCGCATCTGGCTGTAGTACCGGTCCGAACAGTGGTTTATAAACCGATTCAGTCCGGCTGTCTCTTGTGCTAGACACCCATGTCCCAAAAGGTCAATGCACAATATTACAAAATAACATGGCAAAATACAGCCAGAAGGTTTACCATTAAACATACATATTGTTTTAATTCTTCCCCAGTTCCTACAAGTGAATATGTGAACCACAACTATAGTGGCGGACTGTGATGAATAAACTCTCACCCAGAAGTGATCTGTGTAGTCGGACCTTAGGATATAGCTATGTATCATGAAAAGTCTCGAAGACTGTTTTCAAGATCTTGTTTCGGAGATATTTGTTTTTCCTGAGATATATTGTCAACAGTCGAAAACTTTGTTTACAACACTACATGTAGTCTTTAGACATAGGGCAGTGTCCAAAACAAAATATCAGATACAGATCAGTGTATTAAACAAATCACAAGAGGTGACAGCTAGTCACGTGGTACTGATCAAAGTATGAGTGTTCAAATAACAATAGAATGTCATGAACGAGTGTCTGCAACTAAATTTAGGAGATGGCCAACTGAGTTTGATTAACACAAATGAAATTTTAATAATAATCTACCAATAAAAAGCACTTTTACTCTATAACTGGAACTTTTACACACAAAAGAGCACTTTTATACTAAAAAAGAACACTTTTACACTAAATAGGGCACTTTTACACACACAAAAAAAGAGGATTTTTATATAAGAGCACTTTTACACTAAATAGGGCACTTTTACACTAAACATGACACTTTTACTCTCATACTGGCACTTTTTTCTCTAAAAATGGCACTTTTACACAACAAATAACACTTTTACACTAAACATGACACTTTTACTCTAATACTGGCACTTTTTTCCTCTAAAAATGGCACTTATATATTAAAAAGGGCAGTTTTACTATAAAAAAACAAACACTTTTAATCTAAAAATAGCACGTTTACACTAAACAGGGTACTTTGACACTGAAAATGGCACTTTGACACTGAAAAGGGCACTTGTATACTAAAAAAAAAAAAAGAGTACCTGTCAGGGTTCATACACTTAAAGGTAGTCAAAATTCAAGGGTTTTTCAAGCACTTTCCAGGTCAACTTTACCAAAATTTCAGGACCGTACCGAGTTTCCACAGGTCGTTAAACACGCAAGTACCAACCATCTTTGTGGGTTTACAATAAATTCATTAACTTGACACGCTCCCTGAACTTGCTAAATAAACTTGCTAAATACCCAGCGGCAAAAAGTGACAAACTTTCTTTTCCAATATGGCAACGCTGTCGCTTGGATCTCGTGGCCGCGTGATTCTCGCATCGCGAGATAAAAAACAACAACAAACATTCACGCGTCAACTGAGCCGGTAAACATCGATTGGCTGGACGATTGGCATTTGATTGTTCCGCGGAAATGAAACAAATAATTTAATTACATGTTAAATAAAGTAAATAAAGCCTCCTTTTTAGGCGTTTATATTTTATTTGACATCAAATTATCATTTTCAAGGGTTTTCCAGACCGCAAGATGATTTTCAAGGGTATTCAAGCACTGGAAAACATTAGTTTATTTTCAAGGGTTTTCCAGGCGCGTACGAACCCTGACCTGTACTCTTTACACTAAACAGGGCACTTATATACTAAAAAGAGCACTTTTACACTAAATAGGACACTTTTACTTTAAATAGGGCACTTTTACTCTAACAATGACATTTTTATACCAAACATGACACATTTACACTAAAAATGGCACTTTTACACTATAAACATGACTTTTACACTAAAAAGAGCACTTTTACACTAAGCAGGACACTTTTAGCCTACTCTAAAAATGGTACGTTTACACTAAATAGCATGTTTATACTAAACAGGGCACTTTTATACTAAAAAGAGCACTTTTACACCAAATAGGGCACTTTTACTCGAAATTGGACACGTTTAATCTAAAAAGGGCATTTATTCATTTCATCGGGCGGGGTGGGAGTTGTTGTACCTTTCTACCTACTAGATATGGCCCCATTTCACTATTGTAGGATATAGATGTCTACAATGTTGTTTCTGAAACAAAACGTCTCAAAACCATTTATAGTGTCAAGTCAAGGACACTGTTTCAAAAAGAACGTCTTCAAGACTTTGTAAATATATATAGTGTCTTTTAGTGAACAGGGACAGGAAAGCACGCCATAATTATAGGATATTAAACATGAGCAGTTTCCAGGTGGGTTCGTATCAAGGAAGGAAATGTTTTATTTAACAACACACTCAACACATTTTATTCACAGTTATATGGCGGCAGACATATGGTTAAGGACCACACAGATATTACTAATGTGGCCACTTCATGGGCTACTTTTCCCGATTAACTGCAAGGGATCTTTTATATGCACCATCCCAGACAGGATAGCACATACCACGGCCTTTGTTACACCAGTTGTGGAGCACCGACTGGAACGAGAAATAGCCCAATGGGACCACCGACGGGGATCGATCCTAGACCAACCGTGCATCAAGCGAACACTTTACCATTGGGCTACGTCCCGCCCCTAGTTCGTATCGGGTTCCCACGGAAAATATATTATAAAAAAAAGAAAAAGAAAATTCGCTTGAAGCAGGTCAGGCCCCGAAACTAGGCTACCCCTTCTGACCACGCACCCGATATAGTGTTCCTACCAATTCGTCCGTAAATTTGCGAAAGCATGGATTCTATTCATACCCAAATGCATGACCAAAAGAAAAAAAGAAAAAAAAAAAGGAGAAAAAACAGAAATTATAAATGTGTTACACCTAAGAAAAAAGAAGGGAATCTGGCACCTCACCCGATTGCTATGGCTATGCAAACCTGGTGTTATTTCGAGTGATATAAGAGCATTCATGGACTGAGAGTAGAGTATACATTGTATACACACAATCTTCCACACTGAAATATTCACTCCATTTTCAGTCTACATAAAGAAAGGAAGAAAGAAATGTTTTATTTAACGACGCACTCAACACATTTTATTTACAGTTATATGGCATCAGACATATGGTTAAGGACCACACAGAGTTTGAGAGGAAACCCACTGTCGCCACTACATGGGCTACTCTTTCCAATTAATTAGCAGCAAGGGATCTTTTATTTGCGCTTCCCACAGGCAGGATAGCACAAACCATGGCCTTTGTTGAACCAGTTATGGATCACTGGTCAGTGCAAGTGGTTTACACCTACCCATTGAGCCTTGCAGAGCACTCACTCAGGGTTTGGAGTCAGTATCTGGATTAAAAATCCCATGCCTCAACTGGGATCCGAACCCAGTACTGACTAGCCTGTAGATCGATGGCCTAACCACAACGCCAGCGAGGCCGGTTTCTACATAAAGAGTTAATTACTCATGCTGCTTTGGAATAAAGTAGTACACTGACTGTTCAGTTTGTAAAAAAATTTTTAAAGCTGGTGGTTTATCATTGACGGTGGGAGAAAAAAATGCTCCACTTCATTCGGTGCATAAATTATGAATCGGAGGTCTGTCGACCCAAAGTCTCTCCAACTTCTTGTTGTTCTCACAGCGTCAGTATAAGTATTGGGCCTGTTAGTATTGTTTGCTTTGTGTTCTTTCTGTTCACATTTCGTATTCTTTCTTTTGATCTTCATTCTCGCCCTTCTTGTTTTCTCAACACTTTTCTTCACTTTACATGCTTCTGTATCTTTTATTTCGATATTTATATTGTCCATGATGGTATTGTCCGCTTCCATTTGGTTTCTCTTAACATTCTTTTCATTCTCATTAATTCTTCTGTTACATTCCATATTTTTTGTTTCCAATGTTTTGTTATTCTTCATTCTCATCTTTCTTCCTTTCTTAAGGTTTTTGTTCACTTTACACGCTTTCGTATTTTTTATATTCCTTGTTTTCGTACTGACCATGTTGGTATAGCTTTTTTTCGTATGCCACATTTTTATTTTCATCTCTTGTGATACATTTCATATTCACTGTTCTATTTAAGTTTGCCATCTCATCCTTGACGTTCAACTTCTTTCTTTTGTTTTTGTTTCTTCTCGTATTCTTAATTAAAAATTTTTTCAAGCATACGATATTTGTTGTGATGTTCATCTTTGCACTAGTTTTCGCATTTTTCTTGTCCGTTATGTGTTTTTATTAATGTCCCATATAATTTTTCTCATTTGCTTTCATGTTTTTTATAAATGATTTGCTTTGCACCATTCTACTGAAACATTGCAATGCGTCCTTCTGTCTTCTACCATGGCCACTGACATGAATATTGGCCGATCGAAGTAATTGAAATACTTAAGAACCGAAACAAGTGCTCATATATGTTCAATAGAGGTTTGTGTCCAAAGCTTCTAATTTATATTCTGAGAGTAAAACTTCTGACCTCTATTCTTCTGGGTTTCCAGACATATTTCTGTATTATGATTACATCCAGGAAACTTTTCCAAAACACGACAGTGAGATATTAGTTTTATACAAACAATGTTGTAAAATAAAATCAACAGAAAGTCTGAACACATGCACAGGTAATGTTTTGACAACAATAAGTATGAATGAATGAATGAATGAATGAATGAATGAATGTTTAATACATCAGCTGTTGGGGTCAAACTACATAATATTTAAAATCACTGTTCGGGTGCACTTGGATGAAAGTAAGTTCCTGTTCCTCAAAATACTAAAAACAAACCACGTATATTTTTCAAAATAATAATAATAATATTGAACAAAATAACATTGCTACACCTATAGTATTTTACTATTTTATTGTCTCAACTTTTTGTAAATTATGTATTATTTCTTCCCACCCACCACCCCTTTAAAAAGATTAAAATAGTGTATATTTTTGCATCCTCTGGATACCCACCCTTTTCTAGACACCCCATCCCGCCCCTCATCTTCTGGATACCTACCCCTCTCCTAGACACGACTCTCCTTTGGGATACTCTCCCCTCTCATTCTGAACAACCAACCCATCCCACCCCTCTCCCTCTGAATACACACTTCTGTTTTTAGACACCTCACCCATCCCGCAACTCTCCCTCTGGACACTACTCCCATCTCGCCCCTTTCCTTCCAGATTAACAGCCAACCTCGCGACTCTGCCACCAGACCCACCGCCAACCTCGACCCTCTCCCTTCAGACCCACTGCCAATCTCGCCACTCTCCCTTCAGACCCACCGCCAACCTCGACCCTCTCCCTCCAGACCCCACCCACCCACCTCTCCATTCAGACCCACCGCCAACCTCGCCACTCTCCCTCCAGACCCGCCGCCAACATCAATCCTGTCTCTCCAGACCCACCACCAACCTAGCCACTCTCCCTCTAGACCCACCGCCAACCTCAACCCTCTCCCTCCAGACCCACCGCCAACCTCGACCCTCTCCCTACAGTCCCACTACCAACCTCGCCACTCTCCCTCCAGACCCACCCCCAACCTCGCCATTCTCCCTCCAAACCCATCGCCAACCTCACCACTCTCCCTCTAGACCTACCACCAACCTCACCACTCTCCCTCCAGACCCACCACCAACCTCGACCCTCTCCCTCAAGAAATAAAGAAATACATGGAATTGTAGACAGAATTTAATTTACGACTACAATATTTGTAGTATTTGTCTGTATTTCACCGTAATTGTTACATGGTTACATTCTAACACTGTGGATGTGGGTTTTGATTCCAATCACTATTTACTGTTACACTACATGTGATTCCTTATTTCTGTCCATCAGTTTAATATTATTTTACAGTCTCAAAAGCTGCTGTAAGCCACAATATTAATAAGAACTGAAGTGCAAACCACAAGGAAAATCTGAGGCCCCATACATGTGCATGTATTTTCATCCCTACTATATAAATGATACAAAGTCCGGCACTCGCAAATTTTGTGCGATTTTGACCTGTGCTCGACAAAATGTTTTTAGGTATCATGACGATTATTTAATTAGATTACAGAAGAAATAAAATGAACAAAAATGTGTAAGTATGCAACACGTTCTACTTTGGTATTTTGTGTCTTCCGCAATACAGGGTTTCGGCAGATAATCGAGTAGTTCGTCCAAAAAAAAAAACCAAACGAACAAATTGATAAATGGGAAAATTGCACCAAAATGACGAGTGCCGGACACCGTATTTGTCAAAGCATCATGTATGCTACTAAATACTTGTATTTGATCCTTAGATAGCGAGAACAAAATAGATTGGGTAGGTCAGCTGTTATTTTATTTTAATTATTTTTGTTTTATTATTTATTTTCATTGTCTTTTTTTTTACTACATTCGCACCTGCGTGTTCAAATAAAATAATAATAATAATAACAATAATAATGATAATAATAATAACAATAACAATAACAATAATAATAACTACAATGATGTGCAAAACATTAGTGATTTCCATTATTTATGCACTCACAATTTAAACAGCACAATATAACACTTCGATGGCCCGCTCTTGCTACCAGCAACTGGATATCAGTGTGGTGGTGCCCAGTGGTGTTGCTGACAGCGAGAAAGTCACGTGCCGACCTGCAATTAGCAACCACTAACCTTAGTCACTATACGTAGACATATAGAATAATAAACTGGACACGATGTATCTTACAACAACTGATTTTCAAATGTATCTACCAAGCGAAAGTGAGTTAGATACTTTCGGAAACCACGAGTTGTAGGATCAATCCTCTCCAGCGGGCATGAGTACATTAATATATTTCTTACACACCCTTAATTACCTAGTAATATTACGTGACACACCGTCATCCCAAGTTGTTCCTTCCTACATGTGAGGTTTGATGGTTCCATATGCATCTGTATATGCAAGATATGGTCCGGACAAGAAAAGGTTAACGGATGGACAACGCCATACCAAAATATAACCCATCATAGATAGGAGTATAAAAAGTCAGTTTTATATAGTATAATGGGAAAACATATAAAAAGCCTCAACATTAGGTTGAAAGTATAAGTTAATGACTCCATAGACGTAAATGACGTTTATAGGTCCTCGAGACACTTGGGTCATGACCTCGGAACAGCCAATTATAAGTCTCAGAAGTGATTTGCAACATACATGTGTATGTTGGAGACATTAATATTGATCTACAACGGGTCATCCCATATACGGGTGTGTAAGAAATACAAATACACGTAAGAAATCGAACCCTGCATATAATTATTGCTCAATACGAACAAGTAACTAGAGTATATTTATGGTATTTACATTAACCAGCCGTGAGAGTTTATCACTATAATTTATTCAATAATGTTTAAAATGTACCGGTGGTTTAACATAAAAGTCGCTGCCATTTTAGGTGTTGACACTAGGAATTCGAAAGAATTAAGGCTTAACATTTTTTAACATACCTTAGTTTGTACATAAGAGTAACATATAGCATAAAATAACATAAAACCTAGAGAAAATGAATAGCATACGTACATAATAGTAAGCACTTATCCCACATGCTTCCATACAAACACAGCAACAATAAAACACACAGGTAATGTGTCAGTTATTATATAGGAAGGTGTTAATAAAATGATATACAACTCTTTTCCAATTTCCGACACTTATTGTTATTTTAAAAATTATTTATTTTTATTTGTGTATTAATATTCAAACATATATACATGTACATATACAAATATTTTACAATAATAATTATATATTGTAACAGCAGTATATACAACAGCAGCAAAACGAGAATAAAAGAGGTCTTCATTATTTTAATAGTGTGTTCCGGTTTTCATTACAAAGATTTTCATGAATCATGTATAGGCTCATTCCACGCAAACTCATCCTGGGATGCAAAAATTAAAATTCATCTTATCAATTCAAAAAGTACTTTTTTAATATTTTGGGTATATTTATGTTAAATAACAAACAAATCATAAACAGTGAGATAATTTTGTGTGTCGCTATTTGAAAATACAACACCTGCAAACAAAACAAAACACAAACAAATTGTTAAGTTTGTTCTTTGCTTAAAATGTTAGTTTTACCAAAATGAGTCAGTATAGTCATTTGACAGACAACTGGGTGTTCTAAGATTTACCACCTCTTTCTTTTCTCTTCATATAACAGGTTTATTTGAAAAACAATACAAAAGTAACACTATTTTGCATGTAACACACGTAATGCAAATAACCAAGAAAAACTAGTAAAATATTGAATCATTTAAAATGTTTTCAGGTTAAAAGTTAGAATACCAATATGAAACAAATTTGACCATTTTTGGTTTGCAAAAGCTGCAAGTTATTATACAATGCAGCCTTTATTGAGTGTAACACACGTAACGTTACGTGTGTTACATGGGGTAGAGGATGAATGTTTTAGCCAACAAACATGTCTTTAAAGGTAGGGTCAACTCAAACAAGAGCCTTATGTGTTGGAAAGATGCATACCTGGACCACCAACACATACTGACACTTTAGCAAATGAAAAACGCGTAATTTTAGAGTTAATAAAAAAACATGATTATTCCTGCTAACTGGGGGCAGCCATTTTGTTTTGTTTTTGTGACGTCCGGTGGGATAGCTTGTGGCGAAGTGACATCAGCTCCTGACCATCTCCTGTATGTACAGTGTAAACAAAAGCAGTAATTTTCGACAAGGCGCTTCTTTTTAATCAACCTGACTTGTAAAACAGCATAAATGATGTAATAATATAATAAACTATTTAACTAAATAGATTTCAAATCCACCAGAAAGAATATTAAAACAAATAAATAAATTACTTTTTAATTTTGTATGGCAAAACAAACCTGACCGGATAAAAAGAACAATACTAGTGCAAGATTATGAAAAAGGTGGGTTTAAAATGATAGATATTATACATTTCTCTACAGCATTAAAACTGACTTAGATAAAAAGACTGTTTGGGTCAAATTCTAAATTGGCAAATATTTTTCAGTCTATAACAGGTTTAACAACCAGAGACTTAGTTATACAAGGTGATTTTTTAATTCAGCTTAGGATAAAGAAAATTAAAAATATGTTTTGGAAGGATGTATTAAATAGTTGGATTTTATTTCAACAAAAATTAACATTTCAAAATGAAGAAGAAATTCTAAGTTTGAACATTTGAAATAATAGTAATATACTAATAGACGGAAAACCTATATTATATAAGAATTTCATTGAAAAAGGTGTTACATTTTTATATGATTTACTAGATAGCCAAGGGCAGTTTATGGATTATAACACTTTTAATGCAAAATATAATATACAATCCAATTTTTTAGAATATGCGTCTTTAATATGTGCAATCAAATTATTTATACGAAACAAAACTAATTTAAATAAACAAACATACGAAGTGCCTAAACATCCAGTATTTCCTTCGAAAATAAAGCTTCTTGCGAAAAACAAATCGGGAAATAGAGAAATATATAAAGTACTGAATAATGCTACTGTAGTTCCTACATCACAATTGAAATATTCTCGTGAAGCATGCTGTTTTCCTACTTCAAAATGGGCAAAGTATTATAGTCTTCCATTTATGATTTTGAAAGACCCAACTCTACTATGGTTTCAGTACCAAATTTTACATAGGATTATACCAACAAATTTGTTTTTATATAAAATAAAGTATATTGCTTCCAGTACTTGTAACTTTTGTAATCAGCAACCAGAAACATTGCAACACTTGTTTTATGATTGCCCTAATGTCAGTGAACTTTGGAAAACTATAGAACAATGGTTACAGCAAAAAGACAAATATATTCAGCTTGATAAAAGTATGGTTCTATTCGGCAGCATACATACAAATCATAAATTTGTGAATTGGCTTATTGTCAATGTAAAGCATTATATATATAGAACAAAACTTCAAAAGAATATACTTCATATAACTGGAATTAAAGCGACATACCCTAGTTTTTAAAACCGCATGTTCGTCTAAGTAGTAATGGTTTATGAAATAAGCTCGTTATTTTTTATGGTATTTCCCTGTTTAAACATAACAGACTTTAGCTTCTCTCTGTTATAACCATATCCAAATGTGTGTTGCAGATTTGTAGATTATCTAAAGTTAGCGTCCATTTTTACGGGCTGAAACTAGGGTCTGCATCTTTAAAAATGTAATTACAGATAAATTACAAATAGAGAACTACATACTCTACAAAAACTGTTCACATAAAGAGTTTGATGAAAACTGAGCACCTTGGCAAAGATGTCTAGAAAATTAAACTTAGCCTTAATAGTTAAAAATAACTCGAATATAAGTTGGTGGTTGGTTTTTTGTGGGGAGTTTTTGTAACCTAAAAGCCAATAATTATGTTTGTTTTCTATATTTGGAAATATGGATTTTTCTTTTCTTCTTTTCTCTGTCTATCTGTTTAATTTCTTTTTTATTATATATTTTGTCTGTCATTAATTTTGTGCTCCAAATTTGACTGTTTCAATTAACTAGTAATTTTAATGAATGCACTTTATATTTATGTATCTATTGTAAGATAATGATTTCAGGGCCCCAACCCTGACATTATCAATATATAAATATCTGGGACAATAAATATATTTGAAAAAAAATAAAATATATATATATATATATATTTCAAATTGCATTAACGGAACAAAATGGGGTTATAGTATTTTTCTCTGTTAAATAATCCAAAGGAAAAATGTACACTATTAGGCCTATTGATATGCTACGTTGGAGCAAAAACGACAACCCACGATACTCAAGTGATAATTTTCTTTTCTTTGGGACTACGTAATTGGTCAGTTCTGTGGTTTTAGATGGAAAAGTCTACTTAATCAATAGCTTTATAGAACTATTTACAGTAATAAACCATGTCCATTACAATTTTAGGGGTGACAGGTAATATTCCACAATACCGGTATGTATTTTTGTGTCTAGACAGCGTCAATTAATTGCGCTCGTCTGGTTACCAACTCAAATACACACCTGCCAATCAGGAATCACAGGTAGAAGCGACTAACAGCATAGACCTTAAACTAAGAAAACAATCCATGTATCATTTCAGTACGTAGGTTAATACATGGGCAGAACATTGCGTTTCTTGTTTCGACTTGTTGTGTAGCCACTTTGACAATGGTATTTTATTTTGTATTGAAAAATAATATATATAGTGCTGGATATACTTATTGCTGGCTTACTGGGATGTGTATTATTACAGAACATTGCAATGTATGACTATTTATCATCCCGCAAAAACCAGGTAGATTGTGTTTCTCTAGTTCTAAGGCTCATTCCTGACATTATGCGTTAAGTATTATGTAACCACCAGCTCGCCAGAGGGCATACTCACTGAGATGGTACAAAATGGCTGCGCCCATTATATATAATAGCCGTCACATTTAACCATTTGATTAATTAACTATACGATTATACGTGTTGATATTAAGCAATAATGTGCATTATATATCGTTGAATATGCATACCAGGCCAAATGCCTTAATTGTCCTCTCCTTTAAGTAATAAATTGTACAAGACCATCCAAATACAGTCAATGTGAACTCCGCTACTGTCTGTATACATGTATTGAAGTATTTATTTATATATTTATGTACTGGTTTTACACTTAACATTAGAATATTTAGAGTTGGGAATTTAGTTATGGAGTTAAAAATAATATCTTGACCTGTCTTAGCTCCCAAGCATGCCAGCAGGAACTGGAGGTTCAATTCTGCAAAGAGCATACATGGGCAGAAATTAATGGTACATGTATCTACTGGTACTGGCCACTTCCATTTACCCTTTTGTAAGATAATCGACTAACGTGAGAGCCCCAACCCTCTTAGGAATCTGGCCTTTTAAAGGACAATAAAAAGAAAGAAAAAAAATATTTATTTAACGACGCACTCAACAAATTTTATTTACGGTTATAAAATGGGTCAGACATATCTCTGTTAAATAATCCACACAGATTTTGAGAGGAAATTAGCTGTCGATACTACATGGGCTACTCTTCCGACAACCAGCAAGATATCTTTTATATTTTTCTTTTCCACAGGACTAAGATAGCACAAACCATGGCCTTTGTTGGAACAGTCTATGGATCAATAGCTCGGTGCAAAGTGGTTTACACCTAAACCATGAGCATTGCGGAGCACTCACTCAGGGTTTGGAGTCGGTATCTGGTAAAAATCCCATGCCTCGACTGGGATCCGAACCCAGTACCTACCAGCCTGTAGACCGATGGCCTACTACGACGCCACCGAGGCCAGTTTTAAAAAGCAACAAATACCAGGGCTCACCCTGTCCATTGCCAAATTAGCCAGCTGCTAATTTTAGATGCGAAGTAACAGCATACAACATTTAGTCTTTAAGAAAAAAATCCGTCTTTAAATTAGTCACTAGGTGAATACATGGGCGAGTAAATTCTCGACATATATATCGAGAATGGTTGTGTAAAACTTTGACAATTCTTTTATTTGTGATCCCTGCAACATAATATATATAGTGATTACCAATCATTGCTGGTGAAATAGTGTTTATATCATAAGGGACACAGATGATCAAAATTTGGCAGTTCAACAAAAACCAGGTCCATTGTGATATATTGATCTCTTCCTTCCTGAAATTATTACAAGTGGCTTTGCCCCACCCCCTCCCCAGACCCCCATACTCCAGGATTTCTGCCAGAATGGTAAAATGGGTATGGTGGCCATACCTAAATTTTTTGGCAGACTTTTATTACTTTAAGTTAACTTTTTGACAAAATTACTCTTATCATTACTCTTAACCCTATAACCCTAAACGTAACCTACCTATTTTATTTCTGGGGGAGCCCGCCCCCCCACCCCCCCAATACCCCCTGTTGACTGGTTGCATTCAACTCCATAGCGCCATACCCAAAAATTTATTTCTGGCAGAAAACACTGACCCTATCCAACCAGCAACTAATTTTTCACTATAGGTAGCAGCTCTATAAATGTATCTTCTTTAGTGTCTTCCTAAACAATGTAATTCATCTTTAATATAATGATACGATTACTATTAAAAATGTAAAACATCACATTTTATGCAAAGGCTGCAATTAATAGCCAATGAAATTTACCAGTTGCCTTCTTAGTTTGACAAGTCTGATGTAAGATTTTGTAAAAGGAGGTTCAGGATGCACTGACTGGAATATTAGTACTACAAGTATGAGTGAGCGTAAACAGGCAATATTATTTGAGTGATATTTGCCACTGAAAAAAGGTGGGTGGTGCTAACCCCCTGAAAAAAAAAATGAAAAAAAAAAGCCCACCCAAATACACCTAAACAGTGTCGTAGCATGGGCGGGGCCTCGAGGAGTGCTAACGGTCCACTGGTTAGGGCGCACAATACTTACATTGCCCCAGGCACTGGTAACCCACGCTACGCCACTGCACCCAAACGTCATCTTGCATTTTGCCTACACAAATAATAAACTTTCACGACGTGGTGAAATTTTAGTTGTGGATCCAAGGGGTGGATATGACTTTTTTTTTTTTAAAAGTGCACATCGACTTTACCTGTAGGAACCGGGAAGAGAGATTACGTGCCCCACCCCTCATCCCCCACTTGTGAGCCTTTTTTTTTTTTCAATCACATTAATGTTGTGAGAGTTTAGTGAACTAGGCCCCTGGTTTTAAACTTTATAGACGTGATCAACATAATTACCAAATTAGTTTCTAAACTAGCGACTCAACTTACTTTCCTCTTCTATGGTTGGCAGATATGCGACTTTTTCAATCAGGCCACCGAAGTGTCGAGGTCTATGCGAGGCATTCAGCTGTCTGAAAATTGAATTTATAGTCTTTAATCAGACAGTATATGTGTAATGCAAAATAATAAAAACAGAAGGATAAGCTTCTTGTAAGATTAAGTAAGTTCATTTTATGACATTTGTGACATAGTGCACATTCTCAAAATAAACAAGTTAAAACTAAGGGCTGGTGATAGCAAGAACAGTTTATGTCACAAAGTCATGATTCTAGAAGAAAAAAGTTATACGATATAAAACAATTCAGAAAATTTAAAAAGAAGGAAATAAGGATATATTATTCAAACTACCCCAACATTAGTTGTAATCCATGTAAAAATGTATAGTGATTCGTTTCGAACCCTATATAGCTGTTTGGTAGTAATACTAATATGAATAAATGTTCTTATCCAGATTCACACATTTTCGTTTAATTCGGGCAAAAGCGCCCCCCCCCCCCCCCCCCCCCCAAATGGTAGCCTGTATGCCTATGGCGAATACAATACTGCGTACAAGTGTGTACGTCAAATCTGTTTGTGTAAATCGCTGACACAAACTATTATACAATATATAATCAATTTGGTGTGTGAATATAATATTCTATGGATCTATGATCTGAAATAAAATGTTTCATTATTACTGACCGGCCTCAGTGGCGTCGTGGTTAGGCCGTCGGTCTACAGGCTGGTAGGTACTGGGTTCGGATCCCAGTCAAGTCATGGGATTTTTAATCCAGATACCGACTCCAAGCCCTGAGTGAGTGCTCCGCAAGGCTCAATGGGTAGGTGTAAACCACTTGCACCGACCATGTAGTGATCCATAACTGGTTCAATAAAGGCCATGGTTTGTGCTATCCTGCTGCTAATCGGAAAGAGTAGCCCATGTAGTGGCGACAGCGGGTTTCCTCTCAAAATCTGTGTAGTCCTTAACCATATGTCCAACGCCATATAACCGTAAATAAAATGTGTTGAGTGCGTTGTTAAATAAAACATTTCTTTCTTTCATTATTACTGTTGATCTTGATATGTAAATTCAACATACTTCATTTTTACACATTTTGTTGGGGAGGGGGTGGGGGGGCAATCTCAACCCGATATTGGTAGTTTTAAGGAATAAATAGTTTACGGGTTTGTAAATTTTTCTATTAAGACACTTATTTAAACTACAACAAATCTGATGTTAATTGTGCAAACCGTGCTCTAGAAATCAAACGTCAAACAAAAGAGAATAGTGGACTGCCATCATTTGTGGAATCAATGATCGTAACAATTTCTGATTATGCCAACTGAGTCACAAATAGTGTGTGTATTCATAATACTGTATTAAAAATAATGATAATGACAGTTAATAGTAATAAAAACAAACATTCTGATAGTACTGCTAAAGCAATAAATGTTGCCTACTTGGTCAAATAAATTTTCATATCTTCTAAGTTCAATGGCCATACTTATCTGAAAATTGGGTAAATCGCCATGAAAGTTACTCTTTCTCTGTAACAATATGCTATATACAAAATTTCATCTCAATGTCTTCAGGCATTGCACAAAAAATAAAATAATAAAAGCCCGGAAAACACATTTTCCTATCTCCTCAGTTCAAGGGTCATAATTCTGTCAAAAATGGGGAAATCGCTATAAATTTCACACTTAATCTGTAACAGTACATGATAAAGCTATACATAAAATTTCAGCTCAGTAACTCAAGGTATTGTGAAAACAAAAACATCCGGACAACTATATGTGGGACAGACGGACGTACAGACAGAAGGACGGTGATGAAATCTATAGTCTCGTCCGGTTGGACCGGTAGGGGACTAATAATAATCCCAAAGAACATGATTACATTACTGATTATTACTGTAATAATAAACAAGAAAATAATGAACACTTTTTGCTCTTACGTTTTATGAGTATAGCTTTGATGTTTGCCCACCAGTAACATTGAGTATGTTTTTTTAGACATGTTAATTGCACATTTTTGAACTTATACATTAAACTAATGTGCCAAGTTTTGTTTTTGTTTTGTTTAATGATACTACTAGAGTACATTGATTTATTAATCATCGGCTATTGGATATCAAACATTAATTGGTAATTCTAATATATTAGAGAGAAAACCTGTTACATGTTTTCCATTATAAGCAAGGGATCTTTTATATGCACCATCCCAGACAGGATAGCTTCCACCACGGCCTTTGGTATACTGGTTGTGCTGCATTGGCTAGAGCGAGTAATAGCCCAATGGGCCCACCGACGGGGATCGATCCCTGACTGACTGCGCATCAAGCGAGCACTTTACCACTGGACTATGTCCCGCAATATATGCGCCAAGATACATCTAACACACAGTACTAAGGTTTCGCAACAATACTATTACTGTTAGTTTCGCAGATCGGGAGGATAGTGAGTAATAGTGACCATTTACGTCAATTTGATTAAAATTAGCTCTACTGGGTCTACCAGTAGATTTAACAGCATTGCGTGGACTTCCATGTCCAGGTGACATTTCATCTATAAATAACAATTTATGGGAATGGGAACTCTATTAACGTGCCCATATCCTTAAAGGTTCAGGCACGCCGACCACGGATCCAGCCTCTGACATAGCCAGTGGGTGGTTCCAGGGCAGAATAACAATTTAAATATCGACCAATCACAGTTCGCCTTTTATAGCATTATTCAGCAGCATGCAAATTATAAAAATATCGGGCGAGACTATTTATGCAATAGGCGAACTTGTTGGTCTATTTCAACATTGAAAAAACAGGTGGAAAAGTGCAGTAATAAACTCTGGATTGTATACTAGTATAAACAGATTTTATGGCTATACTATAACGGTTTGTTTTAGTCTTGAAACAAATTTTATATAAAATTATATATTGCAATTAGTTTCCGGCATACTTCGTATACCCTCAGCATAATCCCGAATGTTTTCAAATTCTTTTCAAATCACTGGCATGATTTTGCAAGTAAGGTTTTGATTGGTTGAATGAAAGGTCAACTGGACATGAGCTCCAACGGGCTGCTGTTAGATCCATATGTAATATTGGAGCTCATTTTAATTAGATTGCCATTTACGTGTATCAGGCCTTTGAATCGTAAAGAGTGGGAAGCAAACTGTCCCGTTTCTAGTAACGTCACAATCTACACTCGAAGTTTATTCGCATTTCTCTCAAACTGTTTACTGTACTTACGAGGACACAGTAATCGGTGCACAGGTCTGTGGAAAGGTGCTTTAATACGAAGAAGAAAAAGGGTTGCAAAGTTTACAGTTAATTTTTGCCTAAATCAGGATTAGCAGGCCCGTAACCAGCCTGTCAAATGGTGTGTATATATATATATATATAAACAATCGCTCCTGCTACTGGATAAAAGTTGGGGGGGGGGGGGGGGGGGGGGGGGGGGGGGGGCATGGGGTTCGGCGGGCGGCATGCTGTTCCGGCAGTTGATGGTGTTGACGCTGATGTTGCTGTCGCCGATTTTGTCGCAGTTCAGCTGTACTGTAACTATATGTAGTAAACTTTGTTTGGTTTTTGGTTTCAGGATTAGATTTGACAGTTTGTTATAAATAGTACAGTTTAATACTATTATTAATACACTGGAAGTTGTTTGGCAGATGAAATAATATATCTATTAACACTGAATTTACTGAACAAATGAAACTAAATGAAGTAAAAAAAAAAAACTAATCTTTAATGAAAATTTCGAAATTGTAATTGCTTAGTAAGTCGTTTTTTACATGGCAACATGGATGGTTAACAGTAATTATGCATGAATCATGCTACATTATATAATTAAATTTGTTGACATTTTAAATTATAGTTTTTACCTGTACATTCATGTGTACACTGCAGTAACCAATAAGTATCAGTATGGCATTATATTATCAACATCAAATATTAAATGAAGTTTTGTATTTTTTTCAATTGGATGGCAATTATCTAATTGAATATTAATCATAATGCATTAAATTAAAAAGTAAACTAAAAGCAAAACACTTATTCCACACTGGACACTACATTCCAACATTATTTCAGACAATTTAATAAAAACCTAATGATAAAGGAAAAATATCTGTGCAGCACAAGTGAAAAAAAAGTTTGAAGTTGGCTGCCTTTCGGCTTTCCATTAGTCCGATTTTATTCACATGGTTTAATAGCTGTGCCGGCAAGAGGGAAAAGTCGAATAAGACCTCTCAAGAGTTCGGTAGCACATTCGTAATGAGCATGTCCCGAAATCGTTGTTTCACAGGTTAATTAAGTCAAAGACTGGAACCCATAAAACAAAGTAAATGAAAGGAACAGTGTCATACGAAAGGCCTCAATGGAAATGTACTAGCCGTGCTGCAGATGCACGTACGGAAAATTCCGAACTGTCACGAATCGATAATCAAAACCGTCCGTTTACGGAACTCCCCCCACCCCAACCCCCGTACAAAATATCGTGAACCTCTGTTGTGCTGCACATATATTCTTCGTTCAAAGTTTACTATGCACATTTATTTAGAGTACCAGCTGAGTTTCACAAATAATTATATTTAACAAAACTGATAACATGCTTAGCAGCTATCATAAATACATCACATTTCAGAATGAGATCGCTAGTATACCATTTAAAAAAAATCTAGTGTATATTATGACGCGAGTGCAAATAATTTTTACATGCTCATATACCACTAGAGTTTCAAGCATGCCCGTCCTGGGGCCTATTATGACGCACGGTAGGGATCGCAGGATTGTTGGCGGGCTCTCAAGATTTGTAAACTGAGCAGGCCCATAGGACGGATTTTCAAAGTGGGGGGCAGGGTTAATTTTTATAGTTGTTCTATCATCAGATTTCCGTATTAGCATTATAAGACATTCGAAAGTCCCGAAATAAAAAAAATGGCGAAAAAAGTCTGAAGTTGGGCTGCCTTTCCAATTTTATCCAAACATAAATCGTGAAAAAACCACACACATTACAGCGATACTGCAACGATGTCACCGATATCTACTTCGCTAAGACTGCATATGCCAAAATACATACAATTTTTGTGAATCGGTTGCAATTTCATCATCGATCATCGGTTGTAATCGGTTAGCACTAATCGATGGACTTTCAATTATACAATTGGTTAGAATGTGTAGGAACTTGGAGAGGATCGGACAAATTCGGAACAATGCACCTATTTCTAAAATATTTATATGTATATCATGATGATCATCTAAAATGTCTGAAGTAGTAATTTTTACTTTTAAATGTTCTTACATTAACATTCCAAACAGATATCTTTTACATGAGAAAATGAAATTTGTTGCAGGTTTGTAGAATATTTTGGGGAAGAATATAGCAAAAACATAAATGTAGAGTTCAGCTAGCATAATGGATTCATTTCTTCAATATAGGTCCATATCCATAAGCAACTGAAAAGCTACATTTAAGCATTCTATAGTGATACATTGTTTAAGTAGTTTGGGGTTTTATATATATATATATATATTATATACAAGTGAAACAAAATGCACGGGAAAACATAGGAAATTGCTTAAAGCAAAAACAACTATACTTCAGACTTAAAATATGCTGGCATATGGGTTTGTTTTCACGTGTAGGTAAAATAAAAAATGACAATAATCATATCATAATACTTTTATTTTACTTTGTGTTAATGACTGCTTGAACCTTTAAAAAATTAACAAGAAAGAAGTTTTGCCTGTATATAATATATATTAATTATTATAATATAATATTATTATATTATATGACATTATGTCAAATATGACAGTTACTAAAGTTTAATATGTTTATAGTCTTGATCAGACTTGTTCTTTAACACAGTTGTCAGTTTCTAACTGAATAAAACAAAACAAGTTATGATGTATCTATTCATTAAACTGTGTTCACCATATGGTTTCGTTTTCGCCAACAAAAACAAGGCCAAAGAATTTAATTTTTACGATTTTTAAGACCCGTTATTAGAATTTGTTTTCAATTATTATATTCAATCTGCAAAAGATATGCTACATTTTTGTGCCTCTATTATAGTGAATAGTATTCATAATCCATTCATAACAGTTGTAAATAATTTTGATTATATAAATTGTGTTAATTTAGAATCAATTCATTAATTTTTTTATCCTGGCGTCACGTGTTTTCGATCGTTTAAGCGAAATATATGAATAAAATATAAATAAAAAATTGTAAGTATTTAATAATTTACCTACCTGTTGCCACAATAGTTTACCACATAAAACACCAGTAATCCGCAATGAATTCCATAATATCCTTGGAGAAAACGTCTTGCTTTGTCGTAAAGGAATTTCCTCTGTATTTTAATAACGTCACATGTTTTCGATCGTTTCGTTGGTCGGCTATTTTCTCGGTCGCTGTTGCGTTGTATGGAGCACTATTGATGTCATATTTTACACTTAATTCCACGTTATATAACTGATTTAAAAATGTTTGTAACTTTCAATCAATGTTACTTAACTTTCAGAATAAGAAAAATTTAGGCTAAACGTTTAACATATTTTACATAATTTTTTTCAGTTTTTTTTTACTCCAGTGATTATTACTCTTCCATTCCATTATGGCAAGGACACCAAAATTCGGAATGTCTCCGTACAACCCTAACTGGAGTGCAAAATTTTAAATGTACCCAATGCTGACATGCCGGATAGGTGCATTGTGCCCACGAAACGAAGCAAAGTGAAACACAGTGTTTGTATTCGTCTGGTTGGCTCTTCTTGCACTTGCAGCAAAGATCGCTAGGGTCGTCATATTCCTCCGATGTATCGTCTTCATCTTCAAGCTGCTGTTTTGTGTTAGCACTGGGTGGGAAAAGAATTCCTGACGTACTTGGTTTTGGTGAATCTTCAGTTTTCTTTGATTTTGTACATTTTCTTTTCTGCAATCCTTCCTTGTTTTGTTTGTTCTTTTGATGTTCCCTGATATCTTCCAAAACAAATCTTCCGTGATGGCTTTACCACTGACCACAGCACTGATACTTTCCTCTTCTTAGTAGGTTTTGGTTTTCTTGTGATCACTTCTTCTGCAGTTGTGAAAAACGTCTTGCATTTTGATGAATTGTCTTCACAGTTGACAGTTGCCCTGGTTTGTGATCATTTTCTGACTCCATGTTGTTGCTTAAAACAGCTGAAGGCAGGAATGTTGAAGGCTGTATAACGTCTCTATGAAATGGATAAATCCCGGTCTTTCTGAACGATGACTGCAGGTTGGCGGGTGTGAGTGCTGCACAGTAAGCTTTCCAGACAGTCTCACAAAGGGAATGTCTGTCAATACCCGATGTTGCATGTTCGCGTATGTAGGTATGTCTCATGCCATTGTAAATGCGTTCGAACGGGCCGAAACATCCCACATCCATTGGCTGAAGAACATGCGATGTGTGAGCAGGTAATACAAATAATATTATGTGCCTCTCTCGTGCCCACTGGATCAGGGAAACATTTATGTGTGACGTGTGACCATCATAAAGAATTAAGACAGGCTTGTCAGAAGATGCTGCTGGAACATACTTTGAAAAATGTTCTTTAAGATACTTTTGAAAAATACCAGTATTCGACCAACCCGTTTCACTAACGGTTCCTGCAGTGCCTGCCGTACAACCTGCTAACAATTCCTCCCGCATGCGCTTTCCCTTGAAAACAAAATACGGTGGTATGGCAACACCAAGGGCATTTCCACACCCAATAACCGTAGTAGTGTTGGACCTGCTCGTTGTTACAGCAACTGGGACATTGGAACGTGATGCAACAATAGATGGGGGTTTGTGATTTTCTACGATGCCTTTTTCATCAATGTTGTAGATGGACTCTGGACTGTTTCGTAAATCATACTTGTCTAAAATCTGTTCCAGGCTATCAAAGTATTTGTTGATGGTATCTTTTGATGTTGCTTTGGCACGCATGATTTCAAGTGATCGTGGTTTTTGAACTCTAAGCTCGGGCCATCGCTTCATAAACCCATAAAACCATCGCAGGGAAAATGGTTTTTCACCCTTTTCTCTTTTGCCAAGATGAACAGCAAGGTCTAAGGCAATATTAAGTACTTCAGTGCGGGTATACCCAAAGCCCACAGATGACATAAACTCAACATGTGTCACTAAAGTTTGCTCCTCTTCTTGAGACAACAAAGGGTCTGGTCCTGACTTAACACAATCGATGTCCGTTGGTACATAATTTTAAAAGGAATATCTTCTTTTTTTAAAAATTAAATATAAAATTTATTTATAATTATATAAAATACATACATAATTTATTGAATATCAATTCTAAATTTGCCCATAACTGTGGCAAATTTTAGCTTATGGGAAAAACCCTTAATTAAAATATGTCCAAAACAAGGTAACGTCAAAAACAACATAAGATTTGCCCCAAATTGTCTTCCATATATTTTTATGGTTGCATGAGTATCACGTGGTGTATCACGTGACTTTTGACGGATGTGACGTCAGTGTAGCAGCCGACAAGTTTACAACATTTTTTGACAACTAGATATTGCTCCGTAAAGCATTTTCTTCATACCAAATATGTACATTAGTGAAAACTGATAAAATATACTATGGTTGTTGATATTTGAGTTAAAACTTACCATTGGAAACTTGACACGCAGCATTTTTCTCTCGGAACAAAAGCAGTGACTTCCGTGTTCGTTTTCGTTCTTGTGGTGACGTCAATGCTCGCGCATTCTCGCACTATTGCAATTACAAATGAGCGATCAGAAACGCGTGTCGATCGAAAACGTGTGACGGTACGATATATTTTACAAACTATTCGCAGGTATTCATGAACGTAATGCCTATAGTATCAGTATTGACATCAAGTGTGAGCAATGTGTGTTGATAAAACGCGGTTGGACCAGAACGCTGATAAATAAAAAATTTCCTTTAAAAAAATTAATAAATTAAGTGTTCGGCAACTGTACATAATTAAGAAACATATATTTTTTCATGTAGTTGCCTTAAAAATTGAAAATGACGAACCGCACATGCGCAGTACGATACTTTTTGCAAACGCATGCGCCTGAACGCAGTTACAAACGTCGAACCCTTTCCTGTTTAACGGAGGGTGTTTCACTTTTATTTATTAGAATGGATTTGTTTTACGTCCACATTGTTGATTTTTTACATTACTTGATTGCAATTTATTTTGTTTAGGTTTTGTTGTCGTTAGGTGAACGCAATTTGGGACGTCGAGACTCGATGGTACGGGTGTAATTAAGCAAATACTTATGTACGAAGGGCTGTCGTCGGCGTTAATGTTTATTTTGCTAAACGCGGGGTACGTACCTCGTCTCTAGTGGTGTCCCACTCTTCATCTTGGCTCAGCCTTGGTGAATATTTCTTCCTAGACGCTGTTTTGGCGGTCTCTATCATA
Source organism: Gigantopelta aegis (assembly GCF_016097555.1). Taxonomy (NCBI): domain Eukaryota; kingdom Metazoa; phylum Mollusca; class Gastropoda; order Neomphalida; family Peltospiridae; genus Gigantopelta; species Gigantopelta aegis. Next base: position 30,020,760 of record NC_054713.1, on the reverse strand, counting down.
ATTCTCGCTCTCACAAAATGTCGCGCGCCCTGTACTTCAGACGTAAACCTCACGTTCGTGGCTCTGTCAGCGATTGGCTATTTAAAACGAGCCAATGGCGTAATTTTCCACTTGTAGCACGCTGATTGGTTAACTTTCAATCACTTGCACAACTTTAAGTCTAAGAATAATATTTTGCCATAGACCTACCCCAGGGCCGTCGTCGGAGCAGGTGGTAGGGGGAGGGTCCCTATGTTTTTTAAAGTTTATTTAAAAAAAATAATAATAATAATAAAAAAAATAAAAAAATAAAATAAATATATATATCAATTTATACTGTCAAATTCAAGCATACTTAGCCTACAATATTCATGAAGACACTAGTCTAGTATGACTAGGAACAGTGTGTCGGACTATTTGTAAAAAAATCAACATAAAATTTTGAACTGAGGCCAAAAAGGTTTAAAGTTCGACTAAGCCTTTACCTGGAGGCGAAAGTTCTTGGAGAGGGACTACAGTGAGGTGATGAGCGGAGTAGCGGCTTCCATTTCTGATCTTGTAGAAAGGTGATGACACTTCTGTAGTCGCTGCCGAAGAGAGCCGTGACGATCCATTTCGCTGATCAGGATCGCTTGGCAGTAGACATCTCCTCGGCGTTGACTTGGGACTAGTCCCTACTTGCCGGCTGGTGACTTGATGGGATGAAGTGCAAAGGCACTTCCATCAGGGAGGGATTTAAATTCCTCTTCAACCACTCTGCCCGTCAGCGTCGTCTTGTCTGTAGTGTCCCCCTGTATGAACTTCAGGAACTCGGACTGATCTTCCCGATCTGCAACTTCCAAACGGCTTCTGAGTCGGAGGACGTCCAAGGGTGTTAGCGGCGGGTCCAGCAAAGCTGGTCTTGACGTCTTGGGTCGAGTTGGGGGCGGCGACACAGAAGGGACCGCCGCTGGCGGTTGAGCCGCCAGTTGTGGTCCCCCTGAGCCACCCCTGGCGCACTCTGCCTCTTCTTCTATCTCCTCCTCCTCGTCTTCTCAACCCGGTCGCCGTACACCAAAGTCACGGTTGCCCATGACCTGGTGTACACGACGTGGTACTCCAAAAGCTGCCTGTAGCTAGTTAAAAGTCCCCCCAGGTGTATGTGTGGGGGGGTCAACTCATTGCTAGTTAGTAGCGGGCAACCATTTGCGAGTGTGATCCAAAACTGAAGCTGTCTGTAGCTATAGTACTGTCGGAAATAGAATAAAAAATTATTTTCGTCGATTATTTCTTACATATTAAACAGACAAGTAAATATTATGTAAATATCTATTTAATGATAGTCTACCTACTTTAGCATTTACTTGTTTTGGCTCCCATTGATGTACAAGGTGGTGTTTACTCTTTAAATTAAAATAAAGATGTCAGTAAACAGGTGATTTGTGCACTTTATTGGCACAGACTATAATAAATTTTGATAACGTGTTGCTGTTATAATATATGAGGGACTGTTTCTGATGACAGTTCATCCCTATTCCTCTCCAACGCAAAATATTTGTAGACATTTATAAGTAACTTTTAAGCAAAACTGTCAAGAACCATTTTGAGTTTGTGATCTATTATACTGGTATTAAAGGTGCTATCTCAAAGTTGCATAATGACAGCTATTGCAAATCATGTTTTTATTACATTTTGCTTTAACATTTAAAAACTACACCTTTAACTATATGCCCATAAAAGATTATAGGAAATAATTTTATTTACTAGTAGAAAATAATTTTTTATTTGATAATCTTTATCACAAACAGATGCTCACATATAACTATGATATAGCACCTTTAAGTTGTTGCACGATTGTGTAAATTTCTAATATTGAATTTATATTCACTAAATATGCTGGTCATAATTAATAATTTATGCTGCAATTCAAAATAATCGGTTAACTTGCAGTTTTAAATTAAAAGTTTGTTTATGGGTAAATGAAATTGACACATATCATCAAAATGTGTTATAGTCTGTTCCAATAAAGGTCACAAATCTCCTGTTTACTGACTTTATTTTAATTTCAAGAGTAAACACAACCTTGTACATCAAGGAGTGACAAAACAACTAAATTGTAAATTAGGTAGAGTATTATTAAATAGATATTTACAAAATATTTACTTGTCAGTTTAATATGAAAGAAATAATTGACGAAAATCATTTTTATTCTATTTCCGACACTACTTTAGTTAAAGGTCCCACCAGGTGTGTATGTGTGTGGAGGAGGTCAACTCAAGAAAGCAGACTTGTAAACGTTTTGTTTCATTGCTAATTAGTAGCGGGCAACCATTTGCGAACGTGATCCAAAATTGAAGCCGGTTTGATGAAACCACTGAAGTTACTGCTAACAACCTGAACGTGCCACAGATATAAAGTTTCATCATAATAATATGATGAAACTTTACATCTGTGGTACGTTCAGGTTGCTCAAATACGATATTTGCAGGAAGAATTTTTATAATTGCAAATAAGCTTAGTGCAGGCCCGTGCCATTGTAACCAAACTCTGATAAAGAGTTTGTACCCGATCCGTCAGTGCACCCCCACGCCCCCACCCCACTCCCAAAGTCATTCGATCGCAAATGTGAGATCACAGTCAACTAAAGGTCGAGGCATGGGACTCGGCAGAAACACGCATGGCAGGGGATGTGCGAGACCGTTTTTCAGTTTTAACCGAGATGTGCAAAATACGCAAGAACCGTGAATGTTATTTTTACCAGTGACGTCAGGAAGTCTACATTCCATTAAATGACGTCATTTTCAAGGGTCTATTCTACCATTTTTCATGTCGTAAACAAAAAGTGTTGATTCATGGAAAACAATACCGTTGTCTAAGTGTGTGTTAGCTTGGATTAAAAAACAGTATTAAAATTTCATTTAAGGAAGAACCAGGTAAAATTTATCGTAAAAACCATGTTCTTACAAATAAACAATACACATTTATCACAGAAAACTTTTAAATGGACAGTTCATATCTCGAGTGTCATTATTTTACAGGTGATGCGCCAGTTCCGGATCACTTCCGGATCACCTGTAGTTGCCGATCACTTTATCGGTATATTAAAGTTTTAGTAATTTGTAATGTAAATTTTATTTTTTAAATATTGTAACAAACAAATAATACATGTTTCTTGAAATTGTACGTTAGTCTTGGTTTTGTTTTGGACGCCGATATGTAACCGTGCACTGTTAAAAATGTACACGAGCAGACGACATGAATTGTTAAAAAAAAGAAAAGAAAAGACCTTTAAAGGCACTCAATCACAGATTTCATGGGTCTTAGTTCTCTAAATATGGATTATAAATGACAATTACATTAATTTGGAATACCAAAGCTCGCTATTGTATCACCCAAAACATTTTAAATTAATTGAACCACGATTGAGGGAATCCCATGACAACCTGTGAGCGGCTTCATTTTTAAAAATTGGAACTCTTTTATGAGGAGTCTAAAATGTACGACAAAACCGAGTATTGATGAGGCTATATATACGATAGCCATGTAAAATACCTTTGAATTTTATATACAGTGGACGACCGCTGTGTATAGAGATTTTAAAATAATTTAAAATATATTATTTCTTGACCAAAAAAACCCCAACAACAAACAAACACAAAACCCCGCTGAAATAAAATAATAAATAGTTGGAACATAAACTCACGATTTTTGTTTATTATTATTTGCGGATCACTCACAAAACGGAAGTATTTACGTTGTAATTGCTGCTAGATGGAGTAATGAACGCAGGGGCTATCTCAAGACTCCAAATCATTGAACACAGTGGAATTTTTTTTCCCCTCTATTTTTGTTTTGTTCCTTTTTCATAATAACAACAGTAATAATAATAATAATTTTAAATTTTGAATCTAGATTCGTCATTTAACCACTAGTTCATAATAATTCGACCCTGCATGTGTCAGACCCATATCATAGTAGCCCTAGACTGTTCGTCCCATGACCAGTCGTCCTCTACAAAATATTATTTTAAACGTTGTAGTTCCATCTATTTTTCTATTATTATTTTTGTTTCCTACAGGTAATGACAATATGTATATAATGTAAGACACTGTATTTTATAAACTGAAATTACGATTTTAAGTGTTCGTCCACTTGTCTCTCACGTTATATTTGTACATGTAATTTACTATTCGTACAGATACCAGCTGCAGTCATTCAACAGTAGAAGACCGGCCTCGGTGGCGCAGTGGTTAGGCCATCTGTCTACAGGCTGGTAGGTACTGGGTTCGGATCCCAGTCGAGGCATGGGATTTTTAATCCAGATACCGACTCCAAACCCTGAGTGAGTGATCCGCAAGGCTCAATGGGTAGGTGTACACCACTTGCACCGACCAGTGATCCATAACTGGTTTAACAAAGGCCATGGTTTGTGCTATCCTGCCTGTGGGAAGCGCAAATAAAAGATCCCTTGCTGCTAATCGGAAAGAGTAGCCCATGTAGTGGCGACAGCGGGTTTCCAAATCTGTGGTCCTTAACCATATGTCTGACGCCATATAACCGTAAATAAAATGTGATGAGTGCGTCGTTAAATAAAACAGTAAATGAATGTGATGAATGTTTAAACGACACCCCAGCACGAAAAATACATCGGCTATTGGGTGTCAAACTATGGTAATGCAAAAAAATAAGGCGATGGTCAACATCAATATAAAAATTGAAGATTTTAAAAAAGAAAAAGTGTAAAGAACTGTACAAAAATACAAATATCACAGACAGATACTGACTTTTACTAAAAATTTCAATTTGTGCTGTATTGGCCATTCTCAAAGAGAATGTTACACCCCTGCATCACGGTGAGGTTACAGCACGCGCAGGGGACATTCAACAGTAATGCTAATATAAATAAAATGTTAGGGGTTTTAATCCATTTCCGTTTAATTCGGGCAAAAATTAGTCTGCCCTGCCCCGTATGCCCTGTTCGATCGCCAGTTTAGACCCCACGTCTCTGCTAAAATTCCCTGCACACGTGTCTTGTATTTTCCCCATAAGACGATTCAGTATTGTTGTCCGTCACCCCCCCCCCCCCCCCCCCCCCCTTCAGTGTGAGAACCCCTCCACCGCATTGATTGCTTGGTTGATTGGAGAAAAAAAACCCCAAAAAAACAAACAAACAAAACATTTACTGTACAAAGAACAAAGAAGCACAAGTTTGATAACTTGGAGGACCTTTATAAAACCCTGCCACCGCCAGTGGTCGGTTTCGCATGTGCCACTGTCGTGCTTTTCGCATACTTGACTGCTCGTCTTTGGGATAGTGGGAAAGGGGTCCTCTGTTTTGTTTTGTCACCGAACTGAAAATCTCTTATACGGCTTCTCATTTCAACAGTCTGTACCACTATAAAGTGGATTAGGTCCTAATATTTTCAGTGGTATTATTATTATTTTTATTCAATCGCATTCTGATGCAGGAAAGTCAGTCGACAACTTACTGAACTGTGTATTCGCAAGGTCAATCTGAGCTAGCTCTAGTCTTTAGACCGTTGTTGAAAAATAATTTTGCATCAGGAGCAGATCCAGGAAATATTTTGTGGGGCAGTGGGACTAACCGGAAATGGGCTAATGGAACAACTCGTCAAAAGGGCATCCCAATGAAGGAATTTTTTTTTTTTTTTTAATTCCGCTTGGTCACTGTTTAGTGTGTATTATTATATTAATATTTATCATTATTAATTAGGGATCTAACCGTCCTGCTTCAAAATTACTTGCTTAAAAGTTACATTCTCTGGTTACCATATTATAACATCATGTACAAATATGAAATACAAGCTCAAATGCACTTTTAAAAAACTCGTGTGTGTTCGCTATGAACGGAGATCGTCAAAAGTATACGCTCGATTCGTCGCCTGTGCCGCCATAGCTCGGCAAAGCACAAACGACAGACTGTTGTCAGGTTCAGTTAACACGTGCGTTTGCCGATTTCAAATTGTAGGGTTCGTCTCAAAATATTAAAAGAAAAATATTGCGCTGTACGAAGAACGTTCGGTTGAGGATACAGTACTAGAGTCTTTCGTTAAAACCGGTTTGATCTTCACAACGTATTATCGACAATTGTACCTTCCTATTTCAGAATTAATATTTTATAAAGTGTTAGTAGAACTTTCAAAGTTTAGTTTGTATACTAGTAACACATTAATCATGTATATATTTTTAAAATAAAATATACTAAAGTAGACAATGAACTTTTCACTTAATTTTTACGTGTTAAAATCGACAAATTCAAATAAATATTCTTTCGTTTGGAAAGGGTAAAGTTAGTGGGGGGTTGTTTAACGACATCAAAGTTAGAGTATATTGATTTAATAATCATCCGACGCCATACAACCCTAAATAAAATGTGTTGAGTGCGTCTTTAAATAAAACATATCCTATCCTTCCTTCCATCTGCTGTTGGATGTCTAACATTTGGTAATTTTAACATATAATCTTAGAGAGGAATCGGGTGCATGTGCAGGGGGAGGGTATTGGAGGTCGAAACTCTTACTTGCCCAAGCTTAAAAAAAATGAAATGTATTTTCTGGGGGACCATGGCCCCATATAAACTTCGCTCAACACAGTCTATAACCCCAACCTCGCTGAAATCCCTGTACACGCGCCTTGGAAAGCCGCTACAATTTTTTTTAGCAAGGGATCGTTTACATGTACCATCCCTCAGACAGGATATCACATACCATGGTCTTTTATATACCCGCCGATGGGGATCGATCCTAGACTGACTGCGCATTTCCAAAAAACACCTTTTTATGTCTTAAGTAATGAATAAAAATAACATATAGTCTTGAAACATGTTACGTAAATCGAATACACTACCCTCTTCCTCTACCCCTAGAGCGTTACGTAATTAATAACACCCCTTTACATGTAACGTGTATGCCAACAGCTGGCCAGTGTCGAAATTTCAAGGCAAATCACCCACCCACCGACCCCTGGAAAGGCGTCGTACCATACCTCTATGGATATAAATATGTTTTGGAGATATGAGACGACCCCTCAATCAAGACAGTTAAATTTGTTCAAAAATTGCGAAATCTCACGTGATCTCTTGTTGGGGAATTCCACACTTGTGATAAGCCAATGAAAACCGAGATCGGTAGGAGCCAGTCAAAAGTGTCCCACTTTCGCAATACTGGCTTTGTTTTTGGCCTGGACAAGCCAGCGTAATGAAACCAATGCGGAGTGTGGCGTCATAATATATGCACCAAACGTAATTGGAGTTTCTGTTCTATATGCTTAAATAATAAAAATATTCCGATACTGCCGCTTTAATTTTAAGGCGCCCTTTTCAAACACGAAGGAATTTCGTGTCCACAGTTGTAAAAGTGGTAGCGTGTATCACAAACAATTGTGTTTAGGAGAGACCCCTCTAGAGTTGGATAATCGTAGCCGAGTTAGAGACGTTCAGACGGATCCGGCTTCTCAAGATCTGTATTTCAGAACAGCACTACACCTTCAACGTCTATCGACTGTCAATCTAGGGCTTTTCTTGACGGGATGCAACTCATCTCGTCCCTTTAAGCTGTGCACCCAAACGGCCTTAACGAGGCCACTCGCGTGGACATCTCGATCGGACTTTAAACGTTTAAATCTGCGTTGAAAATTTTATGTCGAAATTACTTCTTTTTTGTAATATTATTAAATAGTCCGATCCTCTCTTCTTTCTCTTATTTAATTTTGGACTGTCCTTCTAAAATGCTCCAAATTATATAAATATTCGGCCGAGCAGTCAATTCTGTTTTATTTTTGGCTTGCAACCTTTTTCTTTTTTTATTTATTCTATTAACGTTTTTACTAATTGCTATTTTCAAAATTCTGCCCATTTTCAACACACACCCCCCCCCCCCCCCCCCCCTCCATCCCGAGTCAGGCCACCGATCTTATCGGAGGTCGGACTCGGGATGGGCGTGTTCGAAACCCTAGTGGTATATGGGCATGTTAAACTAGTTATCATCATCATCGTCTCAGGGTCTTAGAAAAGTTAAAGGGACACACCCTAGTTACGTTTATTTGTTAACCATTACGGCGTTGTTTTTCGCTATTAAACCCCATTTTTCACAAATAAAATTGCACTTTACTTACATTTTATTATTTAGAATACACATTTCCATTCACCTGAAGTGCTTTTTGGTAATCCTGATGTTTGTAAAACCACGAAATGCATTTTTTGCATTTTTTCACAAAACGTGTTGTCGAGAAAAAACCGTTAAGCAAGCGAGGTCCAATCTATTTTTAATGTCACAGACGTTGGTATATCACGTGACCGTTATCATTTTGGTTCTGTTTGTTTTCTCGTGCACGGTTCGCGCAATCAACATCCGATTTGTTGTTGTTCATTTGTGAGATTTTTCTTCACATTTCGTAAACATTTTCAGTAACAATAAAGTTCAGACAAGGAAGTGTCTCAATACAAAACGTTACAAACCCTTAAAACCAATAATTTTGCTAAGTCTTACGATATCTGGAGAGGGGATACAACCAGGACAGAACAGTTGGAACATGTCCAGGAGAGGTGAAACGAACGCACCCCAAGTCTGTGAAATTTGTCGTGACGTAGGCATTGTTGTGCTTCTACCGGTGACATCAGAATACTAACGTTCAAAATTATTTCAAGCAATTGGGACATGGGGATTCCCATGGTATTTATCGATATAAAACCTGATTCAGGTAACCTGTGTTACAGGTTTGTAGATTAACCAAATTATAATTTATTTTCGCTGGATGGAACTGGGGTGTGCGGCTTTAAGGTCCAATCCCAATTAATAACTATGCCTAAAGTATACAGTTGAAGAAAACACCACAACACAACAAGGACCGTGTATATACATTTCTTTATATCGTACTCGCTTGTTGTTGACAAGACAAATTGCGCAATTTGTCAATAAAGTTCAAAGTTCAATTTATAATCCGAACCGAATAAAACTATCAAAACTTCAAGAAGACAATAACAAGTACTTGGGGACACGCATAACCTTTACCAAACTCTCGGTGGAAACGATGCCTGGAGAGTATCTGGGAACAATCTCTGATAAACAAAAGGTGGTCAGTGAAAAAACATTAATGTATATTATAAGTTTTGTTTAGCTCCGTCAACGTTAACATTGTATAAATGTTACATTGTTCAATTTCATACATTTTGTTCTGACATGGGTGAACAATTTCCATCAACCAATATTAACGTTATAGATGACTTTTTATGTCAATTAATATTTGAAATATCAGAAAGACCTAAGTCAAAACTGAATTGTGCTAATATTGCAGCTATAAATTATGTATATGATGCCATGGAAAAAAAAAAAAAAACCCAGGACGATCATTTTCTTAATTGCAGGGATAGGTCCCGCCTCCTTTGACCATGAGATATCAACGTTTGGCAATGAGATATTGCTATTTGGCCATGATATATTGCTGTTTGGCCAAGAGATATCACTGTTTGCAGGGTTGAAAACTTTATTGGCTAAGGGCGACTTAGATTTTACAAAGGTAGTCCGTTGAGCGACCATCGATTTTAGAGTCTGGCAAGTATGGTACTAGTTGAAATAGAAAGACACTGACACAAAATCGAATGTGGCACGAACTACAGATCTGGCAGCAGAAGACATGCTTTATATTTTGACAGCACCAGACTCAGTTTCTGTGGCTTTTGGCCTGGTCTATTTAAAAATAGAGTTCAAAACGTATTGAAGACAATGCATGCATTTTTAAAATCTGTAAATGTTTGTTTTATTTAACGACGCCGCTAGAGCACATTAATTTTTGATCTTATCATCGGCTATTGGACGTCAAACATATGGTCATTCTGACACTGTTTTTAGAGGAAACCCGCTGTCGCCACATAGGCTACTCTTTTTACGACAGGCAGCAAGGGATCTTTTATTTGCGCTTCCAACAGGCAGGATAGCACAAACCATGGCCTTTGTTGAACCAGTTATGGATCACTGGTCGGTGCAAGTGGTTTACACCTACCCATTGAGCCTTGCGGAGCACTCACTCAGGGTTTGGAGTCGGTATCTCGATTAAAAATCCCATGCCTCGACTGGGATCCGAACCCAGTACCTACCAGCCTGTAGACCGATGGCCTGCCACGACGCCACCAAGGCCGGTTTTAAAATCTGTAAGTCGTCGGCTTATTGGAGACTGAATACGCCATAATTATCTAGCAGAGCTACTATTTGACAGTTGATATTCAATGTTGTGGTAAAAAGGAATCATATTTCTATTAGTTTCCGGGACAACATCAACATCTATCTTGTAGTTTTAATTCACACTAACGTGAGCGCATGCGCGCATATAAAAATAACAATGAATTTTTCCATCACTACAGGGCTTATTCCAAAGGTCAGTTAATTGATTGTCGTTGTCGGTATTGTTTTAAGTTTAAGCGATTTGCATGAAATAAGAACAGCTTAGATCTAAAGTGACACCGAGACTTACATGACATAACCGTCAAAATATTACTGTAATAAACAATAAGTACATTTTGTATGCTTTGTAATATTGTATATCGTACATAAGTACATCGTATATTTAGGTAAAATGTAGCTTTTTTGTTGTTTTTTCACAGAATTTCTATATTAGTAGCTTACTACTGTAGCATTTACAATATCCAAATTAAACAAACACGTGTGCGTGCTTCGACTATAGGACAGCCACTCCCGAGCAGTGGCGTAGCGTGAGTTGTCGGCGCTCGGGGAAACGCAAGTATTGCGCCCCCTAACCAGTGGACCGTTAGCACTCCCCAAGTCCCTTTCACCAGTTCAGAATTTGGCGCCCAGGGCAACGCCACTGCTTCCGAGAAAATCCTTTCCTGGATATTTTACCCCCTCTTGTATCGCCACAAAGTTTATTTCACCCCTCTTACATCGCCACAAAGAGGACTGCTGCCCCAGACAAGTTTATATGAACAGCACGCGCAGTTCTTCCTTTATTTTCTTTGTACTGCTTTATTTATTTTACTTCAGAGACAGTGCAAGTCAAACTGCATACCTTGATCGAGTGTTCTAGCATTTTATCTCCACCCATGTATTAAAAATGAGATTAATCTGTATAATTTAATGGTAATTTGTAAAGAAACATTTTCATTTATACAAATGTTATTTGAGTTGGTATGGGTTTAAAAGTTAAGAACATGTTTGTATATGAATTTCAACTTTATTCATTATGGAGTTAATGCCAATTCATTGGTTTCCTTTGAAGCAAACATACTATATATGGTGAGCACATATTCAACAAAGAACATTCTAGTTTTGAGTTTGGCTGCGCAGTTAAATTTCAATGTGATAATTGGAGGGCTAGTTGAATTTAAGAAGGGCCAGTAATATTTTTCTTCAAGTGGTCCTGCTGGCGACCATGGTTTTTATGTTAATTCTCATCCCGGTGTTAGGCCAAAAGATATCGCTGTTTGGCCATAATATCGCTATATGATCAAGATATATAGCAGCTTGGCCATGAGATATCTCTTATGACAATGGGATATTGCTGTATGACAATGGTATTAGACCATGGGCCAAACCCTGAAATTTAACGAATTGGTATCACCTGGGCAGGCAAATTCTCACGGTGTTTTTTTAATAGCCCTATGTTTGTAGTTAATAGATTACCATAGTATGATAGACGTTTGTAAGGAGTAGCTTTTCGGTGGATATCACCCCATAAACATAGTGAGGCGAGGACAAATTCTTGCACAATATTTTGGTGTAGGGATAACTTTGCAACCAATGAACATAGCCACACTAATTAGCATATATATATATATATATATATATATATATATATATATATATATATATATATATATATATATGTATATGTATTAAACCTTTCTACAGCCTGATATATAATATATATACAAATTGGTGTAATAATTAGGTCACCAGAGGTCAAAAGGTTATGACATTTTGTTAATTTTAAAAATCCGACACCTTGGCATTAATGGTACTACTGCTTCGTGTATGAAGGCCATATTTCAACTCACCTTCCTAGAATGTGAATGATAGACACCCTGTCACGGTACATGCTCTTAATTTGTTTTCGCCTGTGGCGATTTTACTTGTGTTAGAGGGCCGTGTGCAGTTTATTGCCCGTAGCCCAGGTGGACAACTTGTTACGTAAGACTTCTGCGCGACCATCCTCGATCTGGCGTTCCAATATGCACTTAGCCCCGCTGTGGAGGCCATGTGGCGAGTAGTTACGTAATACCTCTGCGAGTGCGGTTTCGACGACCGTGATTTTGGCGACGATGGCGTCAGCAGTCTGACGATCAGAGAGAAATATACCGAGGTAGAATATGAGATGATACGTGAGGTGCCGCTTTGTTCCCCCAGGCCAATTCTGATTTTGGAATAAATAGCTAGAATTTAGAGATATCTAGGAGAACGAATTTAGGACGGCTCCTGGGAACGTTAGTCCGTTTGGACTTTGGTAAATATCATTTCTGCTCTGTGTATAACCTTGATGTGATTGATGTGACTTAAATATTTTAATACTGTATTATACCAATATTCTTTAGACAGTGTCTTCGGTCATCTGACGAAGTAAATCGTAGACTTATTGTTCTAACAGTATATGAGTATTTGGTAATGTAAAGCTTAGCCAGTCATCCTAGAAGACCCTGGGTACACTGTAGGTTATTGTCTTTATTGTGATAAGTATTAATTCTGTGTTACAAGATTACTGAAAGAGTAGTTAGGGTTAATTAAAAATTAACCCGTTAGGAATAGAGCTGTAATTCCTTTATTAATTAAGTTCCCCAAGAAGCGTTCTAAATTATCACACGTTACTGAACGAGTAGTAAGGGTTAATTATAAATTAACCAGTTAGGAATGGTGTTGTAATTCCTTTATTAATTAACTTCTCCTAGAAGCGTTTCTCAATTATCACACGTGTGGGTGTGGTGTAACGGTGAAGTGATTCGCATATTGTGTAACTAGACACCCAGAGATTAACTAATTAAGTGATCAGTTCTGGGTTGTTATTATTGTTGTTATTAATTGACTACTACGGCTGTACATTTGTCAGCGTAGATGAATACAGATTCCAAAGTGTATTGTGTTTTTGTTGTGTTTTCTAGAGAACTAACGTGCTATATTATATATACTTTATATAAGATCGTATCTCTGATCATACCTAGAGACGAGCCATACTAGGTTTAACAGCCTGTTACAGAGAGATCTAATAGATATACAAGTAGGAGAGACATTTTGATAATCGTGTTTTATTCGGTTACGGGAATTATAGAATCCCCGTGACAGGAGTAGAAAATTGGGGCGCTCGTCCCGGATCTGGAACGGGACATGCATATTTAAAAAAGTATTGTTTGTAAATGGGGGCTTTATAAATTATTTTTACAAATAACCAGAAGTAGCAACGTTGTTCACTAGAAAATTAATTAATAATAAGTGCGTCATATCTAAACATGGATAAGAATTTGCTGGATAGGCCTACGCTCAGTGTAGTGGAGATTAAGCGAGCACGTAAGGCCGAGTTAGTTGAAATCGCGGGTGAGCGAGAAATTGATTTAACATCAGCTAAAACCTTAGGTGATATAAAGACAATTATTATCCAGGAAGTTTTTGGTGATAGGCCTGTTATGGAAGACAGTGAGATTGTTCCAGAGATAGAGATAAATGAGTTAAGTGTGGAACAACAATTAGCTTTTAAAAAGCTTGAGTACGAAAGAGAAGAACGTGCATTAGATAGAGAGAGAGAGAGAGAAAGAGAAGAGAGAGATAGAGAAGATAGACATAGAGATAGAGAAGATAGAGATAGGGATAGAGAAAGGGAGAGAGAGAGAAGAGAGGGATAGAGAGAGAGAGAGAAAGAGAAGATAGGGATAGAGAGAAAGAAGAAAGGAATAGAGAATTCCAGTTAGAAAAATTAAAAGTGGAACATGAGTTAAAGTTGAATACAGAAGAAGTCAGACGTGAGGCAGGAAATGGTTTTAACATGTCGGAGGCTTATAGATCAGTGCCTGTGTTTGACGATCAGGAGATAGATATGTTCTTCCAACTTTTTGAACGGGCCGCTAAGCAGCTAAATTGGCCGGAGTCTAAGTGGACATTGTTAGCCGTGTCTAAGTTTAAGGGGAAAGTTAGTATAGCTTATAATTCAATGAGTGATGAGCGAGCAAGTCAGTACGACTTAGTTAAGGCTGCAGTGTTGAGGGCTTATGAATTACGACCTGAGGATTATCGTTTACGGTATAGCGAGTTGAGAAAAACGCAGGGTCAGTCTTATAGTGAGTTTGTGGCTAAGAAGGCAGGGATGTTTGATAAATGGGTGGTGTCTCATCAGGTAGAGTCTTATACCGAGTTACGGGAGTTGTTGATCTTACAGGACATTAAAAATGGATTACCAGTTAGCTTACGTATTCATTTAGAGGATCGTGATGTCAAAAAGATAGAGGAGGCAGGTATAGTGGCAGATGATTACGTGTTAATACACAAAGCTCAGGCAGTACCGGGTAGCTCTTTACAACAGGGTGATAAGAAGAAATTTCAGCCAGGTTTTTCCCGGGAAAGTAACTATCGGGGAGAGTCATCTAGTTGGTCAGCTAGTCAGGCAAGGAATGCACCTGGTGGGCAAAGTAAGGATAGACCTGCATTATCAGCCAATGCACGAACTTTTCGTCCACATTGCAGTTACTGTAAAAAGGATAACCATCTTATCGGGGATGTTTTAAAAGGAAACGCGATAATGCGCAAGTGGTCGGTTTAGTGAGGTCAGCTCCGTTAGCGAGAGAGTTAATGGTTAGTCCCATGGCAGAGAAAGTAAACCCGTATGTGTCCACGGGTATGGTTTGTGATGTGAAACAAGAGTTGTGTCCTAAGGCAATATCAATCTATAGAGATACCGGGTGTAGTCAGAGTCTGATAACGCAAGAGTGTTTAGCTGGTATTGAAAATTCAGACATAGGACGTAGTTTGGCCGTAACCTCGGTTACTGGAGAAAAATGGGTTGTCAGGTTACATAAGGTTTTCTTGTGTTCGAAGTTTGTGACGGGACCAGTCGTTATGGGTGTTGTGAAGGACTTGCCTGTTGAAAACATAGGAGTTTTGTTGGGAAATGATTTGACTAGTCAGTGTTGTCAGCCGAAATGTGACCAACTGTTAATTAAAGACAGCACGTTAACAATCGAAGAGTGTGAGGTTGATGAGATTAAATATCCTGCGTGTGTAATGACTAGGGATATGACCAGTAGGTTATCACGGGATCTAGAGGATATTTGTGATTTGTCTGATACGTGTGTGAGCCATGAAAGTGGAGTGGATGAGGTTGTCAGTACAATGGTAGATAAGTCAACTGACAAAGTAAATGTGGTAGAACATGTTGATCTCCCGCAGAAGGGAATTGAACCAGTTGTGTTTGATAGAGGGGACTTACCTTGTATTAGACAAGAGTTAGTACTAGAGCAGGGGGCTGATCCAATTTTGTTGGCAGCTCGCACTACCTTGTTAACTGTGGACAAGGGAGCATTAATAAATAAGAGAGTTAGAAATCGGAGGTTGCCGGCGACCGAACTAGCTAGGACGCAACTGAGCCATGCTCAGAGCAAAATAAAATCAGTGTTTGATAGGAAGGCTAAGAGTCGGGAATTTAAACCAGGGGATAAGGTGCTGCTGTACCTTCCCATTAAACGGGGTTCTGTGCAGAACAGGTATTTCGGGCCCTATGTTGTGCACAAACGAGTTAATGAGACAGGGTATATGATAAACACTCCTGATAGGGTTAGGAAAAGTAGGTATTGTCACATCAATTTGCTAAAAGGTTATTTTGACAGACTGCCGATAGTTCCAGAGAGACCGGTCCAAATTGAGAGACACTCAAATTCCTGTGATGACGTCAAGACTGCAGAGGTCAAGTTGGCCAACGGCCAGATTCTAGCAGACTTGAACCCCCAGCGAGCAAAGCTGACTACATTGATACAAGACAATGTTTCCATTTGTCGGGACCTTCCAACGGTTACCGACACCTTAAGCCAAGATGTGCGCTTGGAACCCAACGCTACACAGATTCGACAGCATGCCTATCGGAGAAAACCTGGAAAACGTGCGACGCTGAAAAGGAAGGAAACGAAGTTCCATTGGTCAGGTGAAGGCGAGAAGTCATTCAACCGTATCAAGCAGATGCGCTACTCGTCTCCCGTGATGGCAGCACAAGACTACCGAGTGCCTTTCAAGCTAGCTGTTGGTGCCAGTGACGTGGGTGCTGGAGCTGTGCTGTTCCAAGAAGACGAAGACGGACTGGACCATCCTAATGAAAGCCTCCAACCAGAGAGTTTTGAGATGGAGTCTTCTTCTGCAGGAATTCCCAATTACCATTGGACATATCAAGGGCACATCCAGTGTAATCGCTGATGCCCTGTCCCGAGGTTGAACGTTATGATAATGTGTTGACATTCTTTATTTCTGTTTTGTTTATATATATTTTATTTGTATACCAGGGACTCAGAGACTCAGTGTGATTACTGGTAGTCACCTTATTATTACATGTGTTATAAATGCCCGTATGCGTCGGTTAACGCACCTTTTGTTTTAATGTAGTATATTTCCCTATTCCTAGAGTAGAGGAAATATCCTTTTTGAGGTGGGGGTGTGTCACGGTACATGCTCTTAATTTGTTTTCGCCTGTGGCGATTTTACTTGTGTTAGAGGGCCGTGTGCAGTTTATTGCCCGTAGCCCAGGTGGACAACTTGTTACGTAAGACTTCTGCGCGACCATCCTCGATCTGGCGTTCCAATATGCACTTAGCCCCGCTGTGGAGGCCATGTGGCGAGTAGTTACGTAATACCTCTGCGAGTGCGGTTTCGACGACCGTGATTTTGGCGACGATGGCGTCAGCAGTCTGACGATCAGAGAGAAATATACCGAGGTAGAATATGAGATGATACGTGAGGTGCCGCTTTGTTCCCCCAGGCCAATTCTGATTTTGGAATAAATAGCTAGAATTTAGAGATATCTAGGAGAACGAATTTAGGACGGCTCCTGGGAACGTTAGTCCGTTTGGACTTTGGTAAATATCATTTCTGCTGTGTATAACCTTGATGTGATTGATGTGACTTAAATATTTTAATACTGTATTATACCAATATTCTTTAGACAGTGTCTTCGGTCATCTGACGAAGTAAATCGTAGACTTATTGTTCTAACATTATATGAGTATTTGGTAATGTAAAGCTTAGCCAGTCATCCTAGAAGACCCTGGGTACACTGTAGGTTATTGTCTTTATTGTGATAAGTATTAATTCTGTGTTACAAGATTACTGAAAGAGTAGTTAGGGTTAATTAAAAATTAACCCGTTAGGAATAGAGCTGTAATTCCTTTATTAATTAAGTTCCCCAAGAAGCGTTCTAAATTATCACACGTTACTGAACGAGTAGTAAGGGTTAATTATAAATTAACCAGTTAGGAATGGTGTTGTAATTCCTTTATTAATTAACTTCTCCTAGAAGCGTTTCTCAATTATCACACGTGTGGGTGTGGTGTAACGGTGAAGTGATTCGCATATTGTGTAACTAGACACCCAGAGATTAACTAATTAAGTGATCAGTTCTGGGTTGTTATTATTGTTGTTATTAATTGACTACTACGGCTGTACATTTGTCAGCGTAGATGAATACAGATTCCAAAGTGTATTGTGTTTTTGTTGTGTTTTCTAGAGAACTAACGTGCTATATTATATATACTTTATATAAGATCGTATCTCTGATCATACCTAGAGACGAGCCATACTAGGTTTAACAGCCTGTTACAGAGAGATCTAATAGATATACAAGTAGGAGAGACATTTTGATAATCGTGTTTTATTCGGTTACGGGAATTATAGAATCCCCGTGACACACCCTGTGACTAATTAAAGGGGTCATTGTTAAATTGTTTTGAAAAAAATTGCCTTTACAACAAACAACAGAAAGTCATATTTACAGAACTAACATAAAAGTGTGAAAACCCATAATGACTTTGCAGGCAGTCAACAGGTCCTTAAACACTACCAGTAACAATTTGAAAATATTTTACCAGTCTTAGATTTCAGCTTTTAAAAGGGACAACATGTCCAAGATACGTTATGGTCGTCATCATGAATTTCCAAGATGGCCGCCATGCAAAAACATGATATCAATACCTCAGAACCCAGAGCACCTAGACTCGTAGCTGTTCTTTTAATCTAACTTGAAGAGTTTTGAGGGTAATGAATGTAGTTGAGGAACAATGCTGTAATGACTATTGTGAATCTTAACATCTTGTTGCTTTTGTATCATTCTGTTCTCATTAAAGAGTGGAAAATGTTTGTCCATCGCCTTAGTTATCAACTTTTAATAGGGCCACTAGTCTAATATACATTATGGTGCCAATTTCCAAGATGGCCACCATACAATAGCTATTAGTACCAATATCTCAGAATCCTTGCCACCTATACTCACATTTGTGGGGTCTATCTTTGAGTTTTGAGGTAATTAATGCAGTTATCGAAATACTACTAGATTTGATTTTTATACAAATAACAAAATAGACAGTCGAATCAGTCCTTGGCTTTTGAAAAACCATTTAGAGTGAAAAATCGCACTCATCAAACTGCTAAGGCGAGTGAAAACCAAGCAGTATTAATTTATAAAGTAATTGGTACATGTAAATGTAGAGACATATGTTGCAAAAAAGAATCAATAAACCATAATGTTTTCTTCTAATTTATGTTGTTTGGTTCATTAGAGTAGTCTGACTTCTTTTCCCGTTCAGAAATGGAGTTATTAACAATTTCAGGAGCAATGCTATAGAAATATAATTATGACATACACTGGTGCAGACAATTTGATTTTTTAATTACAATATGTACTATTCAAATAATTTGATGCACACAATAATAGATACCTTTTCAGTGTTAGATGATTAGATGAACATGCAGCAAAACATGTGTAGGAATCAATTTGTCTTGAATTTCATTATTTTGTACAACGAACATGATTAGGATAGTTGGGGTGGGAAAAACCCACTGTTTCTGATGAGGTGGTTCAATAAGCTTTATCGATAAGGCATCCAAACAGCTATTCTCCACCTCGCCTCGGTGTTATAATTTCTGGACTATAGCTCTATTATAGTTAGTATAATCATAGAATGCCGTATGACTCCCCAAATTGAAAATTGTACAGACAACTGGCAAATTTTAATATAATTTTGCGAAATAATTTCATGTATTGATTAATATTTTGTTGGAAAATAACTGGTTTTCTGCCATTTTTGATGTTTCGTACATGTTTTGGTGAAATTTTCTGTTCGCCATGTTTATTTTGATCTTTCAGATCATTCCACTACTAAGACTAGAAAATGTCTCAGCCTGTTACCAGTCAACCACAGGGCCAGGGCACACCAGGATATGGTGTGTACATTATTTCCCAGGATGGACTCTGAGCCATCCCTGTAAATGTGGGCAGGATATAGCTAGGTGGTAGAGTACTCGCCTGAGGCGCGATGGGATGATTGCCCTCAATGGACTTTGGTGGTGTTTTTTTCTTTCTTTCCAATGCATATAAAAATCCCTTGCTGCAATTTCAGTAAGAATAGCCCGTGTGGCGGAAGCATGTTTCTCTCCCCATCGCGCCTCTCTCTCTCTCTCTCTCTCTCTCTCTCTCTCTCTCTCTCTCTCTCTCTCTCTCTCTCTCTCTTCTGTCAAATTGTCATCAGATGAGTGTGCTGAGGTTTCATTATATATATATATTATATAGTAATTAACCAGTGGAGCTAATTTTAATTAGATTGGCTAAATGTGTTAATTTAATGTTTGAAGTCCGTGTTTTGGCCTTGCGGTCTTCGACTTTATTTAATTCCCAGATGCCTGTGCATATAAAAGCTATGACACAACGTTCACATCAATATTATTGATGTAAATATTTCCTTAATTGCAAAAGTGTGTGTACTTGCGCACTGAAAACATCCCATGGGCTCATAAATTTCCCTTTGATCAACTGTTTTAACATGGCTGCCGGAATTAACCTTGCCCTTCAGTAAAGTTTATTTTCCTCCAAAACTGTACGATCGATTAGCTATTTTCTTAGTTAAACGTATCCTAATATTGTTTGTATATTATGGCAAATCATTTTATTAATTAAGTAAGATAATAACTGTAAAACCGATTACTGTAATATTAGTGCTTTTAGGAACTATATTCTTGAGTCATGGATAATGAAGTTGTCTGTTCACCGAATCCTGAAGTTACTCTTAAGTTGACCAGTGTCTCGAGATGAGTTTGGCAAGGGGATACTAGTATCTTGTTTAATGAAAAGAGCCCAGAGAAGGAGGATCCTGTTATTTCAGATGGAAGGAATAGAGTATGATGTCACACTGAAAAATCATATTCACAAAGATGTCTTCCAGTGAGGAAAATACAGTGAGGTATTCAGTACCTAAAATGCAAGTAGGAGGCAGGACATATTGTAGGAGGAATGTAATGGGCCATTCTTCACCAAATGTTTACTTGGAAAATCACTTGTCTCCGGATAGACGAAATATGATAAATCGACCAGTGTCGGAATTTTACCTGCGGAATAATAATTCAAGGGAGACAACTCACAAAAACTGATCAAGATCTGTCAACCTGATGATTATATATGGTTTGACTGTTATGATGGACTAGGAGACTGGGAAGAATATCTGTCACATTTCCGAAACTGTGCTGATCATGTAGTTCACCAAGGTAAACATCTACGGTCCTTTTTTTAACATTTTGACATTTATTGTTACGGCACAGCAATAAACATCACAATAATAAATATCGTGCCGGGGACGTTTATCTTGGTGAACTACTGATCATGGAGACTGGACAGAACAACAGCAGTTGTTAATTTTACCTGCCAGCCTTAAAGGTACTGCCAGAACATTTCATATGGGACTAACTTATCAAGTTTACATGTATTAGAGATGCAGTCCTCGATGGTTTAATATAACGAGCTGAAAGGAGGAGATCTATCTGTTAGAAGCTTACCTGTGAATATTAAATTTATTTTCATTTACACATAACGTTTCAATAAATTTATAATTGTGGAAACTGGAACACTTCGGCTTTGTTATTTCTGTTCTCTGGACATTGTTGATATCCTTGGGACGCGGCCACAACAATGTGTGTGTGTGTGTGTGTGTGGGGGGGGGGGGTTATTACCAGTGTTTTTCGGTATCGTCAATATCATATATTTGACGTATGCATTCATAGTCATCAAATAAAAACATTTCAATAGCAATTTTACGCTGAAAGCTGTCCAATGTTCAGAAAACAAAAAACGTTATGCACTAGTTTATTTTGATGTAAGGACATCCAAACTGACGTCATTCGAGTTTGACGTCATTTCCATTCAAAAACACACCATGCCATATATTCTTATGTCATTTGAATATCTAGTAATGGTGAACTGGAATTAAAGTTGCGTGTACAGTTTATAAAAACACGTATTATGCTTGAGATTATATGATAAAGAGACTATTACCCTCATATGTTTCAGTATCGTCAATATCATATATCAGGAATACAAATGATATATTATGCGAGCTTCTGGCGAGCATAATAATTTTTTTATTCCTAATATATGATATTGACAATACCAAAAAACACTCTCTCTCTCTCTCTCTCTCTCTCTCTCTCTCTCTCTCTCTCTCTCTCTCTCTCTCTCTCTCTCTCTCTCTCTCTCTCTCTATATATATATATATATATATATATATATATATATATATATATCAGGGGTGGGGAGAAATAAAATTGTCAATCGGTCCCACGTCATCACTACCGGGGGGGGGGGGGGGGGGGGGGGGGGGGCGGGGGAGAAGAAGAAAGAAATAAAAATTATAAAATCATTTAAAAGGTGATATTTGCCTAACAGTGTTTTAAAAAGAAAATAATAGTAGCATTTGCATATTTTTATCTTGAATCATGAACGCAAAACGATAAACATCAAAACATGAAAGAAAAACAAAATGTTTGATCACATCAGTGAAAAAAACAAATTATATATGTTTTACATAATGATGATAATGGAATAAATAAAATAAAAAAGGAATAAAAGTTATGCATTTTAACTCCCATATATGTATAAAAAGTACCAGTATTAGTACTGTCCTGAAAATTAATAAACAATAACACCGTTGAAGCGTTTGACAACTTGAGCTGGCACGCGTTTAGACAAAGCAATTAATAACGTTGTCGCCGATTGGATGACATTTGACCTCTCCTGGCTCTAAAAATAGCCGGTTTAGCTATTCCAGCTCACTCCCACTTTAAAAAAAAAAAGTGTAAACGTTTTTTTTTGTTGTTTTTTTAAAGTCCTTTATAATTATTTGATACACTACATTGAACAGTCAACAAGAAACACATTTATAGATTACTTCAGTATATTTTATGCTATTTCAAGCAGTTTGTTACTTTGTATTTCACAAAAACCTCTTGCCACGGACTAGAACACTCGACCCGACAGAGCTCCGTACACAGGCGTTGACAGGTGTTGATTGTAACCAGTTGCAAACTCTGGGTCCTTTGTTTTAATTGGAGTGTAATACCTTGGTAGCTTTCTCACCAAGAATGATGTTATTGTTAACGCCTGTTTTATCTCGTGACCAGCACAGCGGCTTTGACAAATGTCTAGCCTGGTGGCAGTAGATTGATTGTAGGTCCGACTTAACATATTATGGCAGACTTTAAAATAACAGACATCTGAAACACCAGTCAGTTTGACAACTATTTATTTATTTATTATTATTTTAAATAATGCACAAGATACCAATGTCTGGGCAGGCGGATAGGAATGTGTTTCTATAATAGAAATGGACAGGTGTTTCGGACCGACAAGAATGACAAAAGTGGGACCGACAAATGCACGTTTTTAAAAAATAATTTCGGTCTCAGAGATCGAGAATCGGTCCCAAACCGGGAAAAAAGGGTTTTTCCCCACCCCTGATATATATATATATATATATATATATATATATATATATATATATATATATATAAACATTGCTTTACATTACCTGTAAATGTCTCTACCAGGACCTATACTGACAGAAGGTTTCTAAAATTATTCTGGTTGATTTGCACACTTAAAGTGCTTGATATTCCTGTTTATTTAAGTTCGGGTGCGAGGGAGACACTGTCACAGTACGGTTGGGAAGATGGCATTTCATGCAAAGCATCCCATCAGTGGGGTTATTTTCCAACATAACCAGAATTTGACCAGTAATTGGGTGCGGGAAATAGCCCAGAGATAAAACGCTTGATGCCTGGTCGATCTAGGATCAATCTCCGTCTGTGGGCTCATTGGGCTATTATCGTCATAGCCAGTGCTCCGCAACTGGTGTAACAAAGGCTATGGTACATACATGTACTATCTTGTCTGTAGGATGTTGCATATAAAAGATCCCTTGCTGCTAATCAGAAAAGGTAAACCATGGTTGCAGCGGGTTTTCTCTCTCAATATATGTGTGGTACTTAACCATATGTCTGACGCCATATAACCGTAAAATAAAATGTGTCGAGTGTCGTCATCAAATAAATTATTTCCTTCCTTCCTGAACAAGAAAGTTTGGTCACCAAAAAGGGTCTGTTGATCGAAAACATCTTACAATGGCTGCAAACTCAGGACAGTACCTTTAATATTATTTTAATAGATTTTATTTATTATTGACAACAATATGTAGATAAGGAACAAGTAGATGGAAGTGAACCCGTCAATGTTGTCACTCTTCTAGGTTTAAAAGAAAGAATGAAATTGCCATACCCTAACTCTTTATATAATTAGTTTCTGCACCTTTAAATATTCTAACAATACTGTATTTACTATTTAACAGGTACTAACCCACAAGCTGGTTATGGCGCTCTACCAGGCCAATATGGAGCTCCACCAGGCCAATATGGAGCTCCAACAGGCCAATACGGAGCACTACCAGGCCAATATGGAGCACCGCCAGGCCAATATGGAGCACCACCAGGCCAATACGGGTCTCCTCCAGGATATCAGCATCAGAACCAGCAGTATACCCAGGGTCAACCTCAAAGTTAGTCAAGTTTTGAAATATGTTAACTGTCAGAAATTATTCTTTTTCTTGTAATTCGACAGACTTTTGGAGACCAATTACAAATGATCACTTTTGGACAGAACTCTCAGGTGAAGTTAGATGTTGTGCCCACGACAGACATGCTTGAACAGTTTTCTGATGGAAGTATGCCAAAGATATCCCATACCCATCCCATATCCAAATAATCAATCGTTTACACAAATGATAATAATAAAGTTTAAACCACTAGGAAGCATGAAGTATGTGCTTTTCACAATACCTGGAGATACTGAGCTGCAATTTTGTTGTGTAGCTTTGTCATGTACTGTTACAGATCAAGTTTGACTTTTATTGTGATTTACCCATTTTTATATGCCCATCTATGATGGGTCGTATTATGGTATGGTGTTGTCTGTCCGTCCGTCCGTCCGTCCATCCATCCGTCCCTCCGTCTGTTAACGTTTTCTTGTCCAGACCATATACATACAGATGCATACAGGACCATCAAACCTCACATGTAGGAACAATTTGGGATGGTGGTGTGTCACATACAATTACTAAAAAAAGAAAGTTTGTTTTATTTAACGACACCCCTAGAGCACATTGATTTATTAATCATCGGCTATTGGATATGGTCATTTTGATGGAGTCATAGAGCAGAGACACCCTACATATTTTCCATTAGTAGCAAGGGATCTTTTATATGCACCATCCCACAGACAGAATAGCACATGCCACAGCCTTGGATATACCGGTCATAGTGCACTGGCTGGAATGAGAAATTGCCCAATGGGTCCACCGACAGGGATCGATCCCAAACTGACCACGCATCAAGTGAGCGCCATACAATTACTAGGTCACTGTATTGTTAATATGACATACATAAACTGTTTCTCTTCCAATATAAATGTGTCACCAGAATACCCATGCTAAACAAAATTCCCTTTCTAATAAAGAACAGTAACTTCATTAATCAGACAGCACCTTCTCCAATGGATACAGTATCATCAGTAGTTAGTCCAAAACAAACTGTTCATCCATCCCATTGCAAACATTTCACATAATTAGAATTGAATCATACCCATAACATATTTATTAATATCTATGGGAGTTATAGCCCTTGAAATATGTTTTCTGAACTGTTTTTGCTTTTGTTTTTGCAATGCCTCAAGATATTGATCGGAAATTTTGTGTGTAGCTTTATCAAGTTTGACTTTCATGGCGATTTACCCATTTTTATAGAGTTATGGACCTTGAACTTAGAAGATACGAACATTTGTTTTCGGGGGGGGGGGGGGGGGGGGGGGGGGTTGGAGGGTTTTTTTTTGTAATGCCTTGAGATACTGATGTGAATGTTTGGGTATAGCTTTATTGTGTACTGATATGTATCAAGTTTCATGGCGATTTACCCGATTTTTAATAGAGTTATGACCCTTAATATTAAAAAAAATTGGGCCCGGTGGGGGGGGGGGGGGGGGGGGGGGGGGGGGGGTGTTTGCTTTAGCAAAATTCCACATTCGAGAAAATAAATTATTTTTGAATTCGGTAACTTATGTGGTATGATCAGAAAGCTATTTATGTCTAGTTTCCAAAACTATTTACAGTTCTTAGATACACCCAACCATTCATAAATTATGCCCATTTTAGCGAATCATATTTTAGACTTCAACAAGAATAACTTTTTGTCAAACATTTATACCTTTTTAGACAGTATTAGACAGTAAAATATTATGTAGAAGGCATATTAAACAACTTTAACTTGTAAAATATACTTTACTTTACATATTTAGCTAAATGTTTTTACTGTTAAATATTATAAGTAATTAGTAGTAATTAGTTAAAATATACCTGTTGATGTCCCTCCGTTATGTGTCCCTCCGTTACCAAAAAACATGATTTTTCTTTTAAAAAGTTATGTCAAACCAAATGTTTTGGATTTTTTTTAATCATATGATCAATTAATAGCTTTGAAGGATGTTATATATTTTTTTTAATTTTAATTGTATAAATTTAGTCATTGTAACCAATTAAAAACCTGTCCCTCCATTACCGGTAACGAAGGGACATCAGTAGTACCATTGTACATTAAGTCAGTTTGTGTGATAAAAGCACCTTGAAAAACATCATTTGTGTATGTATTTTGATTAAATGAACTAAAATCATTTATGTAACATCAACTTCTGCAATTCACAAACACTGCAAGTCTTTAGATAAAGTATAGTCAGGTCCCATTTCCCAAAAATATGACATGCATGGGCATTGTTTTTAGGATTCGGTCCAACATAGATTTTAAACCAAATTGGGGGTGCTGAATCCAAAAAAAATATATATGTTGGACATCTGAGAAATTACGTTTTATGGTTAAAAAAAATATGTTGGACATCTAAGAAATTACATTTTATGGTTTTAAAAAAAGTATGTAACTGGTATCCCAATGATCTTTATAGGATTTGTTTTGGCATTATCATATATGTGAATACATTTCATTTATAAAAAAGTAGGTTGAACATCTGAAAATTTAGTTTTATGGTCAAAATGTTGAAAAACAAAATGGCGGGAAACAAAATGGTGGCCATTTGTCATAAAATTTATAAAATCGACATCCAGGTCTCATGAAGGGCATTATTTGCTGCCATAAATGCAGGAATGTATCACAGCATACCACACAAATGTGTCCAACATATGTGTGGCACAATTCAAGATGGCCGCCATATCATAAGTACTTGCAATGGGGGATAGGTATCGTCAAAAACGAAGTCTCTTTGAAAATACATTACTGTATATTTAATTTATTTCATCAAATATGATGCTAGGAGTCTTCCTACTACTTTAACACAAACTGGAAGCCAAATAAGATGGCATTCTCAGACTATTCATGATCATCCGTAAGAGTCCATCCGCTACTGAAAGTGATGGAAGGTCTAGAGTGGTACATGTAAGTGTATGGTAATAACATGAAGCAAACAGGCTCATCTGCGACCAACACGGTTTGGACCTTTCAGTTTCCCAGGTAGAACATTTAGTACTTTGTCTATGCTGTCTACTGTCAGGTCATACACTTTACAAATTAATTGTCAAAAGCATTCATATTTGTTATTAGTAATCACTCGTTTAACTTCCTTTGAAATACTATAACATATGAAATAATAGTGCATGTATTGCATCTCAGAGCATGATACGCAACCAAACTCAACATTCTGCAGCTGGTACTAAGAGGTGTATTTCCAATATTATATTTATAGGAATGGTTTTCTAAAATTTGTCCAATTGTTTCATGGATATTTGACATGTAAAAAAGCAAAACCCAACAGGATATCAGTGTTACACTAATATGTACAACACTATCTAGTCAGATAGTTTTGAACAGTGGATTGCATGAACTACTATTCTGGTATCCGATTCCTCGTTGTTGGTCTTTATTGTTCAACATTTATCTCAGTGTTACTACTCTACACTGCATCGTCCTCAGTGAAACCACCATACACCGACCCATTTTACATTCAATGCAGAGACGTAGAAATGGGTTTTAAAGAGGAAATTAGTTAATTTAACATTACTTTCTGTTTAGTACAAGACATTGGCATCCTCTTCACAGGTTTGTATATCTCGAATTTGTGCATTTAGTTTGGTTAAGAGACTTGTAGCAAAATGTTCGAGGTAGAAGTAGTATGTATTTTCAACACAATCCTAATTTCGTATACTAGTATTTTGTTTTTGTTATTTCGACTCCTAAACCAAATTTTTCCAATGGCCAACATATTGTTTTTGGATTCAGCATCCCCAAATTAGGTTAGAAAAATATGTTTGATATAATCCTAAAAAAAATGCTTGTACATCGATAAATAAGCGCTTTTCTTGAAAATGGGACCAGACTAGTAACGGTCTGAGCGTAATAAACTTCTGTTCTGTTCTGTTCTGTTCTGTTCAAAGAAAAAAAGAAATGTTTTATTTAACGATGCACTCAACACATTTTATTTACGCGGTTATATGGCGTCAGACATATGGTTAATGACCACACGGATATTGAGAGAGGAAACCCGCTGTCGCCACTTCATGGACTACTCTTTTCGATTAGCAGCAAGGGTTCTTTCATATGCACCACCCCACAGACACGGTAGATATACCAGTCGTGGTGCGTGGAACGAGATATAGCTTAATGGGCCCACCGACGGGGATCGATCCCAGACCGACCGCGCATCGACCGAGCGCTTTACCACTGGGCTACATCCCGCCCCTTGTTCTGTTCAAGTTCTGTACAAAGGGATTACAGATCTCTACTAATTGGGACAATAGAATTTCTATAGGAGCGTGGGAGTTGTCACCTGATCACTTTGTACCTGTCTTGTCAAAAGGAAGACTTAAAGGCATATTGTCACAGACCACTGACCTATTTAATGGTCTAACAAAGTATTACCTGAACAAAAATAATTTGATTTGTCCCTAAATGTACTTTATTCAACCATCTTCATAACCACCATACTCCATTTATTAATGAGATTTTGTAAAAAATAATTGAATTATGACAATGGTCCATAATTCAAAAACTAAAATTGCCGAGAGGGTTGATATGGATTTCACTCCATCATGGTTCAGTTAAGGTGATGCAATAGCTAGATTTGGTTTCCAACAATTAATGTAATTTTTATTTAATATTCATTTTTAGAGAAATAAGGTCCTTAAATCCGTGACAGTATGCCTTTAAGAGTTGGCCCCTAATGAATTAATTTACTTCACACATTAGTGATAATTAAATAATTAACAGCCCAAGTGAAATGGGGGCAGTTGTAATAACTGTGAACTTTTAAACAGCAACGTGATAGATAATTATATACATTTTCATTTTTATAAGCTCAATTATTGCCTGTTAATATCATTAGTTGCAATATTGGAAAGAAAGAAATGTTTTATTTAACGACGCACTCAACACATTTTATTTACGGTTATATGGCGTCAGACATATGGTTAAGGACCACACAGTTTGAGAGGAAACCCGCTGTCACCACTACATGGGCTACTCTTTCCGATTAGCAGCAAGGGATCTTTTATTTGCACTTCCCACAGGCAGGATAGTACAAACCATGGCCTTTGTTGAACCAGTTACGGATCACTGGTCGGTGCAAGTGGTTTACACCTACCCATTGAGCCTTGCGGATCACTCACTCAGGGTTTGGATTCGGTATCTGGATTAAAAATCCCATGCCTTGACTGGGATCCGAACCCAGCACCTACAAGCCTGTAGACCGATGGCCTAACCACGACGCCACCGAGGTCAGTTTCCAATATTGGATGCCTAGCACAGCAGATACAACAACAAACAAACAAAACCGGGAAGTAATTTATATCATGTGCATTTAGTGTCCCTCCGTTACCGAAAAAAAACAAAACAACATTTATGACTTTTAAAATAGAGTTGCATTAAATATTGTTATGCAACAGTGCAAAGGAACACATCACCTACAAAACCAATCCAAAAGTAAGTTATTATGACAAAAACGTAATTCAGTATGAACAAGTTTATGTGTAAAAGTAGTTAAAATAATGTCCGTCCGTTACTGCATGACCCTGCCCTTTAGCAGTACTCAGAATGTTTCTTAATCAGACATTGCTTTCTTTTGCACACCAGTGCAGCCAATTCTTGGACAACCCGTTCAGTGGATGAATCGTCCTCAGGCGATTCCTGGTTGTCCGCCGGGCTTGGAGTATCTCACACAGCTAGACCAGCTACTCATAAAACAACAGAAGGAAGTTCTCGAAAGTAGGTGCATTTATCTTAAAGGGACATACCCTATTTTGGACTATTAGAGCCGTTTTTGATAACTGAAATCATACTTTACTTAGATTTTATTGTTTAGTTTATCCATTTCCGTACATTTAAAGTGTTTTTGGTCAACCTGGTGTTTTTAATATCACAAAATGCATTTCTCATATTTTTAAAAATGCACGTGCGTCTGAGAAGTAACAGTTGTGGAGTCGGAGTTTTTGTCTATTTTTAAAGAGTATTTCACCATTTCAAAGTCACAGACTCTTGTTACACTCAGTTGTAACTTTATCCAAATCTGTTACAGGTTTGTAGATTAATTAAACTTAATGTTAATTTTCACAGGTTGAAAATAGGGTCTGTCCCTTTAATTATTTTTTCCGATTTGTTTTTATCTCACCTTTACAAATTAAAAGGTATTACTTTTCCAACAGCAGCAGCGATGGCGTCAATTTATATGTTAAAGTTTAACATTGAACTTTTTTCACGTTTAGATCAGTTTCTCACAATACAAGCTATAAGTCCTAGGTCAATGAAACTTGGTTTATAGTTGCACCTATGGATGATTATCACAGTGCACTAAAATCATTCATGGTAGGCGATACATTTAATTATGTGGAATTTTTAATACAGACATTTTAATAACACGATGCTATCATTTTTATAAGCTTTAATAGAAAAAGAGAGAGAGACGGAGAGGGAGGAACGGAGAGTGTTGGATATATATATATATATTTATACATATTGGATGTCAAACATTTGGTAATTTTGACTCGTAGTCAATAGAGGAAACCCGCGACATTTTCTTAATGCAGCAAGGGATCTTTTATATGCACTTTCCCACAGACAGGAAAGCACATACCACGGCCTTTGTCCAGTTGTGGTGCACTGGTTGGAATGAGAAAAAACCCAATCAGTTGAACGGATCCACTGAGGAGGTTCGATCCTGCGACGCAAGCACCTTAAGCGAGCGCCCAGCTGACTGAGCTAAATCCCGCCCCTGCGGACGTGCATGCTGATTATATAAATTGAGTTTTGCCGGCGACCGTAAAACAGATATTTGCGACTGTTTAAGCAGCATAGACGTCCGCAAATGGTCAAATACAACATATATGTAGTTATCCCCATTCTAATTCAATAAATGCATTTTCTTTTTAAAAATCATTTAAATAATCATTACTATAATCACTACTATGATGATAATCGTGTTTGAAGTCATCCGCCTTATAAAATAATTATAGCTGAAGCAGATTAAAAAGTATGTTTTTACGTGCAATATGCTCCTAATATCGTCTGTGTATTTTATTGTCTTATTAGGCCAAAGAACAATACCAGCCATTATTACCGATTTCACTTATTCCTAATACACATCACGACAACTGGTGCTCGATAACGAAGATTCATAATTCGTATAGTTGCCGTTACTTACTTCCGCATTCCTGTCAGTTTTTCGCTCCAGTCAGTGCACCACGACTGGTACATCAAAGGCCGAGGTATGTGCTATTCTGTCTATGGTATGGTGCATATAAAATATCCCTTGCTGCTAATCAAAAAGAGTAGCCCATGAAGTGGTGACAGCGGATTTTCTCCCTCCCTGTGGTCAATTACCATATGTCCGACGCCATATAACCATAAATAAATTGTGTTGAGTGCGTCATTAAATAAACCATTTCCTTGCTTCCTGTCAGTGTCACACAGGTGACGTCACACAAACGTTTATAAACAAAATTTAAAGGAGCACGCATTTTGTTTCAGAAGAAGATCCAATGTTGGTATTTTAAAAGTAAGTACATCCAACTAAACAGCAAGAATATGTAAATAGGCTCTTGGGGAATCCCCCAAATTTCCGATAGATACACAACTGGACAAAGGCCATGGTATGTGCTTTCCTGTCTGTGGGAAAGTGCATATAAAAGATCCCTTGCTGCATTAAGAAAATGTCGCGGGTTTCCTCTATTGACACACACACCCCATTTTCTTTTGCGACAGTTATAATTTTATTATAGATTAATTTTGCCCCCCCCCCCCCCCACCCCCCACCCCAAATGGATTTTCTGGATCCGCCACTGCTACATGCATGATGCTCGTTATACTGCTGAAAACGGATTTGATTAGCCAATAAAAATTTTCATTAGATGCAGAGTGAATTAGAATAACACTAAACATTTTACCGTGATTAATATATATGAATTTTTACAATTGAGCTCAACCGAGCAGTTTCAGATTATGACTGGAACATCACTAATAGAAGTTACATTATAACTCAAATTTGGATACCTGTAGTGAGTAAAATTATTAATGTCTGAATTATTTACAGACACCGACCTCGGTGGCGTCGTGGTTAGGCCATCGGTCTACAGGCTGGTAGGTACTGGGTTCGGATCCCAGTCGAGGCATGGGATTTTTAATCCAGATACCGACTCCAAACCCTGAGTGAGTGCTCCGCAAGGCTTAATGAGTAGGTGTAAACCACTTGCACCGACCAGTGATCCATAACTGTGGGAAGCGCAAATAAAAGATCCCTTGCTGCTAATCGGAAAGAGTAGCCCATGTAGTGGCGACAGCGGGTTTCCTCTCAAAATCTGTGTGGTCCTTAGCCATATGTCTGAAGCCATATAAGCGCAAATAAAATGTGTTGAGTGCGTCGTTAAATAAAACATTTCTTTCTTTCTTTCTTTACAGACTATATGTTTTACATGTTTAACAGCCAGTGATTTATTTGCTGTTATGCCCAGTGATTTAAAAATGGGTGCTGTGTAAAAAGGTTGTTTTGGGTGCATGACATTTCTGAGTATTAATTTTTGTGTTGCATTATATGACATGAGTTACATGAATTTAGTTAATGTCTAGGCTTCTAACAGAATACATATTTAATAATATTAATAGTTACCGGTATTCCTATGTGTTTTATATGTCTAAGAATTACCTGATATATGTAGTTCACCTTTATATGAAGTGTTTTAGTTCAAATATATTAAAAATGTACTTAGTATATTAAAGCACTAAATCAATCAAATATATGGCTGGCAACAATCTTATAATAACCAAAAATTAAAAATATGTTACCACTGTAATTTATCGAAATTCTACAAAACATTATTCTATTTCAATACTTTCTTGCTGTCTAGGTGACATTGTTATTTATAAATATATAAATCTCTGTTTCGTTGGATTGAGATACTCTTTTAACCTGGATCTATGGATATACGTAGATACCAAACAATAGTGAATTACATTTTTGATAAACATTGATCTTTAATGAAATTCAAAATGGCCACCATGAACCTAACTAAAATAGGAAATGCAATATCTTGTCTTCTAACTGGAATACATTCACAATATTAGTGGCTATTCCTATGTTTTCTATATGACATGATTGATATGATTACTCTGCAATGTTTTAAGTAATGAAATTTACATAAAATTAGCATAAACATAGAAATGACCAATGTATTAAAAACACTATTAACAGATCATTTTATGGCATTTTGTTTAAATAATTGTGGGTTCCATAGAATATGACATAAAAATAACTGTTAGAGCTATGTTTTGTCCGTTTCATTTGACACAGTCTTGGAGCCAACATGTCATAACGTTGTAGTGTAATGGAACTATCTTGATATGAGCTGGCAACTTTTCTTCAGCAACCTCAAATTATTTAAGATCAAATGACTTGAAACTTCAGGCACAAAATGCTTTAAGTGTTGTTAAAATGCAAATTTAAAGACATTTTAAGTAATCTTATACATATAGGAGGAAATTAGGAGGGTTTTCCACCAGGTTGTTGTTAATAAAATAATGTAATTAATATTTTTCACCCAGAATCTAGTACGAATAATGCATATGATTAATAGTAAAGTTAATAATATGAACTTAAGTTGGGAGAGATCCCTCAATATATGGATCACATTACAACGGTTTTTAATTGAACGTCATAACAACACTTTCTTAAATCTATGATTAATTTACACCTTTCATGGATTTACGTAACATTAAGAATCGTACTCTGCGGCATTCTTGTGTAATGTTTCAAATATGATGTGGCTGAATTTGTAAATCATATATGAAGTCAGCAAAAAAGGCGCTAACACCAGTAAAGATTAAAAAAAGGTTTAATAAAGTCCAGACTTTAACGTCTTGGCAATGTCATTCAAATAGCATTACGTTAAAGTCTGGGCTTTATTAAAGTCTAGATTTTAAGTTTATAAGCACGTGCCCAGATCGCACATATGTGAGATACAAAATACATTTATCACACGGCTTGGAAATGTCTTTATCACTATAGTAAGATTGCATAGGTATGTAATAAAATTAATTATCAATGGCTTCTATCTGACCTCATTGTAGGGTAGAGCCATGGGGAAAAGATTTTACGGCCACTGGGCTAATTTAAAGTATTACTAATTCCACAGTTATACAGTTTACTTTATTCTCATTGGACGACATCACCAAAAACAAATCGTGAATGTTATCCTTCAATAAACCTTATAAAATGATGTCATTAAGTCAAATGGGACGTCATTGCATAAAACAGGTCATGGAAAAGATGTCATTACGTCAAATGGGACGTCATTGCATAAAACAGGTCATGGAAAGGATGTCAGGGGACGTCATGGAAAGGATGTCATAAAAATGGGACATTGGTCATGGAAAGGATGTCATTAAGTCAAATGGGACGTCATTGCATAAAACATGTCATGGAACGGATGTCAATAAGTCAAATGGGACGTCATTGCATAAAGCAGGTCATGGAAAGGATGTCATTAAGTCAAATGGGACGTCATTGCATAAAACATGTCATGGAACGGATGTCATAAGTCAAATGGGACGTCATTGCATAAAGCAGGTCATGGAAAGGATGTCATAAGTCAAATGGGACGTCATTGCATAAAACATGTCATGGAACGGATGTCATTAAGTCAAATGGGACGTCATTGCATAAAACATGTCATGGAAAGGATGTCAATAAGTCAAATGGGACGTCATTGCATAAAACAGGTCATGGAAAGGATGTCATAAGTCAAATGGGACGTCATTGCATAAAGCAGGTCATGGAACGGATGTCATAAGTCAAATGGGACGTCATTGCATAAAGCAGGTCATGGAAAGGATGTCATAAGTCAAATGGGACGTCATTGCATAAAGCATGTCATGGAACGGATGTCATAAGTCAAATGGGACGTCATTGCATAAAGCAGGTCATGGAACGGATGTCATAAGTCAAATGGGACGTCATTGCATGAAGCAGGTCATGGAATGGATGTCAATAAGTCAAATGGGACGTCATTGCATAAAACATGTCATGGAACGGATGTCATAAGTCAAATGGGACGTCATTGCATAAAGCAGGTCATGGAAAGGATGTCATTAAGTCAAATGGGACGTCATTGCATAAAACAGGTCATGGAACGGATGTCATAAGTCAAATGGGACGTCATTGCATAAAACATGTCATGGAAAGGACATTAGAACCTGATTTATGTGTATTTTTAACTAAATAAGTTTTTGTAACTATTAGAATTGTTTGTAAGGTTCTTGTGAAATTATCAGTGTATAAAGGACTGTCCTGAGTTTGTAGCTATACATGTAACATGTTTCTGATTGACAGAATCAGTTTAGCAACTAAAACTACATTTTAAAGATATTTTCTTTGTTTAGAATTTACTAGTTCTAATGTTTGCAGCAATCTTTGTTTAATTTCTTCCTAATATATTATATTTTTCCATACATACAGAAACGACTAACTTGTAAAATCGGGTTTGGGCTACTACAAACATTAGAAATGACAACAAACCCCTTATTTATACAGATACTTACATTCTAAACAAAAAATAGCTTTAATATTTTAAACAGGAAAATAGCTTTAATATTATAAATAGGAAAATATCTTTAACATTTGCTTTTAGTCATCAAAAGGGATCTGTTAGTCGTAAACATGTATACCAGAGGCAGAAAACTCAGGCCAGTCTCTTTAATAGTCAAACATTGTGTGTAAAATCTCTGACTATATAGTTCATCAGTAAATTCACCAACAATGACAAGCATGCAGTTCTAATTTGAATATCACAAGTTACAAGTAGTGTGCTGGTTTTAAACTGTTTACTGTCTCTCTTTGCTTAGTCGGTGGGTCCAGTGGGCTATTTCTCGTTCCAGCCACTGCTCCACAACTGGTGTAACAAAGGCTGTGGTATTTACTATCCTGTCTGTGGGATGGTGCATATAAAAGATCCCTTGCTGCTAATCGAAAAGAGTAGCCCATGAAATGGCGACAGCGGGTTTACTCTCTCAATATCTTTGTGGTCCTTAACCATATGTCTAACGCCATATAACCGTAAATAAAATGTGTTGAGTGCGTCGTTAAATAAAACATTTTCTTCCTTCCTTTGCTTAGTTGGTGGGCACATTGGTCTATTTCTCGTTCCAGCAAGAGCACTACGACTGGCATATCAAAGACCATGGTATGTACTACCCTGTCTGTGGGATTGTGCGTATAAAAGATCCCTTGCTACTAATCGCAAAGAGTAGCGCATGAAATGGCGACTGTGGGTTTACTTCCTCAATATCTTTGTATATATGTCTGACCCAATATAACCGTAAATAAAATGTGTTGAGTGCGTCGTTAAATAAAACATTTCCTTCTTCCTTCAATATCTTTGTGGTCCTTAACCATATGGCTGACGCCATATAAACGTAAATAAAATGTGTTGAGTACATCGTTAAATAAAACATTTCCTTCCGCTTTGGTTATTTCAGAATCTGGTGAGTGCACTAGACAGTGCTGTGGCTCCGATTGTGGATTTATTATGCATATTACTGACAACATGGGACAGGTGTGTGTACTCAGCTAAATTAGTTAGGGCCCGTAGACATTTTGATGATCATTGTTAGTGTCATATTATTGTAGCATGTTTTGACTGATTAGCAGTACTCTCAGAATGCTTGTTCTCATTATTACCAATTGTCACATTTAACTGGGGGGTTTTAGTTAAAAAATCCTTCTGCTGTCTACAGAAAATCCATCAGCCATTAGGGGGCGGGATTTAGCTCCGTCAGATGAGTGTTCGCTTGAGGTGCTTGTGTCGCAGGATCGAACCACCTCAGTGGATCCGTTCAACTGATTGGGTTTTTTCTCATTCCAACCAGTGCACCACAACTGGACAAAGGCCGTGGTATGTGCTTTCCTGTCTGTGGGAAAGTGCATATAAAAGATCCCTTGCTGCATTAAGAAAATGTTGCGGGTTTCCTCTATAGACTACAGAGTCAGAATTAACAAATGTTTGACATCCAATAGCCGATGATTAATAATCAATGTGCTCTAGAGGTGTCGTTAAACAAAACAAACTTCTTCTTTCCATCAGCCATTATGTCACATAACCCCATGTGTATGATCATCCAATGTTCCATGTACAGAGAGAGAGTTCAACTGCTGCGCTGTTTTTATTATTTATCTTGTGTGTTTCTAGGAGGTGATCCATGTACAGAGGGAGTTCAAGTGGTGTTCTGTTTTTATTATTTATCTTGTATGTTTCTAGGAGGTGATTCGTGTACAGAGGAAGTTCAAGTATTGTGTTGTTTTTATTTATCTTGTGTATTCTAGGAGGTTATCCGAGTACATAGGGAGCTCAAGTATTGTGCTGTTTTTATTATTTATCTTGTGTGTTTGTAGGAGGTTATCCATGTACAGAGGGAGTTCAAGTGTTGTGCTGTTTTTTATTATTTATCTTGTGTTTTTCGGAGGTGATCCATGTACAGAGGGAGTTCAAGTGTTGTGCTGTTTTTATTATTTATCTTGTGTGTTTCTAGGAGGATATCCGTGTACAGAGGAAGTTCAAGTGTTGTGCTATTTTTATTATTTATATTCTTTGCTTCTAGGAGGTGATCCATGTACAGAGGGAGTTCAAGTGTTGTGCTGTTTTTATTATTTATCTTGTGTTTCTAGGAGGTGATCAGAGTACATAGGGAGTTCAAGTGTTGTGCTGTTTTTGTTATTTATCTTGTGTTTCTAGGGGGTTATCAGAGAACAGAGGAAGTTCAAGTGTTGTGCTATTCTTATTATTTATATTCTTTGCTTCTAGGAGGTGATCCATGTACAGAGGGAGTTCAAGTGTTGTGCTGTTTTTATTATTTATCTTGTGTTTCTAGGAGGTGATCAGAGTACATAGGGAGTTCAAGTGTTGTGCTGTTTTTGTTTATCTTGTGTATTCTAGGAGGTTATCCGAGTACAGAGAGAGTTCAAGTGTTGTGCGGGTTGTTGCTGGTGTGCCGATGTTGATTGCTGTGCTTACTTCCTGACCGTTGAGTCGCCTGTCGAAAACCCAATCGGATATGTCAGACAGATGTAAGTTTGTCCATACAAAAAAACATAAAATAATACAAAAAAATAAAAAATAAAAAAATAAATAAAAGTTAAAAAAAGAATAATAAAAAAAAAGGTTTGTCCATACATCCATACACTACTCAGCTTTATGTGACATGTCACTGCAGTTTAATAGAGTATAATGTTGATTTAATATAATTGCAATATTTAAAATTGGAAAGGTATAGGATTATATCTTTACCAACATAACACCTCTTAACTAATTTTTTGTTATGCAACCCCCATGTATTACATATTAAAACAAAGACTTGTGTATTACATATTTAGATATCACTTGCGTTTTTCATATTAAAACAAAGACATGTATTACGAAGCGATTTATGTATTGCATAGTAAAACAGACTTGTGACTTACATACGAAAATAAAGACTTGGGTATTATACTTTTGTATTACATATTAAAATTAAGTTTTTTGTATTAAACAATACTAAAAGAAAGTCGTGAAAATAAAGACATGAGTATGTTAATTATATTAAAAGAAAGATTTATAAATGTATTACATATGAAAACAAAGAGTTGTGTATTACATTTTTAGATTTGACTTATGTATTACATATTAAACAAAGACTTGTGAATTACAAATGAAAATAAAGACTTGTGTATTACACATTTAAATATGACTTTTGTGTTACATATTAAAATAAGTATCAACAAATATTAAAACAAGGTCTTCTGTATTACATATTGAAACAAAAACATGAGCATTATATATTAAAAGAAAGACTTATAGATGTATTACATATGAACACAAAGATTTGGTATTGTATATTATAACAAAACCTTCACTATAATATATTAAAAGAAAGACTTGTGAATTCCATATTAAAACAAAGTGTTGTGTATTATATATTAAAACAAAAACTTTAGTATTATATAATAAAGTCTTATGTATTACATATTGTTATACATATAAGGGAATCTTTCTGAGTTTATGAATACCGTTATGTGATTTTGGCTAAATTTTATAACTTCTTAGTTTATTTTCTTAATATATCTTGATATGTATTTTATGCCAATCCCCACTGTAGAGTAAATTGGCAAAAGGAAATTAGATGGGAGTTGTAGTTAAATTGTACTAGTTGGTTGATCGGGTAAATTATTGCTTATTTGGGCTTTGCACAAGAGATATCCCTTAAATACATGTTTATCTTTAGTTGTTAAGAATTATTGTTTAGATACATGTAGCTGTATTCGTCACGGCCCACAGGTTAATTTGACGTCTCAGAACCTTGTCTTGTCTTGTCTTGCCATCTTTACTTATCGGCCTCGGTGGTGCGGTGGTTAAAGGAAGGGACAATTAAGGCATTTGGCCTGGTATGCATAGTCAACGATATAATATAATGCACAATATTGCTTAATATCAACAAGGATAATCGTATAGTTAATTAATAAAAATGTTAAATGTGACAGCTATTATATATAATGGGCACAGCCATTTCGTACCATCTCAGTGAATACGCCCCCTGGCGAGCCGGTGGTTATGTAATACTTAACATGTCACGTCAAGAATTAGTCTTAGAATTGAAGAAACAAAACATACCTGAATTTTGCGGATGCATCGCAATGTTCTGTCATAATATCCATCCCAGTAAACCAACAATAAGTATATATTATTTTTCAATACAAAATAAACCACCTTTGTCAAAGTGTTATGGCCCTTGAATTTAGAAGATATGAAACTTTGTTTTCCGGACTTTTGTTTTGTAATGCCCAAAGATATTGATGCAATCTTGTGTATATATAGCTTTATGATGTACTGTTACTGATCAAGTTTAACTTTCATGGTGATGGTCCTTGGATTTGGGAGATACGAAAAAAAATGTAGCCCAGTTTGGGACCTGTATTTCTTCAGCAGTACTCTCCGATTGCTTGTTTGTTTCAGGAAAAGCTGCTGGAAAGCACAGTATGCTATTCTTGATGTTTACATGAATATGGTTCTCCAGATTAAGGGCCCATGCTGTATTTGTGATGGACCTTGCTGCACCTGGGATCAGGAATTCAATGTAAGAAACACACAAGGGATGTGGCAGAAACAATCACATAATATATAACATATGGTATTAGGTATCGGGGAAAGTTTTAGTTTTTATGGGAAAATTTCAAGGAAATTAGGAAACTTTCAGACTGAAGCCTTTCTTTGTATGTATGTGTTAGTATGTGATTCGTAAATTTCGTAAATGCAAAAGTATAATATTATAACGTGTGGATACAACTACCAAGTACACAAATCTAATACTCGTATTTTCAGAGAAAGATAATTATATTAATATATTTTGTTTCAAAACGCGATATATCCCTATTTTCAGTTGTTTTCTACAAAACCAGATATAACAAAAATATTGATAAATCATGAAGATATTAAAATAAGAAAATATTATTTATGCTAAAACATTATATTACCTAAACAGTGTTTGCAGACGAAAAAATCTAAATTAATGAAGAAGAATGTCTAAACACTGTTAGTCTATAGTCCGAACTAAATTGTTAACAACTACAATAAATTACTCCCCTACCTTTATGTATGTTTATTGAAAATCTACTC
Source organism: Gigantopelta aegis (assembly GCF_016097555.1). Classification (NCBI taxonomy): domain Eukaryota; kingdom Metazoa; phylum Mollusca; class Gastropoda; order Neomphalida; family Peltospiridae; genus Gigantopelta; species Gigantopelta aegis. The sequence goes on along the minus strand of NC_054713.1, from coordinate 29,980,052 downwards.
TGAAATACTCGAGTCGAGTCGGGCTTTTGTCACGTGACATATATTTTTGGTCAGTGACCGAAAATATATAGAGGCTATTTCATGGGTTTTTTCGAATACGATTTTTTTTGTCAACGAGTGATGTGTGAAAACCATATTTTCACGAATTGCAAAGCAATGAATGAAAATATTGTTTTCACACATCACGAGTTGACATAAAAATCATATTCGGAAAAAACACCATGAAATGGTCTATTTATTATATACATCTTTCCTAATTTTTGACAATATCTTTCGCTTTTTGGTAATATCTTTCACTTATCCTATCGAAAACACGTAACGCCATAATATATTTCTTTCTATGGAACTTTTCCATAAAATGTACTTGACCATAGACTTTTAAAAAGAAATTTGAATAAAAATTCTCTTTCTTAACATTTATTTAATACTGCTGTGCAAACATACCTGACAAAAATTCTTACACTCAATGACACTACGTTGTGCCATCATTATTTAGCTTTGTATTCAATTCATTTGAGATATTTTATCGTAATTGCACTTTGTATCGCTTTTTTTTATAGGTACAGTTGTTTAAATTACTTCTTTTTTTTCAAATACGATCAGATGCATTGGTAATTATCAAACTTAAATATGAGGAAACGAGACGAAGGGAGATAATTTAATCATGCACTTTTACCCCCCAAAAAAGTAAATACAGGGTAAATATGACTTTCGCCGGATATTACTTTTATGGTTTCCGTAGATCTATATATTTCATTGCTATGTATATAATGTATATAATAAAGAGATTTATCTAGTCATCATATATTGCCAATGTATACAGTCATTGTTGGATAAAATTTTATAGATAGATAGATAGATAGATAGATAGATAGATAGATAGATAGATAGATAGATAGATAGATATAGATATATATACATACATACATACACATACACATACACATACATATACACATACATATACACATACATATAAATATACATTTCATTCATTGTGACACCCAATAGCCGATATGTATTTTTGTGCTGGGGTGTCGTTAAACAAACATTCATTCATTATACATATACATATACATATACATATACATATACATATACATATACATATACATATACACATATATATATATATATATATACTCTTCAAAAGAAGAAACGCAAAACCACATTGTCGTAACATTTGGAGAATTGATTTAATTATTGAATGGTGAGTCCAATAATTACCAAATGTTGCAGGATTGTTCACAGTTCACTCTAGTCCATTGTGAGTAAGTGATAGGACACACCACCAAGGTCAAGGTCATCTGGAGTCAATACCGGGTGTGGCCTCCGCGTGTGTTGACAACTGCCTGGCACCGCCTGCCCATTGAAGCAACCAGAGTACGGATGACGTCCCGGGGGATGGTGGCCCACTCGGCCTGCAAGGCTGCTGCCAGCTCGGGCAGGGTCTGGGGCTGTGGTTGTCGCTGTCGGAGGCGTCAGTCCAACTCGTCCCATAGATGCTCAATTGGGTTCAAATCCGGTGATATCGATGGCCAAGGAAGGACATTAATGTTGTTGTTCTGTAGGAAAGCCGTTGTGAGACGTGCTGTGTGAGGCCTGGCGTTGTCATGTTGGAACACTGCGTTGGCGTTGGCCATAACTGGAACGATGTGTGGCCGGAGGATCTGGTCAATGTAGCCCTGTGCATTCAGGTTGCCCTGCACGTGGACCAGGTCAGTTCTGCCAGTGTGTGAGATGGCTGCCCACACCATGACACTACCCCCGCCGAATCTGTCCACTTCCTGCACGCAGTTTGCCGCATAACGTTCACCACGACGCCTATACACGCGACATCTTCCATCATGACGTCGGAGCAGAAATCGGGACTCGTCACTGAACCACACCTGTCTCCATCGCAGTTGAGGCCATTGTCGATGAATCTGGCACCACTGCAGTCGGAGTCGACGGTGTTGTGGTGTTAAGATGACACCTCGAACTGGACGTCTGGCACGAATTCCTACCTCACGTAGGCGGTTCCGTACGGTCTGGTCGGATATCCTGCGCAAACCTGGTATTGCTGCGGCTGTGGAGGTGGCAGTAGTCAATCGTTCCCGAAGGTGGCGTACCCGGATGTAGCGGTCCTGCCCGGGGGTAGTGACCCGTGGTCGACCGGATCTAGGGAGGTCACGTGTTGATCCATGTTGCTGGTAATGGTCCCACAGTCTGGAGATGGTGCTTGGGGACACATGGAATGCCCTGGCAACGGCCGTTCTGGATTCGCCTGCGTCTAGTCGGCCGATGGCATTGTTTCTCTGCGGTTCACTGAGACGTGGCATGTCCTGGATTGTCAACTGTCGGCCAGATACAGAGGCCAGGCAAGCGAACACCCTGCACTGTTATACTGTCGGTATTCATGTTGCACGTGCAGACAACGCACGTGCAGTGGTGACATGGTTTGCACGTGGCTGCGTTTTTGCGAATATTCACATTTTGGAACTTTATTGTACAGTAGCTGCGTTTTATCGAATGTAACCGTGGGAATGTGTTTGGGACATGCAATGACCTTATATTCACAAAGCATGAACCGGTAGGAAACATAAAATCGGAGTTATAACCCATTTGTACCCTTTTGCGTTTCTTTTTTTGAAGAGTATATATATATATATATATATATATATATAGGGATTAACTGGTTACGATATCGGCTTTATCCTACGAAGGTTATAATGGAGAATGTATATGTATTTATCCAGCAATCACTGTATACATTGGCAAGATATGATGACTAGATAAATCTCTATATTTTTTGTCACTGACCAAAAATATACATGTAGGTCATGTGACATAAGCCCGACTCGACACAAGTATTTCAGAGTAGATTTTCAATAAACATACTCTTTAAATCATTTGTTAAAGTACAGTAAATACAAATAACTTTTAGTTTTGCGATAACAATACACAACTTGTATCTATATATATATAACGGTTTGTATGCATATCTGCCAGAAAAGAGGTCTCTACTTAGATCCACAGTTGTTTTTGGACAAAAATCCAATTCCAGTTGTGGAGGAGACTAAATTTCTGTGGGTTATTTGTGACAGGAAGCTATCTTTTGTGCCCCATCTTAAATACATGTATGTTAAAAAGAAGGGCCTAAGAGCTCTCAGTATTTTAAAAGTTATTGGTAATACAGAATGGGTAGCAGACTGCAAGGTTATGCTCCGTCTGTATAGATCTCATGAGGTCAAAACTTGATTATGGATGCATTGTGTACATGGGTCGGCATGCAAGTCTTACTTGCAGATGCTAGATCCTATACATAACCAGCGACTTAGGCTTTATTTTGGTGCATTTAGAACATCTCCTGTAGAGAGCTTGTACGTTGATGCACATGAATCTTGTTTGGGTGCTAGACGTGCAAAGCTTTCTCTGCAGTGTGCTACCAAGATTAAATCATTACCGAAACATCCTACACATACTGCAGTGTTTGATAACAAATATATGAAGTTGTTTGATGCCAGACCAAATGCTATTCGAACATTTGGTCTTCGCATTAATCGTGTTTTGTTGATTTCCAAGATTGATTTATCAGACACTTTGGAAAGTCCTTCGTATTTTGTTTTACCACCTTGGTGTATTACATCACCTAACATTGTGTTTGATCTTGCGCATCTAAAGAAAGGTTGTACAGATGCTGTTGTGTATAAACAGTTTTTCATGGAAATTCAAGACAGGTACTGTGATTACATTCCTGTGTATACAGACGGATCACGGGATATGTCTTGAGCTACAGGTTTTTCATCAGACACAATACTTTACATGAGACTGCCTGACTCAGCATCGATCTTTAGTGCTGACGTTTGGGCAGTCATTAAAGCCTTGGAAGAAATAAAGGATTCTAGTGAATCCAAAGTTATTATTTTTACCGACTCACTTTCGTGTCTCTAAGCTGGATGGTGATAAAAAAGTCTGTCTTTTTATCCATGGCAAATAGAGATATTGTATTTTGTTAGGTGCCCAGCCATGTTGGTATCAGGGGTAATGAAAAGGCAGATTCAGCTGCCAAGTCTGCTTTGGGTTCGCATCATGCCAGGGTTGGTGTACCGTATAATGATTTTAAATATAGTATCAACCAATGTATCTTTTCGACATGGCAACATGATTGGGACGGTGCGGTTGCGAACAAGCTTCATACTATCAAGCCAGTCTTGGGAGAGTGGCAGTCCTCCTATAGACAGTGCAGGAAGGATGAAATAGTCTTGTGTCATGCTCGCATCGGTCATACTAACTTAACCCATTCCTTTATCTTACAGATGGATCCTTCATCTCAATGTGAGCACTGTCTGTGTACTCTGACTGTGCGCCACATTTTGGTGGAGTGTAAGCATCTGAAAGAAACTCGAAATGATATATGTGGTTAGAGAAATGTGATGGAATCATTTCGATTCCATTCAGAATTTGTTTTACAATTTTTACATGATACTGACTGTTACTCTAAATTTTAATTTGATCTATCTGTGATATTTGTATTTTTGCACACTGTGTTTTTATTTGACTCTTGCATTTTTATATTGCTGTTGATAATCACTTATAGTTTGACACCCAATAGCCGATCTATTTTTCGTGCTGGGGTGTCGTTAAACATTCATTCATTCATTCATTCTTCTTCTTTTTTTTCGGTCCATGCAAGTATGAACGAAAAAAAGCAACCACCTCTGAATCAGGTGTCATTAAACATTCATTCATTCATTCATTCTTTTTTTTTTGTTTTCGGTCCATGCAAGTATGAACGAAAAAAAGCAACCACCTCTGAATCAATCAGATTGCCGTAAAGTGTATAGACGCAAAGAAAATTTAATTATAAACTATTACACCATGTTTTAAATCGGTATGGTTGTGAAATAAAGTGAATGATATGTTGATAATATTTCATTATTTGGGTATATTTGTATTTGCAATCGTAGTCGATCACTTTCAGTTTTCTTGTAATCGTAATCATTATATTCTAAAGTAATCGTAATCGATTACGTTTGTCAAGTAATCGCCCATCTCTGATATATGTATGTGTGTATGTATGATGCATCTGTATGTATGACTATGTCAAAATTATCAGATGTTTGACATCCAATAGCTGACAATTAGTAAATCAATATGCTCTAGTTGTGTCATTAAAAAACTAAAACGTACATGTTTTAAGAATATGTAATATCTTGAGTCATCTGTGTGCGTGTGTCTGTCTCTGTGTGTGTGTGTGTGTGTGTGTATGTGTGTGTGTGCCTCTCTGTTTCGTGTGCGTGTCTGTCTGTCTGTGTGTGTGTGTGTGTGTGTGTGTGTGTCTCTGGCTCGTGTGTGTGTGTATTTCTCTGTCTCATGTGTGTGTCTCTGTTTCGTGTGTGTGTCTGTCTCTCTGTCTCTCGTGTGTGTGTGTGTGTGTGTCTCTCTGTGTGTGTGTGTGTGTGTGTGTGTGTGTGTGTGTCTCGTGTGTGTGTGTGTGTCTCTGTCTCGTGTGTGTGTGTCTGTCTCTGTCTCGTCTGTGTGTGTGTGTCTGTCTCGTGTGTGTGTGTCGTGTGTGTGTGTGTCTCTCTGTCTCATGTGTGTGTCTGTCTCGTGTGTGCAATCTCTGTCTCATGTGTGTGTGTGTGTCTTCTGTCTCGTCTGTGTGTGTGTCTGTCTGTCTCGTGTGTTAAACCTGACTGAATGTATACGTGTGTTCTGTGTGTGGTGTGTGTCATCGTGTGTGTGCATGTGTGTATGTGTGTACTTACATTTTCAGTGCAATATATGTTAATGCTTGGAAGGTACGTAGCATGTTGTTGACATCTTCCTAAAGATATCTTCATAGATATTTTTAGGAAGATACCAACAAGGTGCTACATACTTTCCAAGCATTGATTAAACCTGACTGATGGTATATATAAGATCACAGTTCTGATGTGCATCAAAATCACAATTCCATATTCAGTAGGGTTATTGTTTTTTCCGGACCACCCAATATATAGGTATACGGTTAATACTGCACATCTCTGTTGGTAAGATCACTATGCAGTGTACTTTATACTTTCAGGTTTTCTCTAGAGATGAGAGTACAAAGGTCGGTAAGATCAGTAAACAGTGGCCTGGGCTATTTAAAGAGATCTTTACTGATGCTGACAACTTCGGTGTTACATGTAAGACTTAATGTTTATAAGTGTCAGGATTTTTGTTCCAGCGAGAGCGAGGGTAATACATAAATCCTGACACGGAGTTTTGTAAAATCAGTACGTCTCACGCGCGAGTGTAATAATTTCTTTGTTATCCATATTATTATTGTTATTTTTTATGAGTAACAAGGATCGTCTGAACATGTTTCAACCACAACTAGAAGGAAACAACAAAATGACGTCGTATTCCACATGCAAAGTCTGAGCTAGGACTGGAAAAAACAACGTTATGTCATGACGTCACTTTCCAAAATTACGTTATCATACTTGCTATTATACGTGTGTCGTATGATTATTATTAACTCTGTTATGGTGTTATTTATATATATATTCGTCACAAGTGTTTTTCAATATGGAAAATATCAACTGAGTCTATGTTGTTTGGTATTTGTCGAGGTTCTGCCAAGACAAATACAGATTAACTAGACGAGGTTGATATTTTACATAATAAAAACACGAGTAATGAATTCTATATATCCAATGACACTTCTAAAATAACATATAATTCAATTTTTAGTAAATCACAGTACCAAAGTCGCTGCTATCGGTAATATGACGTCAAGATTAGCACAAATTAATTTGACGTCACACATTTTAACTAAATCTGTGAAAAAGTTACGCTCAAGTATACAGGTCTTGTTGGCTTGTAAGCAAATTACCCATCCACTGAAACAAATTACCTAGAGACCTTGCAAATTTGCAAGCATAATACATTATCTTTATTCCTAATATGTGATTTTGACAATACCGAAACACACGAGGGTAATAATCTCTTTATCAAATAAGTTCAAGCTTAATACAAACTCTTTCCTGGAGCAAGTCACTGGACATGCTCGAAACTCTAGTAGTATATGAGCATGTAAAAATTATTCGCACTCGCACTTAATACAAACTGTTTTTGAAAACCGTATACGCATCATTAATTCGAGTCGGCCATTACGCGATATTCAAATGACGTAAGAATATGCGGGGCAATTTCTTTTTGAATGGATTTGACATTAAACGTGAATGACGTCATTTTGGATATCCTTACATAATAATAAACTAGTTCTTAACGTTTTTTTATTTTCTAAACACTGGACAACTTTCAGTGTAAAGTTGCTATTAAAATGTTTTGTTTGATCACTATCACGACATACGTCAATTATGGAGTGTCACCGTAGTAAGTTTGCTTAATTCTCAATAAACGTAGTGCCATGACCTTGATTAATTTAAATATAGGCCTAATTTGCAAAGTTATCAAATTATCAAAGTATGTGATCTGGAAAATATCATATACTTTGATTGCACGAAAATGTAAGATATTGTATCAAAAAACACTTGTAATAACTTCTATATACAGTCGACCTTCGATAACTCAAACTTCGATCTTTCGTAAACGTCGATCTCTCGAAGTGAAACGGCGGTCCCGGCCGAACTGCTATACAAACTAGTAATAACAGACTTCGAACACTCAAACTTCGAACATTCGAAAAACTCTCTCTCTCAAAGTAATTTTGTGGTCCCACCATAAAAAAATAAGGGATATTGCACTTCCAAAACTCGAAGTTTGTGGAGTGACTGAGCCTTTTAACTGTACCGGTAATACTTTAAAGAAAAATGAATTGTCACCCAAGCCAAGCGTGAGTGTCCCGACTGGTCTCGGCTATCGATGATACACGCGGTAATTACAGAATAATAGATCGCCGACTATGCGGAACGAAATGATCCTACATGCCTGCATTGGGTTGTCGGTGTTTGTACATGGCAGCGGGCTTCATTACACAAAGTACGGATAGTCTTGTAATCTTCAAAGAACTGTTGTAATAACAATTAACGCTGTTTGTTTTCGAGTGCAAAAAAGTACATAACCTAGTGCTATTTGGCATACAGCGTTTTGATTTGTTATGTTATGTCTCGCTATGTTAGTGAGGGTTTTTAAAATGATTTTTGTGATTTACAATAATTTTGCTATTTATATTGTGTGTATTTTATTTGGTAAACAAACGTACTTAGTGCTAATCGACATTCAGTATTTTAATTTATTACAACGTTACGTTCCGCCTTGTTTTGACATTTGAAAAATATATTAACTTTAATTTATCGCTTTCTTCCGGTTATATGTAAGTACGTGCTTTCAGTTTTCGGGTTGGTTTTTTTACTTTACTGTCAATTAATACAATAAAAGTACATAGAGATGTACGTCAAATTGATCGGATTTATCTCGTTTCTGTTAATATTTACTTAGTTTTATCATATACACAGAAGAAATGTGCTAACATCCGATATCAACGAAATGATAATACTGCAATGCAGTTTCACTTTGAGGTCTGCTGTACGAATTTCGAACACTCGAACTCCCTGAAACTCGAACTATTTCGTCCTCCCCTTCAACTTCGAGTTAACGAAGTTTGACTGTATTTGCTTTCTATTTTACTTCTAAAAGAGACAAGGAAACGATTCATAAGGTATTAAATATAGAATATATCAGAATATAATGTCATCAGCTACTTTTTTGTCATTTTGGTGCATTGCTTAGTAGTCCCATACCATTCTAACTGGAAGGGACTATAGGTTTTGTCTCTATCTGTCTATTGTCTGTTCCACATTAGTTTTCCAGACTCTTTAAATTTTTTCCCCTTTTTTTTTTTTTTTTCTTTTTTCTTTTTTCTTTCGTGTTTGTTTTTTTTCTTTATTTTTTTTTCTTTATTTTTTTTTCTTCTTTTTGTTTGCAATATCTTGTAAGATATTGTGCTGAATGTATAATTTTATCATGTATATAGTTTTACTTTTACGGGGCTTTGCCGATTTTTGTCAGTTATGGCCCTTGAATCAATTTCCATGAAAGTCAAACTTGATCTAGCCATAACTCACTCAAAAATGTTGGGCTGAGATTTAAAAATGTTTTGGGCCCGAGAGAGACAAGTATTACTTCGGAAGTACACCCAAAATGCTTGTTAGTGTAAAACGTTTCAGAAATGGCTTCACTGTACATACTGGTGTGTTGTTCTGCTGGGTGTGCATTTTTAAAATCTTGTTTTCAGTTCCAGTGAATCTTGATGTAAAAATGAAGGCAAATCTTCTGGCAGCTGTCTTTCTTATTGTAAGTTATTTTGTTTTCTTTCTCTACTTAGCCTGATCTCATACAAGGACAAGGACAAGAGTGTTTAACGTGCACATTCAGAGCAAGCTGTTGTAGTGCACGCCTGTCCTGGGCAGGAAAGGTGTGGGGTGGGTAGGAGAGGGGACCGCCTGCATTGGCAGGTGCAAGGGAGCACCAGCAGTCCGGTCGGGGTCGGTAACAGGTGGGAGGTGGTATGGTGCTATGGAATTTGGAATGTCCCGTAGGATTAAGACAAAGAGAATGAGTGTGCATTTTGGATTAAGGAATTTGGCGCACTTTTGAACGGTCAGTCTGAATGGAAAGGTAATGTTAGTAGATCGGTCAGGAGAATGAAGTAACCTTCAATCGATCATGTGACTAAAATAGGACGCAGAGGACTCTCTGGAAGATTTTAAGCTGTCTCATTGGTTGTTGGGATCAGTGGCATACCTAGGGTATGGCAGGTATGGCACATACCATGGGCACCACTCTTGAAGGGGGACGCCATTGAGCAGTTTCTATTAAAGTCAGACATTATCTAAAAGATGGGTATCGGCCTCGGTGGCACAGTGGTTAAGTCGTCGGACTACAGGCTGGTAGGTACAGGGTTCGCAGCCCGGTACCGGCTCCAACCCAGAGCGAGTTTTTAAGGGTTCAGTCAGTAGGTGTAAGGCCACTACACCCTCTTCTTTCTCACTAACCACTAACCAACTAACAACTAACCTGTCCAGGACGGAAAGCCCAGATAACTGAGTTGTCTGCGCAGGACAGCGTGCTTGGAACTTAATTGGATATAAGCACGAAACCGCAGTGAACATTTATCAGTACACTTCGTAATGTTTCACCAGTTTCCGCGTGCAATCGGGAAAATTCCGAATTTTACACCAGGTTCTAATTGTAATATTTCCATATAAAATACTACTTCCGGTAATAAAATTTAAGCAAAACTGTTGTTAGCTTTATTAAACATGTGATATGATTAAGTAGTTGATACTGTGCCGTTATGTTAAAATCAAAGTATTAATTGGTATTTTCTTGCATTTGTAAAATGAATGTGGTCGAGGCTTAAAGGAAGGATAATTAAGGCATTTGGACAGGTATGCATATTCAACGATATATAATACACATTACTGCTTAATATCAACAAGTATAATCCTATAGTTAATTAATAAAATGGTTAAATGTGACGGCTACTATATATAACGGGCGCAGCCATTTTGTACCATCCAAGTGAATACGCCCTCTGGCGAGCCAGTGGTTACGTAATACTTAACGTGTCACGTCAGGAATTAGTGTTAGAACTGAAGAGACAAAACGTATCTGATTTTTGCGGATGCATCGCAATGTTCTGTAATAACATCCATCCCCGTAAGCCAGCAATAAGTTTATGTTATATTTCAGTACAAAATAAACCACTGTCAGTGTTGAAATAACTGTATTATGTTTCGTCCATACATTAACCCACGGACTGACTTGATAATTGGGAGTGTTGTTTTAGTTAATTGGTCCTTTCTTTCCGTGGCCGGCACATGTGATTCCTGTTTGGCAGGTGTATATTGCAGGGTATCGTCCAGGTAAGTGATTACCACTGTCTAGGCACACGTACAAAAATACTTGCCAGTTGTTTAAGATCACAGGGTATTGTGGGATAACCTGCCGCCCCTACAATCTCAATGGTAATTATCAGCCGCCCTGCTTTATTACTGTAAATAATTCTGTAAAACCATTGATTAAGTAGACTTTCCCATCTAAAATCACAAAACTGACCAATTACGCAGTCCCAAAGAAAAGAAAATTATCACTTGGGTGGTCGTTTTTGCGCCAATGTACTCTATCAATAGGCCTAATAATGTGCATTTTCTCTTTGGATTTTTTAAGAGAGAAAAATACTATATAATAATATATTTAGTTAAATAGTTTATTATACTATCAAGTCATTTATGTTGTTTTACAAGTCAGGTTGATGAAAGCGAAGCGCCTTGTCGTAAATTAGAGCGTTTGTTTACACATTGCATATAGGTGTTGGTCGGAGCTGACGTCACTTCGCCCAGACGCCACAAAAATGAAAAAAAATGGCTGTCCCCCAAATATTTTTATTTCTGGATGACATTGTTGTGGCGTCCAGAGATGCATGCAAGGTACTTAATGATCACCTGGCTATTAAGGTTAATCCTGATGCATAGAGACCCACAGTGTCTCATGGTATAAAGCCAGGGATCTAATAGCTGTGGAGACGCGAACTAGCGCTGAAGTGGATTAACTTATAACCAGTACTTTTCCGTCCCCCATTATGTCTACATATAATACTAAGTGTTATATAAATAATAATATTAAGAATAATAATAATAATAATAATAATAGTAATAATAAGAGGGTTGACAAGGCGGGCTTAGTCATACTTCAATGGAATGCCAAAAGCTTGCGAACAAATGGACCAGAACTTAAAAAATATTTGGTATTAAATAAAGATATAGATATTATTGCCATTCAAGAGTCCTGGGTTGCAAATATTACAGATAAAATTAAACACACTAAATTGTTTACCGAATATAAAATTCCGGGATACACTGGACTTTTTTATACGAATGACAATAAAGCTAAGGGAGGAGTTGCTACCTTTATTAAAAATAGTATTTTCAATTCACAAATTAAGACCGAGAATAGTCATGCAAGTATCGAGGTGGTGGGGGTTACTATTCATGCTAAATCTGGGGATATAAATATATTTAATTATTATGTTCACCCAGCTGCTACCGGTATTAAGTTAAACCTTAAAAATGTTTTGGCACCGATTGGTAACTATAATAAAAAAATTGATCATTGTAGGAGATTTTAATAGTAAAAATAAACTGGGGGGGTCGAAAGTTACCAATCCTCAAGGTCGTACTATCGATTCTCTTATCGAAAAGTTAGACCTAGTCTGCTTAAACGATGGTAGCAGCACTTTTTTATCTGATACTTCCACACCTGGTCTTGTCTAGACATTACATTGGTATCCAGTAATATGGCTGCTGGTTGTGGATGGGAGGTCCTTGATGAATTAGGTAGTGACCACCTCCCAATTAAAACATCATATAATATCCCTGATACATGGAGTAATAAAACTAAATATAAATCTAAATGGAATTTTAATAGAGCTGATTGGTCCCGGTTTGGACACTTATGTGTTAAATTAGATCATGAGCAAATAAGAGATAATAATATAGATAAATTTAATAAAAACTTGATTACAGCTATTATAGATATTGCTAAACAAACTATTCCGTTTCATACCACTAAAAATAACTATAATCCGGTCCCTTGGTGGACAGATGAGCTTTCTAGACTTAAGAGGTTGAGAAATAAGTCTAGAAAATGTTTTAAAAAGAATAAAACTGAGGAAAATATTAACAACTTTAAAGACAGTAAATATAAATTGAAACTCAGAATTAATAAAGCTAAAAACACCTCATGGACTCAGTTTTGTGGGTCCCTTAACAGGAACTCAAAGGTTAGAGAGGTGTGGGCAAAGATCAAAAGGGTGAAAGGGAAATCATCTAGTACTAAAGTAATACTTAAAAATAATAATAATTGTAAAACTAATCAAGATAAAGCCAATATTCTGGGAGCCACTTTTAAAAATAATTCTTCTACTAATAACTATAATAAAGAATTCCAAGGTAGGAAAATTAAAATTGAAAGATCTAGTCCGATCCCTGATGAACCCTGCTCCCCGAAAGATGACCTTCCTTATAATGCACCATTTAAATTGCAGGAACTGTCTAGTGCATTTGGTGGCCGAAAGGCCACGGCTCCGGGCCCTGATAATTTTAGTTATATGTTTTTAAAAAATATGCCCACCAAAACGCTAGAACTTTTCCTGGAATTATTTAATAGATATGGAGCGAAGGGTATCTCCCATTGGAATGGAAACACGCCGAAGTATTTGCGCTCCCTAAAATGGGTAAGGACCTTTCCCTCCCTACTAATTATCGACCTATTTCATTGACATCCAGCGTTTGCAAGACCATGGAATGCATGGTTAACAACCGCTTTGTCCACTATCTGGAGGTAAATAGATTGTTGTCTACCTTCCAGAGTGGTTTTAGAAAGCATCACTCCACCACCGACCATATTGTACGCCTTCAAACCGAGATTAAGGATGCCATGCGGAATGGGCTCAAAGTGGGTGGAGTGTTTGTAGATATAGAAAAGGCGTATGACATGGTCTGGCGACGGGGATTGTTAATGAAAGTATATAAAATGGGGGTCAAAGGTGCAATGTTCACATTTATATCAAATTTTTAATGCAGAGAACATTTGCAGTTAATGTCAGTGGTTCGTTTTCCCCCATTTTAACACTTGAAAATGGTATCCCACAAGGCTCAGTGATAGCACCCACCCTTTTTGCAATTTTTATCAATGATTTGGCAGAGGTGCTTATTACTAAAAATGAAAGTGTTAAATCGAAAATAAGTGTGGGTCTCTTTGCAGACGACACTGCATTCTGGAGAATTGCAAATAATTATGAGGACCTTCAAAAAGATCTCCAGGTGGATATTAATAACTTAGCCTTTTGGTCCAGAGCTTGGGGTGTTACCATTTCAAAATCAAAAACTAAAAGTATAATTTTCCATAAGAAAAGACAGTTTAAATCAATTAGTGAATTGAATTTAAAGTATAACGAAATAATTATCAATCAAGTGCAATCGGTCTAATTTCTGGGAGTGATCTTTGACCACAATCTTAGTTTTGGGGAACACATTACTGAGGTTACTGGTAATTGTGTAATTTACCTCAATTTACTGAGGGTATTATCAGGAACACCATGGGGTGCAGACCGTAAAACCTTGCTCATGATCTTTGAAGCATTTATTGTGTCCAGACTGCAGTATGGTGCTCAAGCCTTTGGCTGTGCCAGTCAAACTCAGCTCCGTAAACTTGATGGCGTATATGGTAGGGCCCTCAAAATTATTGTTGGGGGTACTATCTGTACGCCATATGAGAGTGTGTTAGTTGAGCTGGGAGTTATGCCCTTAGCCCTTAGGAGAATCAAGCAAGGTTTAAAATATATTAATAAAATTCGCAGTCTGGTACCTGATTCTCCAGTCGACCAACTAAAACCTATACGAGTTAATGTTTAATAGAGATAGGGACATATCTGTTATATCATATCTAAATAAGTTCGCAAATGACTTTGGGATTGTTGGCCTGCCATTGAGTAGGATGGATATTGATCCTACCCCTCCATGGCTGTCCGTCACCCCATTGGTTCATTACCACATCAGGGATGAAATTATAAAAACTAATAACATCAACTTTAAGAAAATAATTTTTCAAATAGTGTTAGGGGAATTTTACCCGGATGTAATCCAGATTTATACTGACGGGTCGAAGGACCCTGACACTGGAAAAACAGGAATGGCCTTTATAATTAAAAATAATAACGTTGGAAATCCCACAGCCATTAGGGCTAGGCTGTCGGATAATATTTCAGTTTATACCACCGAACTGATGGCCATACTGTATTCTCTGAAGTGGGTCGAACGGTATCATAAAGTTAATAGCCCTAACAGATATGTCCTACTCTCAGATAGTCTTAGTGCCTTGCAGGCAATCGGTGGCGCCCATAGTGTCAGACCTGAAATTATTATTAAAATTCAAAATATTTATGATAAAATTGTTGGTGAAGGAATTGAACTTGCCATGGAATGGGTTCCCGCACATATCGGGATAGCTGGCAATGAACTGGCCGATGCGTGCGCAAAAAGGAGTTTGTTGGATCCCGTGGTCGGTGTACCAGTGGATCATAACTATAATGAAATTAACTCTATACCTGAGCCACACTTTGGTAGGCTGTGACAGACGGAGTGGGACCACAGGACCAGAGTGTGGCATGCATTTATTAAGCCAAAGGCGTCCCCTCCCGGTCCAGTATCATTTAATGTTAAAGCTACCAAATTTTTGGCAAGATTGCGGATGGGTGTCTCATCCGCACTTATGATACTAAATATAAAATTAGAGCAATTCCATCACCTAATTGTTTGGTATGCCATACAATAGATAACGCTAATCACTTTTTGACTGAGTGTACCAAACATTCTAAAATTAGACTAAAGTTAATCAATTAATTAAGTAAAATTAAACTACAGTTTACATCTTTTAATTTATTGAATCCACCAAAAGAGCATAAAATGATGATGGACAGGTTGGTGATTGCCTTTGTCTATCAATCCCAAATTAACATTTAAATAAAATAATTAATTAACTTCTGGGCGGGCACTGCTTAGGCATTGTTAGATAGGTGCAAAAGTGACCGCCTGGGAGTTTATAATATATATAGTTAAAGGGTGCGGCACTATTACTGTATGTAATTACCTCCTCTCTCATATGGAGTTGGAAGGACGTTGCTCGCCCTAAATTCTCCACTTCTCAAGTCTTACCGTGTTAATGTCGCGCCTGGCTTGCTGCGGTGTGTGGATTTAATTTATTTTAACTTTTGTACCGGATTTTCAAATTTAAATGGTGTATTATATATGTATATGTAATAAATAATATTTTTAACTGTAGTTTGTGGTTTGAATGGTTGTGTGAATGTTTTATTTACTCCTGGCTGATGATAAGGGGAATGTTATCTGGCAGTAACACCACCCCCACCCCCCCTTCACGCCGGCAAAATATATTGTACAAATTTCTTTTTCTAATTCTTAGTTTGGTCTTTTTTAAAATTTGTAGGTTACTGGCATGCTTGTTTTAATGTGTTTTAAATTATTTTATACTTGTTTTTAGACTTATTTAAAAATAAAAAAAAATAGGAACCTAATAGGGCGGGATGCTGCTCCTATCCTAGTGGTTGGAACCTGGTAATATACCAGATATCCTTCCACTAGTCTTCCAAATTAAAGGGTCACAGCGTCTGGTGAATGATGTAACCTTTAGTTTCTCGTGACTACGGAGAGGCGCCACTGGACTTCGTGATCATCCGAATACGTTTCGCTCTGCCAGGCTTGCCGGACTCAACTTTTCCTGTTCAGCAATCTACGGAGAGGGTCACTCTCCTAGTGACCCATCTTCCTACTATTGGAGCACCGATGATGGAGGGCACGTCGGTTGGGTTGGCTGGGGGTGGGATACCGGGGGGTATGGGGTATGCCATCAGAAATAGGTTAGGCCATAGGCGTAGGCGGTTTCGGCCGTAGGGGGTGTTAGGTGTGTCTGGGGGACTGCCCACTGCCCCCTGGTCTTCCTCCCCCGGTTTCGGCCACACTGAAGTTCCCGATATAGTCGGTGTCTCTACAAAACTCTCCTCTGCTATTGGGCAGATTTCTTGTGGCCTAGGCCCAACCTCCTAGAAAACAACACCACCTAATGCTAAGGGTTAATGAGTTCTCTTAATTATTTTATATTTTGGAAACCCGCTCTAAAAGTGCGTCAAAATTTATATATTATATGAAATTATAAAGAAAACTATTTATCTATATATTAAGAAAAGACGCAACAAAAATTAAAGTATATAAGGTCCCTTCTCCCTTTTTGGTATAAAGTCAAAATTGTCCTATTAATTTATCGCCCCAGACTGGGCCGCTGGCAGCCAGATACCGAGCCCGGGGTGGTCATGCTCGAAACCTTAGTGGTATAGGAGCATGTTAAAAACTTAACGTGAACGTGTCCCCGAGTTGGCAGAAATAATCATGGGGGTTTTATTAACTCTAAAATTACGCGTTTTTTATTTCTTAAAGTGTCGGTATGTGTTGGTATTCCGGGTATTCATCTTTCCAACCGAAGGCTAATATTTTAGTTTACTCTCCCTTTAATGGGCCGTTTCAGGTTACTTGAGGATACAGTTTGGCGCCAAAGTGAAACACTGGCCGACATACGGCGACAAGGTGCTAAGTGAGCTATGACAATAAACAAGTCGGGGTCTTGACGTCGGTTGTGCGATTTCGTTTTTGAAATTGGATTAGGTCCAGCATATTACGGTGACTTCTACTTCTCACTACTGCTAATAACTAGGCGACCCTTGAGCTGACTTTCGGCGAAACAAAAAATGCTCATTTCGCCGGTGAGATTAGGGCCTGATTTGCGGATGTTAATTTGTGTTTCTTTGCAGCAAATACACTTCATTGAGTAACTGGAATGGCACGTAGCCCAGTGATAAAGTGCTCACTTGATGCGCGATCAGTCTAGTCTCGATCCCCATCGGTGGGCTCATTGAGCTATTTCTCGTTCCAGCCAATGCTCCACAACTGGTATATTATATAGGCTGTAGTATGTGCTATCCTGTCTGTGGGTTGGAGCATATACAAGAGCCCGAGATAAAAAAAAAAAAAAAAAAAAAAAAAACTAGCGGGTTTCCTCTCTGTGACTATATGTCAAAATTACTCAGGGTTCTCACTGGCCTTTCTCCATTGGGGGTCATTTGAGCTTTCTTGTGAAATTTGGGGAGTCCCATAATAGGAGTTTAAGTTAAAACTAAAAAAATAAGAGTCCTGTCCAAGTTCCATGCTTCAAAAGACACTTTTCGAGGGTCAGTGAAATCCCCGTTACTTCTGTTAGAATATTATTTAATTTCCCAATTTGTCACAGGAGGTTCAACTGATTAGATGAACTAGTTTTAGTTTTTTTCTACATTAGTATTTATAACTTTTCCCCTTTTTTTCAGGATTTCGTGTTTTTTGAGATGTCACAGAGCCTACTTCAATAGGGCTAAACTAACAGACTGATTGAAATTATACCAGCATTCCAATATGTTTCATGTGTGTAATGTTGTGCTTTTTGATGTGTAATCTACATTTAGTGTAATATTCTTTGTGGAAGTCAGATCACGTGCATGTATCTGGGACGTGTTCAGGAGGCAGAGCGCTTGACAATTTGACATGTACCATGTCTTCTGTCCCATCACATTCATCTAATTGTGGGCGCAGAAACCAGTCTAGTGAGGGACCGCGATCACTCACTCTCTTGAACTCACCTCTGCTGATTGGTGTTTAACAAATACATCAGAAATATTTCGGAACTTTAAATAGATTGCAAACCCAAATATTAGGGTTGGAGATGTTGGTTTTTTGGGGGTGTGTTTTTTTAAAAATATAGGCTCTTGTTAAAACCTCACACCCAAGGTGAATATATTTTATTACTGTATTGTATAGAAATCTTTGAGGACCGCTGTTTTTGTTATATGGGTAAAAACGCCGGCATTGTCAACTTTCGAAAAATATGATTCGACAGCATTTATTTTTTTCACGGTGCTTTTAAAATAGTTATCAACCCTATACTATGTGTATTTAAATGAAATATTATTAAATTTTACCAAGTATATTTTTAAAAACCCGGTCAAACCCAGGAATTGATTTTAAGAAAACAAAACACGTTACGCTATTTTGACCTATTTATAGAATAGAAAGACAAATGACGTTTGTTATAAATATAACTGCCAGGCGGTTTTCGCCCGACCGAAGCAAAATAGACCGCGGTCCGTAACAAATTCGCTGAGTTATGTGAGATTAAAGTTGTGTGCACAGAATCCATTACCAACACACAAAAAACCCGTTACTATTTGTAAACATCACTTAAATAATGAGAAGAAGGCAGTCAAAAGCCACATAGCAATGGTACCAGTCCTTGCCAGTATTCACAGACATTCCAAAAGCCGATGAGTACAATTTTGTTTGTTTTGGCCCCCAAAATTCAATTTATTCCAAAATGCCAATAACGAAATTTAAATCGTCTAGAACAAGTCAAATTGAATGGCAATGAACATTTTAAAAATTACCTTTCGTTAGTAGTTATAGCTATTTAAATATTGTTATTGTAATTGTCACATAAGTTTAGTGAAGTTATATAGAGAATTATTTAAAACTAAAAACAAAATACGCTACTTTCTACATCTGTGTTTGTTTTGTATATATATTGTTTTATAACAGGCATACATCGGTGAGGCTGCTGGAAAAAACAATTGATCACTAGATTAGTTTCAGTACGTGTATAAACGTGCCTAAAAGACACCCCAAGTCATCCAGAACCTGATTTCACCAAGACAATGTCGCTGTTTAAGAAATAAAATGTAATTTTTATTGCTATAAGTGTTACGTCAAACATGTATACCTTATTAAATACGTGTAAAGGTAGCTTTTGATACTACTTTCATTTGCTGCGAGTTAGGCTATAACTCGAGTTAGGCTATAACTCTAAAGAGACAAGTTCTAGCAGATGCACGTACTTAATTGTTTTTGAGGTACGGTAATAAACGGAATTCGTTACACAACCACTTCTTTGAAAATGTGTGTGCAGATGTCTGAAAATTGTATTATGTGATGTAAATATACAATTGAATTATTGTGAATATTGTCGCTTTGCATTGTGCTAATATGAATCGGTTTCCTTTGGTTTGCAATAAATAGGCAAGAGTTCAAAGTATAAACCTGAAACGTGAAGAAAAAAACCCATCACCCTGAAAAACGAAACACAAACAACTTTGAATAATAATGTTATATATTCAACTTGTTTCAAATATTCCAATGTAAACACGCCAAATGTGATTAAAATATCATGTTCTTGCTAAATATATCGGGAAAACCGAACCTGTTATCATACATCACCAAACAATGGACATTTTAGTAAAAGTAACGTATTTTGTTCTAAAAATAGAATATTGCATACACAACTAAATGAACATAATTTGGACTAATTTCTGAGAATTACATTTTTCAAAATTTCTCTCGTCAAAAATTAACAGTCGGCGTTTTTGCACATATATTATATACATTATTTATCCTAGCGACAATTTAGACTTCTCGTTATTGATGTTATAACATCATTGGAACCGTCTGCTATCACAAAGAGCATTCATAACTATGAGCTCAGTGAAATTTGCTACACTTTCTATATTATCAGGATCCAGTGCTCAAACGATTACGATATAATAGTTGAGAAAATTATCTGACAGTATACCATTTCGTTTACTCTGTTATTAAGTGTTGGGGAAAAGGTTAAGGATCAACCCCGGGCTCGAAATAAGAAATAAAATGTAGCCTGCTGTTATTGTTTTTAAAACAGCAGGCCAAAATAAATATATATTCTCCTGGGAAGTGTTTTGAAGTTTTTGTCTCACCTAGACAAAATCAAAAGGTGAGAACCTATTATAGGGATATGTTTGGATTTACAGGGCTTCTAGTATTTTCAAAAAATCCACTAGTCATTGAATCAATGATTTTCAAAATCCACAAGCCATGGTTAAACATCTACAAGCCCTCAGACCTGTCAACCTTTAGTAAAGCAAAAGCTGGAGATGTGTGTTGAAAAAGCAGGAGATTTTTTTAAATGTACACAATTTAACCCAAAATAGCAATTTTTGTTTTTAATTATTATATGAGAGAGAGAGAGAGAGAGAGAGAGAGAGAGAGAGAGAGAGAGAGAGAGAGAGAGAGAGAGTGAGTGAGTGAGTGAGTGAGTGAGTGAGTGAGTGAGTGAGTGAGTGAGTTACCAGTTATCAAATTTATGTCCCGAGTGAAATCATTTTCACTTGCCACGAGCTTTATTGACGCCGACGTTTTACGGAGCGAGACGTAGCCCAGTGGTAAAGCGCTCGCTTATGCGCGGTCGGTTTGGGATCGATCCCCGTCGGTTGGCCCATTGGGCTATTTCTCGCTCCAGCCAGTGCACCACGACTGGTACATCAAAGGCCGTGGTATGTGCTATCCTGTCTATGGGATGGTGCATATAAAATACTCGATGTGACCCCCTGACTATCACTTCATATCTTCACTGAAACCATGAATGTCCTTCACACATTTGTCAAAAATCTTCTTTGTTTATGGTGACATAAAGAGTTTATACTTTTCAAAAACTTGGGATGAAAGTGGTATTAACCGAATAAAAAAGAAACAATGAAGGCCCCACCTGACGGTGATATTTTCGAACAAAAATTATAAGTACCAATTATCTTGCCTTCCGCTAACTCTGGCCCCCACCTGACGGTGATATTTTCGAACAAAAATGATAAGCACCAATTATCGTACCTTCCTCTCTGTCGTTCCCCTAGCTGTCACTCGTCCCTCATTTGTTGGTCCAGGCTGGAGTTCAAAATATTTAAATGCAGTGTCGTTCGCTACATTTGCCCAGCAGTCCTTTGAACACACGGAACACAAATGGTAACAGGTGTTGACATTTTAAATAGCATCAGTATCTAATCTGATAGACCAGGTCACAGTTATGACCTATTGTACATTTTATTTACAGATTCAGCCAGTGGACATAACATTATTTCGAAATATATTGAGCTTTCCAGTGTTTCAATACAGCTACCATGCCCTCCATATTAGATTTCAGGTCAAAATGACATCAAATAGCTAAAATGACCCCCATAAATCTATTGTGAATTTCCTGTTTATAGTCCAGTAAAAATATGACTGAAATATGACTGAACCTAGAACAAATTGCAACAGTGAATTAGTGGAATTAGTGGAAACAAACGCCTCTTTTTAATATTCTATCTCAGTTTGTTCAGTGGCTCCAGCAGTGATAGAAATCAGTAGCATGTTTCATTTGTCCACCGGAGAGATCTACTTAACAAGCAATATTTTCACTTGTCCAAATAAATGTTTTATTTTATTCAAGTACAAAAGACTGTATTTTTTGATTGCTCAAAATTAAACAGTAATAAACATTTTCACTTGTCCACTGGACAACCATAGAGGTATATTTTGTTTGTCCGAGCAGATTTTCACTTGTCAGGACAAACGGACAAGTGCTTATTTCGAACACTGTCCAGCATATAATGTTTAATGTGGTGAACGGCCATAATGGATTTGAAGATCAAGATGACTTCAGATTGCAAAAATAACTCTATAAGACGATTGTGAATCCCCTGTTTAGTGGAAATAGATACACCGATTATTATTATTATTATATCCCATTTAGGCCCACTTCAGGAGCTTCAGCAGGTTCTCATTTTCAATACGGTGAACAACCGCCATCTTGAATTTGAAGATCAAGATGACCTCAGATTACAAACATTTAAACCCCCTAGCTATTGTACATCGTCATTTTAGTGCAAATAGATTGAATTTATGATTCGGCCCAAATATTTGACGAGCTAATGTGGGGGGGGGGGGGGGGGGTAACTGTCAATATGGTCGACAACAGCCATCTTGGATTTGAATGCCAAGATAACCTCAAATTGCTAAGATAACCACACCAGAAGATTATATATTGATTGTGTAATGAAAATGGACATCTTATTCATGATTACCGGCCTCGGCGCAGTGGTTAAGACATCGGATTACAGGCTGGTGGGTAGCAATAAAATAGATAAATAGTAATAATTTTTAAAATCCATACATTATTTACTAATAACGTTTTGTTTCATGTATATATTTATGTACATGAAAACATATTTATTTATTGATTTCTTCGCTTAGAGCACTTTTACCATTTAAAACCAGTTGTAAATCTATTCGTTGAAATCTTTGCAATGAATTCCAGAGAGTGCGTCTTTGTCTTTCATATAAAATGCATTCACAGAAAAAAATGTTAACTGTTTTCGAAATTTTATTCACAACCACACGAGGAATCGATGCTGAGACCAACTCGATATAAATCTGTTTTTAAATCACTACACCTGTGTGGTATGCAATACATTTTCTCTTCTATTGCCAAATGAATAGTATGGTGCAACGCATGGGACAACGGGTTTTATTGCTTTTTTTAAATGATGATATGTTTTTACAATTTCGAATTTCAGTTCGTAGGTTGTTCCAAAGTTTTATAATCGAATGGATAAAAGACGATTGAAGTAAATTAGTTCTAGCAGGGGGTAAAGAAATATCATTCCGATTTTTTGGCATGTAAGAGGCTCTTTGTCCAACTTTTTGTGGGATACTGTGTATCATACAATCAAGAGCCATACTTTTCATTATTTTAAACATTGTGCACAGCTTTTTGAATTTACTCCTGCAAGTAAGTGTTGCTAATCCAGTTTCGTAATACAAAGACTTTCTAGATGCAAATTTAGGCAAACCTGTGATTAATCTGGCGGCTTCTAATTGTACTTTTTCAATATTGTCTTCCTGAAATAAAGAACACCCATGCCATACTTCAGATGCATATTCTAATATTGGGCGAATAAAAGTTATATATACTAAAAGGCAAAAGTTATTGTGACGTGGATTGTTTGGAGTAATAAATTTGTGAATGGATTTATGGATGTAAACCAGAGAAAATGTGCATGAAACAGCTCGAAGAAATGCAACCAAGCAGTTGTTGCAGCGATTGCATGCTTTGTGCAAGAAACATGGAATATTCGGGAGAAATCCTGTCCAGTGTTCACCATAAAAGGCCAGACATTCAGTCGCAAATCATTGCCACTCTGTGCAGCCTTCTGAAGTCCAGAAGTCAGGAAAACACCATTAGTGAACTGTTTGATGCAATTTCTTCATGCCACGCCTCATAGAAAATGACAGATGGCGAGTCATAGGGATGCTTGAATCTGGGACCTCGCAACATGACGTCGCACGTCAATTCAACGTCCACAGAAACACCATATGGCACTTATGGCAACGATATCAACAAAACAACCAGGTCAGGTACCGTCCCCGTAGCGGCCGATCACCCGTGACAACCCCTCTCTAAGACACATGGATCCGAACCACGCATCTGCGAAACAGGTTCCAACCAGCAATCCTCACAGCCCGTACCATCCCTGGCAACAGGTGTATCAGCGAGGACAGTCCGACGACGTCTACGCATCTACGGCATCCGTGCAAGACGCCCAGCCAGAAGGCCAATCCTGACGCCAAAACCACGACGTCGACATCTCCAGTGGTGCAAACAACACCTGCGATGGACAGTACGTGACTGGAGACGTGTCCTCTTCACTGGTAAATCGCGTATCCTTCTCCACAGATCTGACGGTAGGACACGTGTCTACAGACGTCAAGATGAACGTTACGTCACGACGTGTTCTTGAAGGGGATCGTTTTGGAGGTGGTGGCGCTATGATATGGGGTGGAATTACAACCCAGATGGTTGTGAATGAAGGCAATTTGAATGCTGTGAGGTAGCGAGATGAAATTTTGCAAACAAGTGTGTTACCGTTTTTGCAACAGAACGGCCCCGGGATGACATTACAACACGATAACGCCAGACCACACATTGCTAAAGTTGTGCAGCAGTCAGGGGTAGCATTAAGGATTTTTCCCCAGGAGTCCATTTTTTTCTCCATTGGACTCATTTGCTTCTGAACTGGCTCATTTCGATGAGTCCATTCTCAAAATCCATGAGTCCATATTATTATACCCTTTATTTTGGTACCAATCACGATATGTTTATGTTTGAAAATTAAAAAGAAAGTTTGGAAAGTAGGTCACGAGGACTAGAATGTCATTCAGTTTCAAAATCCCCTTATTTTGACACCAAACTCGATAAAACATTGATTTGACAGTGTTTTGCACCTTAAAACGCCTCTACATACCTTAAACTATCGACAGAAGTCATGTTTGAAACAGTGTTCGCCTGAAATACATTTCATATAAATTTTCTAAAAAAAAAAAAAAAAAATGCCAGGGGACACGGGGAAAATGTTTTTGCTACGCAACCGCGGCGCGTGCTTGTTTGGGCCATACGCAAAGAGAAACTGGGTCACGGCCTATCGCTGAATGCAGTCGTTACACAAATAGCGCAGTTAGGCCTTCTGACCTAGAAAACCGCAACTCTCTTCGGAGAGCATCTTCATAAATCAAGGCTAATATTCGTTCCTCGTATTCAGCCTTGATACATGTAGTCAAGATTACTGATATCCACTACTAGCGCTCTCTATTGGAAGAAAATTTGTAACACCGATTATGTCCCTTACACGATGACATCGCTGACATGTGACAATCTTGAAAGCAATATCAAAAATTAACCGCCGGACGCTGACGCTGCCATCTTTGTTTACAATAACAAGGGAATCTATAAGGAGCGTTGCGATTCGTTGCAATCAGATCTCATCGCATCCAATGAAATTTAAGCATTTTGTGGCACGATTTCTTGACTACATGTATCAAGGCTGAATACGAGGAACGAATATTAGCCTTGATTTATGAAGATGTTAGGAGAGGGGCGCATTACTAGTCCTTCAAAAATGAGATTTAAAAAAATTGATTTAATCATAATCATGTAGGCCTATAATTTCTAATTATCGCAAATTGCGATGCGACACCGCTTATTTTGAGTCTTGTGTTGCATCACTATATTTCTATTGACTGTACATAGTACATACCAAAGGGCCTACGAACACTCCAAACACGTGGGTGTCATATGTTAGTGTAAGTGGCTCACTTCCGCTAGCTTTTGACAGCCAATGGCCATTATTATCAAGTTAGGTTAAATTTCAGTGTTCAACCAAATCCTGGCGGCCATGATTATTCCTAGGTCTGATGTCGGGCAAGTCCAATTTCACATAGGGGTGCGATGCTTGTTACTCTTGGTTATCGTATTGATATTATGTTGTTATAGTTTAGTCATTTCTTATCAAAATAAACAATTAGTGATGCATATCTAATTTAGATTGTTTTGTTTGTAAGGGAAAATTTCTCCGCTTGTAGGAATATTCAAACAAGTTAATAAACTGTATAGCTACACTCGGTTCTGTTTCGACAGAAGTTACGAGGATTTCCGATTGCCCAATGTTAGTGGGGCCACTCTACGTCAAAATGAAAAGTAATTGTTTTATTTAACGACGCCACTAGAGCACATTGATTTTTTATCTTATCATCGGCTATTGGACGTCAAACATGGTCATTCTGACACTGGTTTTTTAGAGGAAACCCGCTGTCGCCACATAGGCTACTCTTTTACGACAGGCAGCAAGGGATCTTTTATTTGCGCTTCCCACAGGCAGGATAGCACAAACCATGGCCTTTGTTGAACTAGTTATGGATCACTGGTCGGTGCAAGTGGTTTACACCTACCCATTGAGCTTTGCGGAGCACTCACTGAGGATTTGGAGTCGGTATCTGGATTAAAAATCCCATGCCTCGACTGGGATCCGAACCCACTACCTACCAGCCTGTAGACCGATGGCCTAACCATGACGCCACCGAGGCCGGTACGTCAAAATGACGTCATTTTGTAATTTTAATTTCGATAGTCGCGTTAATGGTTTAATAATAATAATTGTAATAATAATAATAATAATAATAATAATAATAATAATCTTTATTTAAAGAAGGTTACACAAATAGTAGTACACTAATCTCCCTTATGGCCTTCTGTCTATTAAGTATTAAACATTATTGCTCAACATATAATGAAATAAACAATGTAGTAACAAAACAGAACATAATTATTCTTCATTAAATGCATCGAAACTATAAAGTAAATACCCATGATGCATACATAATTAATACAATTTTGTTTACATGTACAAACAATGTTATCATAACTTGATATAATCATAAACAAATATAATTTAAACCTACAGACTCCTGAGTAAAGATTTTACTGAACATTACCAAGAGCCAGTGTTGTTATGAATTTTTTATATTGTCTTTTAAATGAAAGTAAGGATACACTTTTTTTTAATAGAATCTGGGATTGTATTCCATGTTTCAACACCGGAATATCTGAGTGTTTTTATACAATTCAGTGTTGGGTCTTGGCAATACAAGATTATTATTACCCCAGCGGTCACTCATAACAGGGAAAATATTTTCCATATTTTCTCAGTGAGAAATATTCTGCATTGGTTTAACGAACAATACTATTCAGTCTATTGGACAATTTGATGCTTACA
The DNA here is from genome assembly GCF_016097555.1 of Gigantopelta aegis. NCBI lineage: Eukaryota > Metazoa > Mollusca > Gastropoda > Neomphalida > Peltospiridae > Gigantopelta > Gigantopelta aegis. Next base: position 29,953,033 of record NC_054713.1, on the reverse strand, counting down.
AACCAATGACTTTGTCGGTACTAAATATGACGTCATTACGATTTGACAAACCCAAAATGACGTCATGTAGTTTAAAGAGTTAGCCTTTACGGGTCTCTGTTTTTGGTGTTGAATTAATAACAAACTGTCATTTTAATGCAATTCATTATAGATTTTGAAGCAGAATAAAGAGAATTGTGTGTTTTGTTAATTATCTATGAACGTGATTAAATTACAACGTTATAGTAATTCTCAGAACAGTGCGTATTTAGTGGTTTACATCATTTCTATACAGGTTGGCCTTCGTGCATGTGCGTGGAAAATAAAGGTTTTTAGAAGAAAAAACAATAGCTGAGGTAATAAATAGAATAACAAACTCGGTTCCAGTTATTATCAAATTTATGTCCCTCGTGAAATAAATTTGATAATAACTGTAACTCGTTTATTATCCTCTATTTATGTGTTGCTGATCTCAGGTTATATTTATTTGAGCCTGATGATGGTATGAAATAATCACTTATATATGCAGGTGTCAGATTGTTCAACGCCTTATATACTACTGTACCCGTATGGTATGTGCACCTATAATCAAAAGGCAACCACTGTAATTGCTTAAAGAGATCTGCTGAAGGAGTTAGCAGTGGTGTATCAAGGATTAGCCTAGCCGCTCTTTTTTGTAGCTTTATTAATCTGTCAACGTATGGGTTTTTGTTGTTGTTGTTGGTTTTTTTTGGGGTTTTTGTAGTACTTAGATTTATTTGGACAACATACTTGTATACTGTCACGTGTATCACAAAATTACAGGACACGTAGTATTAACTGTTGTATTAAATTTCGGGTCACTTCGAACTTTCACGCAATCGAAAAAGCTGCACTAGTATCTGCTTATTTGCGGTGACTCAGTAAAAAATTTACTTTGTACAATGCTGCACTAGTATTTGCATATTTGCGGTGAGACTGTCTGAAATGACTAAGTACAATGCTGCACTTGTATTTGCATATTTGCGGTGACTCAGTCTGAAATGACTTTGTACAATGCTGTACTAGTATTTGCTTATTTACGGTGACTCGGAAATGAAGCAGTTGCATATTTACTTCGCCTCAGTCTGAAATAAGATAGTACAATGGGGCATTTGCATATTTACGGTCACTCGTCTGACATGATTCAGTACAATGACGCATTTGCATATTTACGGTGACTCGGTCTGAATCGATTCGGTATGTACAATGAAGTATTTGGATATCTACGGTGGCTCTGTCTATGTATGTTTTATTGCAGTGACCCCATGTTACTTACCCATAATTAAATATGGGAAGAATATATGCATTATAGAATAGAGATTTTGATTCTGGGGTGAGAAATTTGCTAATTCGTCGCAAAAGAGCCAGTTTAGATGAAACGTGAACAAATGTGATGAACTTGTGTGTTCCAACTAAGATATTGATCAACACAGAGTCCTAAATGTTTTTGACAATGAGCAGGTGATATAGGGTTATTATTGATATTTAGTTGCAACTGACTAGTTTGGCCCAATTTTTGCTGTGTACCAATTAACATACATGTAGTTTTAGATGGGTTTAGAGACATATTATTATTGATGCACCAAGAATTTACAGCATCTAAGTTTGTTTGTAACGTAGTCTCTATTACAAACAAATGTCTGCCAGATGTGTGTAATGTCGTGTCATCTGAATACATATCTACACTGACATTTTGGGTAGATAATGGAAGATCATTTATAAACATAAGAAATAAAATAGGCCCAAGAATAGAGCCTTGAGGCACACCAGATACTATACCCAATTCTTTGGAGCTAATATTGTTAATTTGTATCAGCTGTTTTCTGTTGTTTAAGTACGATTTAAACCATTCAACTGTATTCGGTGACAGTCGATATACCTGAAGTTTTTGTAGCAAGATTTGATGATCCACCAAGTCAAATGCTTTGCTCAAATCTAAAAATACAGAACCAATCATGTTTCCTTTATCAAGTTGTTCTAACCACTGGTCTATTACGACTATTAGAGATGTCTGACATGAGTGTTTGTCTCTAAATCCTGACTGAGCATTGTGTAGTAGTTCATATTTGTAAAGATAATCTTTTAATTGTTTTGAGACATGTTTTTCAAATATTTTAGAAATTGTGGGTAAAATAGATATAGGTCTGTAATTGTTAGGGTCTTCTTTACATCCACCTTTCTGGCATGGCATTACTCTTGCTGTCTTCAGCTTCTGTGGAAAGGTACATGTATCAATACTCATATTAATAATGTATGTTACCGAGGGGGCTATATATTCCTTACATAGTTTTAGTAATTTAGAACCAAGACCATCAACACCTGTTGATTTATTGGAGTCCATTTTATTGACAATATCAATTACCTGAATATCTGTATTATATTGCAGGCTAAAGGAACTGTGTAAATAATTAAACAGATCCACACAATACCTAAACAATATCAGTGTTCAGACGCATAGTGATATATTGATGTAGTTTGCCGATATAGTGGCCGCAATTATTAAGTTATTGTTTCCACTATAGTAAGGTACACGTCCACTGTTAACACGGCTCCAGTGTTAGTAACGTAGCCCGTGTTCTGCTTATGGAAACCCAATTGATTGTGACGTACATTAGCCAAACGAGGATTTCCGATGGCGTTTCGGCCTAAAAGAATATACCGTAATCAACCGTAGCGTCCTGTATACCTTTTAAAATATAGACTCGTCTTGCCATTCCCACAATTCCACCAGATGATCAGGAGAAGAAAGTGATTTTCACTAATTTTTTACTATAGGTTTATAGTGGGAACGATAGCGGAGATCATGGCGGGATTATGAGTGACGGGTTGTTTGACTTGGCTAACTGATTCCATGCGTACAGATCACTTAGGACGTGGTGATGATGAAATAATGGAATAAAGATGCGTCTGGAATGCGTCTTTCAAAATAAACTGGGACGGTTTTGTTATCACTTGTGGTGATGAGCAGGCGTCCACGTCTGCGTTCCATACGTTCAGTGACGCATGGACGCATCTTAACGCGACCCCTGAGCAGTATCTGAATCAGAACAATGTTTATGTGCTACCCTAGCCTGCCAGGTCCCTGGATTTGTCACCAGTTGAACATGTCTGAGATGAAATGGATCGACGCTTGCGATGTCTTCCAAATCCTCCAACATCACTGCAGGAACTCCGGCTGATCCTTCCTCAGATCTGGAATGGCATTACCAGGAACTTTCTCCAGCGTTTAGTGGCCTCAATGAGACGACGGTGTCAGGCCTGTATCAATGCTCAAGGTGGACACACTCGCTACTGACTGTGTGAACTTCGCTCTGGACTCTCTCTAGTGATGTGGCTCATTTGCATATGGCAGGTGCGCCCTTTTCACGGACTATTGCTCGTGTCCATACCTTCTGACATTTCTCTTTCCATTTTATAACGTTTCATACACGGCAGTAAAAACTTATCATCAATTATCTTTGTCTTTTGTGTGTCACAATAACTTTTGCTTTTTAGTATATATTTTCAGTAATGTTTGTCGATTTAATAAATATTTGTATTTTCTAAGTACAGAAATCATTATTAATATGTTATGTCCACTTGGCATTTGCTGAGAAGGTTAAACCTAAATGTTTGTGAGTTTCTGTTGTCTTTAATGTTTTGGTACCAAATACAAGGTTAGGTTTCGGCTGTATGTTTTTTTCTTCTAAAATCCGCCCTTGAACTTTGGTCCCCCAATAATGGTCAAGAGTCGCCACATATAACCGCTCTATAGTGTATATAATTTAGTTCACTTGCGCTTGCTTTTGGTGGAGGAAATAACAGAGAAAACGAAAGTAGGAAACATTTGTTATTCATTGGTGAATAGTTCAATACTGCCCTGTCGTAATAAATAGTGCGTAACAGTAATAACGAGGAAGACGGGTGGATGTAAGTAGGCGTATATGTTATTGACAAACTAAAGTTTGGGAAGGACTTTCCTTTGGCTATGTCACTAACCCTAACCCTAAAACTAACTATTTATGATAAGTATTTATAATGTTCTTTATACATAACAGTGCTAAAGAAAGTTCTACCAAAGATTGAAATACACGTTCTTGTTTACAGTGTCAGCGTTGTTAAGTAGTCCGCTGTGGACCTGCAAGTAAGTGACCAAGGCAAGTGTTGTTCCAACTTTTTCCATTTTTGTGTTCCTGTTTCTTTGAACTGCCACTCGTCTGTCACTGGGAGCCTAAAGCAGTTAACAGTTTTTGTTTTGTTTAACGACACCACTAGAGCACGTTGATTTATTAATCATTGGCTATTTAGCTGGTTAACTGATATTTAGAGAGGAGACAAGGGGGACGCGTCCCCCCCCCCCAATTGTTTTTTTTTTCAAGTGCCCTCAAAATTTTCAAGTCCCCTTTTTGTTTATATAAAAATAGTTTTGCACGTAAGCATTTTTAGCTGCATGAAGTTAAAGTTGTGCGTATAAGCGCAAGCTTGTAGATGTGTGTCTGTGTTACCAAGTCTTACAGTTACATTCTCTGGTTACCATATTATAACATCATCTACAAATATGAAATAAAAGCTCAAATGCACTTTTTTTTAAAACTCGCTGTTTTCGCTATGAACGGAGATCGTCAAAAGTATACGCTCGATTCGTCGCCTGTGCCGCCATTGCTCGGCAAAGCACAAACGACAGCCTGTTGTCAGTTTCAGTTAACACGTGCATTTTCCGATTTCAAATTGTAGGGTTCGTCTCAAAAACTGATGTGAGAAATCTTGCGCTGTAGGAAGAACGTTCGGTTGATGATACGGTGCTAGCGTCTTTCGTTAAAACCGGTTTGATCTTGACAATGTATTATCGACAATCGTACCTTCCTATTTTAGAATTAATATTTTATAAAGTGTTAGTAGAACTTTTAAAGTTTAGTTTGTATACTAGTAACACATTGATCATGTATATATATTTTGAAATAAAATATACTAAAGTAGAAAATGAACATTTTCACTTCTTAATCTTACGTGTGTTAAAATCGACAAATTCAAATAAATATTCTTTCGTTTGGAAAGGGTAAAGTTACTTTTTTTAGTTGTGTTTTGTTTAACGACATCAATTGGATGTCAAACATTTGGTAATTTTGACATATAATCTTAGAGAGGAATCGGGTGCATGTGCAGGGGGAGGGTATTGGAGGTCGAAACCCTTACCTGCCCAAGCTTAAAAAAAAATAATTGAAATATATTTTCTGGGGGAGCATGGCCCCATATAAACTTCACTCAACACAGTTTATAACCCCAACCCCGCTGAAATTCCTGCACACGTACCTTGGAAATCCGCTACATTTTATCGTTTATATCAATCTAATTAAAATTAGCTCCACTATTACATGTGGATCTAACAGCAGCCCGTTGGAGCTCATGTCCAGTCGACCTTCCATTCGACCAATCAAAACCTTACTTGCAAAATCATGCTAGTGATTTGAAAACATTCGGGTTTATGCCGAGGGTATACGAAATGACTCGGGTGAATTACGAAGTATGCCGGAAACTAATTTCAATATAACATTTTATATATAAAAGACGAAAAACAAAACCCATGCTGGTATAGCCATAAAATCTGTTTATACTATTATACAATCCAGAGTTTATTACTGCACTTTTCCCCCTGTTTTTTCAGTGTTGAAATAGACCGATATTTTTTAGAATTTGTATGCTCCCGAATAGCGTTATAAAAGGCGAAGTGTAATTGGTCGATATTTAAGTTGTTATTTATAGATGAAATGTCACCTGGATATGGGAGTCCACACAATGCTGTTAGATCTACTGGTGAGACCAGTAGAGCTAATTTTAATCAGATTGCGTTTATATGTACCATCCCACAGACAGGACATCACATACCATGGCCTTTTATATACACGCCGATGGAGATCGATCCTAGACTGACCGCGTATTTTAAAAAAAACACCTTTTTACGTTTAAGTTATGAATAAAAATAACATATAGTCTTGAAAAATTTTACGTAAATCGAGCACAACACCCTCTTCCTCTACCCCTAGAGCGTTACGTAATTATTAACACCCCCATACATGTAACGCGTATGCCAGCCGCTGGCCACTGTCAAAATTTCAAGGCAAATCCCCCACCGACCACTGGAAAGGTGTTGTATCATACCTCTATGGATATAAATATGTTTTGGAGATATGAGACGACACCTCGATCAAGACAGTTAAATTTGTTCAAAATCACGTGAGAAGCTCAGCGCCTGCGCAAATCACGTAAAGTCTAAGTTCTACTGGCGTCCCGCTAAATGAAGAAAACCAAAGCTGGCCATTGCGTGTGTAGTTGACCTAGATAATGTAGATCAGCGAGCATTTCGAAACTATTGCGATGTGGTGACCTTTTATGTACCAAACAGAACTGAATCATCTATTCTATATGCTTAAATAATAAAAATATTCCAGGGACTGCAGCTTTAACACGAGTAATTAGCGCCTTTAAAGGCGCTCAATCACAGATTTAGTGGGCCTTATTTCTCAAAATATGGATTATAAATGACAATTACATTAATTTGGAATACCAAACCTCGCTATTGTATCACCCAAAACATTTTAATTGAACCACGATTGAGGGAATCCCATATCAACCTGTGAGCAGCTTCGTTTTTAAAAATTGGAACTCTTTTTATTGGGAGTCTGAAACGTACGACAAAAACGAGTATTGATGAGGCTATATATACGACAGCTGTGTAAAGTACCGTTGAATTGTATATACATTGCACGGCCGCCGTAGAGACTTCAAAATAATTTAAAATATATTATTTCTTGACACCCCCCCCCCCCCCCGGAATTTTAGCGTGGGGGGATGGGGTGGTCTAGACTGAGGTGAGCAACGTTTATAGGGGGTGATATGCTCCGCCGGACAATTATCGGGGAAAAAACAACAGAAAACAAAATTTGCTTAAGCAGGGGATTGAGCAAGCGATTATTATTATTATTTATTTTAATTTTATTTATTTTGAGGGGATGAGGGGGGAGCGAGGGTTATTTTGTTGTTTAATTTGTTTGTTGTTGTTTTTGGCTTTTTACGGAGCTCGGTACACAGTACCACTGCGGACGCGTGTGCAGGGATTTTAGCATGGGGAGGAGGTCTACACGAAGGTGAGCGAAGTTTACGGTGAGGGGTCGACACATGTTCCCCGAAAAATGTATCACAAAAAAAAAATGCTTGTACAAGGAGATGGGTATGTGCCTGCAGAGACAAAAAAAAAGATTGTGGCACAATCATTTTTGCTTAATACACAACATAATGGCCTCTAACCGTACCGATCTGCGAAACTAGCTAAACTGTTAGTACTGTTACCGTATCATAGTTATTAATTATGCTTATCTGTAACAATAATGGTACATTGACGGTTCGAAAACAGATAACACGTTTCCTTCCGACTGTTTTCAGTTACAAGCTGTTAGTTTGTGTACTGTCCGTAGTTGGTGTGTATTTATTTTATTTTTCAGATAATCTCAGAAGCTGATAATTTTATTTATTTATATGTATTCATTCATTCATATATAATAATAATATTAATAATAATAATAATTATTATTATTATTATTGTTGTTGTTGTTGTTGTATATTATTATTGTTGTTGTTGTTGTCGTTGTCGTTGTTATTATTATTATTATTATAGTACTGCAGGGGCAATATTACGCTATTCATATACGGTAGCAGGGTAAAATGGGTATGGCAATTTTATTGCAGATTTAAACAATCTAATTAAAATTAGCTCCACTATTATATGTGGATCTAACAGCAGCCCGTTGGAGCTCATGTCCAGTTGACCTTTCATTCGACCAATCAAAACCTTCCTTGCAAAATCATGCGAGTGATTTGAAAAGAATTTGAAAACATTCGGGATTATGACCGAGGGTATACGAAATAATTAAGGTGAATTACGAAGTATGCTGGAAACTAATTGCAATATAAAATTTTATATAAAATTCGTTTTAAGACGAAAAAATAAACCGTGATGGTATAGCCATAAAATCTGTTTATACTAGTATACAATCCAAAGTTTATTACTGCACTTTTCCCCCTGTTTTTGTCAATGTTGAAATAGACCAACAAGTTTGCCTATTGCATAAATAGTCTCGCCCGATATTTTTAGAATTTGTATGCTCCCGAATAACGCTATAAAAGGCGAAGTGTAATTGGTCGATATTTAAATTGTTATTTATAGATGAAATGTCACCTGGGCATGGGAGTCCACGCAATGCTGTTAGATCTACTGGCTAGACCCAGTAGAGCTAATTTTAATCAGATTGAGATTTAAATTGTGTGTTCAGTGCACAGTCCTGGTTTTCTTGTATATTTGGTGATCTCTCCGGGTTCTGTTATGTGTCCAGTGGTCTCTCCAGGTTGTAATGTGTGTTCAGTGATCTCTCCAGGTGCCGTTGTGTGTCGGGTGATCTCTCCAAGTTCTATTGTGTGTCCAGTGATCCCTCAAGGGTGTATACTACCAAATCAAATCCCATAGACGACAATAGTAACATATGCGGCTAAAACTCCTACCTGCAACGTATCAACCGACATAAACGCCACGAATATAAATACTACCACCCCTTACACTTAAAGTGAATCAGAAAAAAATGGGGATCAAGCTGCTCGTTTCTGAGATAACGGGTAGCGTCTATGACTATCCTAGTTTCGCACAAAATTCGAGTACTTTTTTTTACAGGTACCCCATACATGTTTCAAGCACAAGGCTACTTGACACATTGGTACTAGATGAAATAAAATTGCACATTTATTTTACCCAGATGAAACTATTATTTTTTACAACCAACACACTCACATTTATAACCAATCACAGGACTTGTGGTGTTCACTTCTCTATCAAAAGTTGGGTGCACCTCGAACTTTGACCCAGCCGGAAGTTATTTGGTATAGTACTACCTCAAGGTTCTGTTGTGTGTCCAGTGGCCTCTCCAGGTTCTATCGTGTTCAGTGATCTCTTCAGGTTCTACTGTGTTCAGAGATCTCTCCAGGTTATGTATGATGTGTGTTCAGTGATATCTCCAGACTATGTTATGTGCAGTGTTCTCTCCGTGTTTTATTGAGTGTTAAGTGATCAATCCTCCGGTTTCTGTTGTATGTGCTAAATTATTTTCTTGGTCTGTTGTGAGTGATATGGCATGTTCAAGTTCTCTTGTGTGTGTGCTACGTCATGATCATGGTATGTTATATGTGTGTTCTGTCATGTTCTTCTTCGGGTTCTGCTGTGTGTACTATGCCACGTTCAGGTTCTGTTGTGTGTGCCACGTCATGTTCAGGTTTTGTTGTGAGTTTTCTGTTATGTTCAAGTTCTGTTGTGAGTGCTATGTCATGTTCAGGTTCTATCGCAAGTGACTGTATAAGGGCCGTGGTATGTGCTGTCCTGTCTGTGGGGAAGTGCATATAAAAGATACCATGCTGCATTACGAAAAATGTAACGGGTTTCCTCTGATGACTACGAGTCATAATTACCAAATGTTTGACATCCAACAGCCGATGAGTAATTAATCAATGTGCTCTAGTGGTGTCATTAAACAAAACAAACAAATAAACTGTCGCCAATGCTATGTCACGTTCATTTTTCTATGTTGATTATTTTCTCATGTTCAGCTTTTTGCTATGTTATATTCAGGTCTTGTTGTCATTGATGTGCCAAGTTCTGTTGTGTGAGCTATGTCATGTTCAGGTCCTGTTGTGTGAGCTATGTCATGTTCATGTTCTGTTGTGTGTGCTATGTCATATTCAGCTTATATTGTGTGTGCTATGTCATGTTCAGCTTCTGTTGTGCGTACTATGTTGTGCTAATGTTTTGGTGTGTGTGTGTGTGTGTTGTGTCATGTTCACGTTCAACATTCTGTTGCAAATATTCGTTAAGTGTAAAGTTAATCAAAGTTCATAGATCTTGCTGTCGTTTATGTTGAGGCCACATTCACTTTATTCGCCTTTTAACCGTATGTCTGATTACACTGTCTTCTCTTACTGGAATTTATCCTGGATAACTTACATTGCGTTTGTATGTGCAACATTGTTAATCCATAATGCCTACATGTAGGACAATCCTATAGATCTTCAAAGGCAGCTGAAAGACGGAACTTGATCACCGTAACATACATTTAAATACATCCAAATTCAGTGTAATTATGCTTGCACGTTGGTCGTATATGCCACATACAACATTATTATGAATTAAAATTGTATCTACGGATACAAATTACATGTTGGAAACTTTGCTTCGATTAAAAAAACTTCAAAATAGATATTTGTTTTTCAAGTCAATTCAAAACATGTTTATTATTATAATAAAATAGCAAACCATACAAACATTAATGTTACTGCAATTCCTATTTATATATACAGACACGATTCTTGTCTGTTGCCAAATGGTTCGTTGCATGCAGTATCAATTTTGTTTTCCATATTAGACCGGGCTCTCACAACGACAAAAGTCATATTATTTTTAGGATTCAAGCACATAAAAATATTGACATAATGTATGCTCTATTGTACTTCGCATTTGTAATTTCTATCACAAACCTATAACAAAGAATGCATATGGGTCGTGTTTGGCACATACGACCTATGTCAGACATAATTATATAACGAACTATATTTAAAAAGGGTGTATCTACCACATACGACCAGTCGTGTTCACATAATGGACAGCAAGGAAATCGGAGGAAAGTCGTATGTGTCAGTTACGTCTATTTTCGTGCAAATTGGTATCTGTGATTCACTTACTACCATTTAAATCCTTCTGTATAAGCGATGCTATTAGGGACACAGCTACGATTTTTTGTGACAATATGTAATCAGGGATGGCGATTCCAAATATGCAAAAAAGAAGTTTTAGGTCGTATCTGACACTTACGACCTTTTAGCTCTCACGCGACGATTTAGTGATTGAGATCTAATAGTATCGGGTTTGAACTCTTCTAAATAATATTTTTTTAGTTATAAAACTCCAAAAAAGGAAGTGATCACTGTCTGAAAATGGGTAATTTTGCTGTCAAGATGTCAAGGGATAAAAACCACATTCTTGGGTTATAATACTATGCAAAATAATGTCTAAAATAGTTTTAAAATTATTGTTTAAAAATTGCTAATTTTGCGATTCAGATGCCAAGAAAAGGTGTTTAAAGCCATCCAGTTTTTTTAATTTCCCCGGAGAAGCATGCCCCGGGATCTCCCTACACAGCCCGTGCCATGCTCCGACGGGCCTCAAACCGGCCTCGGTGGCGTTGTGGTTAGGCCATCGGTCTACAGGCTGGTAGGTACTGGGTTCGGATCCCAGTCGAGGCATGGGATTTTTAATCCAGATATCGACTCCAAACCCTGAGTGAGTGCTCCGCAAGGCTCAGTGGGTAGGTGTAAACCACTTGCACCAACCAGTGATCCATAACTGGTTCAACAAAGGCCATGGTTTGTGCTTTCTTGCCTGTGGAAAGCGTAAATAAAAGATCCCTTGCTGCCTGTCGTAAAAGAGTAGCCTATGTGGCGGCAGCGGGTTTCCTCTAAAAAAAACAGTGTCAGAATGACCATATGTTTGACGTCCAATAACCGATGATAAGATAAAAAAAAAAAATCAATGTGCTCTAGTGGCGTCGTTAAATAAAACAAACTTTATTTTACTTTTTTTTACCGACGGGCCTCAAAGCTCATATAATACTATCTATTAATGCAGCTAGCGATACAGAAAACCGCAACTAGTCATTTAGTGTACACTAAGCTTCCGTTCGTACACTGATATATATATACACAAACGCATTTTTAAAATTATTATTAAGATGTCCTTTTAACGAGCCAATGTGCCCGTTTTTTCTCTCCCCCCCCCCCCCCCCCAAAAAAAAAAAAAATGTCCTGGATCCGCCCATTAGCAGCAAGTGATCCTTTATAATTAGTTCATCAAGTTTAACCTCGACAGCAAGTGCCAAGCACAAGCCAAGGTCAATCTGGCGAACGCATATAACCATTAGCTAGTTATGACCCTAAAGCAGTTAACAGTTTTTGTTTTATTTAACGACACCACTAGAGCACACTGATTTATTAATCATAGCCTATTGGATGTCAAACATTTGGTAATTCTAACATACAGTATAACCTCGATTTAACGCCAACTAATGTACCAATGCAATTTTGGCGTTATATCGAGTTGTAGTAACGTGGGTAGTAACAAAAATAAAATAAAATAAAATAAAATAAAATAAAATAAAATAAAAATAAAAACTCATGGTAAGTCAGAATGTTGATTCCCTTCTACAAAACGAAAATTTTACGTTTTAATGGCATCCCGGACACTGCATGGCCACTGAAGGAATGGGCTCCGATTCAGTGTCGGACTCTTCTTCCTGGTCATCGGACGTTTTTTCATAAGTTATTACACTTTAAACAATCTGCTCATCACTGAGACTGGCAAATGTTTCAACCTCTTTGTCAACATTGACAAACTCATCAAAGTCCATTCGCAGTTCATTGGTGATAGAAAGAAAACAACAACAAAAAAAACCCCAACCCCTGTGTGTTACGTCACCAACGAGTTCCCGTAATGCTGTCGTTTCATTGGCTGGTGCTTCAAAGCAACTCTGCGTGAGGCTCTAGGGGAACGACCTCTGTATGAAACAGTTTTTGATGGTCGTGACACTGACAATGTATCAGGCTTGTTTTACCAAACGAATGCCGTCACTTAGTAGTAACTAGAGATCATTACCAGACCTGGAGTAATTAATCCATGATTAAAATAACGAGTCGAATGCGCCTATCCGTCACGTGATCATCGTTTGTTCCTGTCCCGCGAGCGCTAATTGGGCATGAATACCGCGGCTACCCAAAGCTATTGTTGCTAATAGACCTCTTTCACATTCCACTGCGCATCTGCCCGTTGCGGGGTAACTCGAGGGCGCAAACCGCGAACTCACGCGAGATCTCGCAAAAATAGACATGTGGACAAGTTGGGGGCATAGACAATGGGAGGCCACGCAATAGGACTGAATATCTCCATGATTAATTATTCTATCAGTAGGTTTATCACAAAATAAAAATATCTGGTTGTTAACGCCCGACAAACCATCGGTTCGGATTCGTACGCAATAAATATCAGATATGGGCTAAAATAATATTAATGTGTGCGCGCGTGTATGTATGCAGATATTTACTGTATTTAACATGATTTAAATACTTATAAAGCATTGTACAGATAAATCCATTCAGGATTCTTGTCTGGATTTCTTTTCACCAAGTTATTTAAAATTTTGTTCGGTATTTGGAATAAAATTAAATGATACATATAAAATTTGAGCTATAGTTTATAAAACATTACAATTAAGCCCGTAGGAACGATATCTGGAGTTGGGGGGGAGGGGAGGGGGTACAATCTGTAGAGAGGGGGGGGGGGGGGGGGCAAAAGCCATATTTTAAACCGGGTTTATAAAAGTGGGGCTATAGTCCCTCTCGGTTGCTACCGACCTTAGAATGGTCAGAAATGTAACAGTATTGCATATACAGCTATTTAAATTCGAAGCAAGATTATTTAACCTACGAAAGATGTAAGTTTTATTTATAACAGATTAGACTAGCCGACAGCTTGATAATATAGCTACAAACTCAGGATGGTCTCTTTATTATAAACTCATGAGGGTTTATAATGCGCAGTCCTTTGAATGTTTGAAGCAAACATATTAAGTGCCATGTTAGGCACAATAACACAAAGCACATTTACTGTATAGGGGAAGCCATGTGTTTTGGTAAATGACGTCACACATCAACATGCGCGCGCATCTGGTAAGCAGAAATCAATAATGGCCAGTAGTAACAAAGCGAACTAGCGAAGCGTGAATAGCAAACAATGACCTAAACATATTCTTAAAGTACCGCTTGTAGCACGGGAACGCTATTCTACATAGGTCACAACAGCATACAATTTGATGAGTTTAAGGCTAACAAATTTCCTCTCTTTTTTTCTCTTTTTTTTCTCTTTTTTTTTTCAACATGAATAAATATTTTTATTCCATTGAGGCGTCTGGTCCATATTTCAAGCAAAGCATTACAAACGAACACGCACACATTATATATATAACATATCAGACTTGTCTACTGGTTCATTTGTAAGGCTTTTCGTCAACAGTAAAGTTTAAGGAAGTAAGTATCTTATTAGAAAACTTTACAAAACTTTCAAACTATTAATTTTATTAAGTCCTTTTTTATTCCTTAAAGTTGCTGATATCGGATACATATTAAGTTTACAATTTGTATTAAAATGGAGGATACTGAATTTAGTTTCAGTACCTGTTCCATGAATATTAGTACAGAACTTAGCCTTTTAAATCAGATACACCTTAAATTTACTTGGTCCCTCAAGTTTGCGGTTCCATCGTCAGGACATTTTCTAGCATTCTTTTTTTGTAAATATATATATATATTGTTATTTTATTTTAATATTTTAGTCACTTAATCCCATGCAGGGCAGGACATAGTTTGATATGCAGTCGGTCAAGGTGGGCCTATGGGGGCTATTTCTAGTTCCTGCAGGTGCTCCACAACTGGTGTAAAAAAGGCTATGCTATTTATTATCCTGTCTGTGGGCTGCTGCATATAAAAGAATTCTTGCTGCTAATCGGAAAGAGTAACCCATTGCGTGGCAGCAGCAGGTTTCCTCCCTAATATTATCCGTGTGATCCCTAAACATGTCCGACGCCATATATCTGTACTGGTAACTAAAATGAGTGAGAGCATCGTTAACTAAAAGATTCCTACGTTTCAAATCCCAAACAGTGTCAGCTACCTTTGACAAAAAGAAAGAAATGTTTTATTTAACGACGCATTCAACACATTTTATTTATGGTTATATGGCGTCAGACATATGGTTAAGGACCACACAGATTTTGAGAGGAACCCGCTGTCACCACTTCATGAGCTACTCTTTCCGATTAGAAGCAAGGGATCTTTTATTTGCACTTCCCACAGGCAGGATAGCACAAACCATGCATGGCCTTTGTTGAACCAGTTATGGATCACTGGTCGGTGCAAATGGTTTACACCTACCCATTGAGCCTTGCAGAGCACTCACTCAGGGTATGGAGTTGGTATCTGGATTAAAAAACCCATGCCTCGACTGGGATCCGAACCCAGTACCTACCAGCCTGTAGACCGATGGCCTAACCACGACGCCACTGAGGCCGGTCTACCTTTGACAAGAGCCACAATTTCAAAGGCTATCACTTTCAACCTGATTAATACTTAGCAAAACCAGTTAAAACAACTAATTACTGTAAATAGTAACAGTAAAATGTTTTATGTTTTAATTTAAGACACAAATTAACACAATGCAAATATAATTTGATCATTGGTTTTTAAGATCAAACTTGAAAATAATAAATAGAATATGCTCAAAATTATTTTTACCCACTATAATGGATCTGTCAATCCAAACAATGTCAATTTGGCTAGACAGTTTGTTGTCAGCATGTCTAGGTTGACTATAGTGTGACTGGTTTTAAGGGGATGGGTTAAATCTTACTGGTATCAGGTCTTTTTGTGTAGTATCGGTTTTACTGGTATCAGTTTGGTGTCAATTTGTCTACTGTCAGTTTGTTTAGTGCCAGTATGACTAAAAAAAAATAGTGACAGTATGACTAGAGACAGTATGGCTAGTGTCAGTATGGCTAGTGTCAGTATGGCTAGTGACAGTATGGCTAGTGTCAGTTTGGTGTCACTGTTTCCCTAGTATCGGTCTACTATCAGTCTGTTATGTCAGTTTGACTAGTCAATTTGGTGTTGGCATAACTAGGTTGACTATAGTGTCAGTTCTTTTAGTGTCAGTTTTACTCGTTTCAGTTTTGTAACTGACAATTCTTTTGTTAATGAAATTAATACATAATTTCTTCCATATTTAAGACCTTTTGCTGTGGATTTCTTCTCTCATTTTCTAGACTCAGTCAGTCATTGATTTGATTATACGAAGTAGGTATATTTAGAATGTTGTGATTATGATATCTATACAGTTTATTCTGATCAGTATCTAACATGTACATAATACCAGTAAATAGTTTTTCTCCACTGTATCAATTAGGCATACAAACAGCTATGCGAAAACCACTTCTCAGTGTTATAATTTCAGGACTATAGCTCTGTTAGTATAATCATAGAATGTCATACGACTCTCCAAATTGAAAATTGTAAAGACAACTGGCATATTTTGATATAATTTTATGATTTTGCAAAATAATTTCATGTATTGATTCATATTTTGTTGGAAAATAACTGGTTTTCTGCCATTTTTTACATTTTGTAGATGATTTGGTGAAATGTTCTGCTCGCCCAGTGTGTAAATTAATGTTTATTTTTATCTTTCAGATCATTGCACTGCTAAGACTAGAAAATGTCACAACCTATTGTCAGTCAACCACAGGGCCAGGGCCCACCAGAATATAGTGTGTATATAAAGCATTATTTCCCAGGATGTACTCTGAGATCCCTATAAATGGGGGCAGGATATAGCTATGTAGTAGAGTGCTTGCCTGAAGTGCGATGGGATGATTGCCCTCAATGGACTTTGGTGGTGGGGTGTTTTTTTCTGTTCCAGTGCATATAAACATCCCTTGCAGCAATTTCAGTAGGAATAGTCTGTGTGGCGGCAGCAGGTTTTCTCCCCCCCCGCCGCTTCTCTCTTTCTCAGTCTCTCTCTCTCTCTCTCTCTCTCTCTCTCTCTCTCTCTCTCTCTCTCTCTCTCTCTCTCTCTCTCTCTCTCTCTCTCTCTCTCTCTCTTTTTCTAGTCTAGGGAGTTATGTTCATTTTTTGAAGGTTGCATTGCTCAAGTTAATAAAATTTTGGTCATATGTTCCCATGACCTACCTGAACCAGAAATCCATTGGTAGCATTTTTTCTGACCACTGTCATGTCAGCCATCTTCAAATTCAAAATGGCCTCATTCCATTATATTTTTTTCTCTATCTTTACTCCCATTAATCACATTAATCTATGAGCTCAGATGATTATTTTGTAAAAAGAAAAATTGTTGTCTGATCTTGGCAGCCATCTTGAAATTCAAAATGGCTACCACTTTAATAAAAAAAAAAGTCAAATATCTCAACTCCCAGTTAACGTGGAAGCATAATTTTTTGTCCATGTACATTTCTGTATTCCATGCATTGGATCGTTTCATTTATATAGTCATTGAATCATGAAAACAATCTTGAAATTCAATATGGCCACCATTGTTATACATTTGTCTTATATCTCAACTCATGGTTAATGGAGAAGCACAATTTTGTTGTCTAAATGTATATTTCAGTGGTCAATGAATCTAATTCTTTAGATTTATAGTCATCCAATTATGGCAAACATCTTAAACTTCAAAATGGCAGCCATATGGAAATTAAAAATGGCCACCAATGTAATCATTTGGCAAATACCTTTTCTCGTAGTCTACACACAAATGCGACTTTTGTGTTCATTAGTACAAACTCATGAAATAAAGGAACATACCATCTGTAAATTGTAATGGATAATGGCATAATGGCATATTAGGCATCTACTTCATCTGTAATAGTATGCACATTGCAGCAGTCCTCATCAGTTTCACGTTTGCAACACTCTGTACATTGAAGGTTGTGTTGCTTACACTAAATTACAGTACCTATCTGAACACTTACTGACACCACAATTGCATCTGATCAGTTCCACCACAGATTCTGGTGCAGCTTGCACCTCTAACAGCAGTCACAAATATACCAACTCCCTTGACCCAACCAAGTTTGCATGGATCAAGAATGTCCAGATGTAGCATGGCATCTTGAGCTCAGAAATGTGCTTGGAGATGTGCTCTTTGGGTATGCTGTTTTTATACCCCAGAGGTAGGTGATGGGTTTTGTAACTTTTCATCTTAGAATAGCTCCATCAGTTGTTGAAATGACCCTTGTGCTTGGTTCCATGCAGTAAAATCTGCACATTTTCACAGACCTTTTTGTATGGTTCATCACCGATTTCAACCTGACTTTGGTGTTACATATATATGGAGCTTTCATGAATACATTGAATTCTCTTTATTGATATCCACCATCACCAACTGTCCTGTTGTGTCATATTCAGTTACAGCATGGACATCTGGTAATCTGAGTCTATCTCTGGATACAGTTCATTATACAATGTTTGCAGATTGATCTGGTTGTGATTTACATATAATTATTTGTGTATCCTAATGGTGATAAAAACCCAACAGTCTATCTTTGATGTAGAAATCCACCTCACTGCCTGGCCCGATTACTTCATGAGTATGAGGAATCATGTATCATTGTCACATCATGGCCTGCAATAGTTTTCGATATCGTAGTGCTCAGATAGCTTTGAAAATCTGTAGCCTGGTTAGTGGAAATATCAGATGTCATCTTCATAAATATTATTGTGTTAAAAAATAAATCTTACACCCATGTAACCATCTAATAGTGAATCAAAGCATGCAGGAAATGCTTCTGTTCACTGACAAAATATATGACAGATTAGAAGTGAATTTGTGCACCAGACACAGATTTAGTTCTTATCCTGAGAAGATCACACACACTGATCCCACTACTTATCGGTACAGACGTAACCAGATCAACATGCAACTAATTGATCATGAACTGGGTTCAGAAAGAACATTACCAGGATTGCATGTAGTAACTGGATGTGACACCACAGGACAAATTGATGGTATATGCAAACAAATGTTATTGAATGTACTCCACTGGCTATATCTGGAGCTCTTAGCCAGCTTGGAATTACTGATGAATCATACAAAGAGGTCAGTACTCCATGGTACTAAGCCCAAGGGTCATTTGTATAATTGATGCAGCTATTCTGAGAGGATAGAAGTTCAAGACACCATCACCAAACCACAGTGTGGAAACACTGCCAAATATCTAATAACAGCATACCCAAAGAGCATATCTCCAAGCAAATATCCTAGCTTAGGATTCTATGCTACACCCAGTGATCTAGACACATGGGTGGATCAAGGAGGATATATTTCTAAATGTGGTTGAAGGTGCAAGCTGCACCAGAGGCTGTGATAGAACTGATCAGATGCATCTGTGGTATCAGTAAGTGTTTAGGTAGATGAACCTGTAAGGAATACAACCCGCAATGTACAGAACTCTACAAGTGGTGATGGTTGCTGCAATATACATGTCATTACAGACGAAGTAGATGCCTAATCAGGGGTCACAATGGAAAATAATTTATTTTAGTCCATTTTCAGATACATGTATGTAGGATATTTCTTTAGAAATTATTAAAAAGTGGCTAATTTAAACAACAGTCAATTAGCCAGATACTGAATGTGTGAGCCCTGCTAATGTGTCATTGTGAATTACAGTTTACAATTGGTCTGTATCTCTATTTCATTAGTTTAAAATCTAGAACATGAAAGTCATTAGTAATGCAATATTTTAATTATTTCACATAAAATGTATGTGGACTAGGAGGAAAAGTATTTGTCAAATGATAAAATTGGTGGCCATTTTTAAATCTCCATATGGCTGCCATTTTGAATTTTAACGTGGTTCCATGACTGGAGGATGGTTATAAAAATGTCACCCTTTAATTCATTGATCCTAAAAATGTACAGACAAAAATAATTGTGCTTCTGCCTTAACCGGAAGTTACGATATATGAAAAATACATTAAAATGGTGGCCATTTTGAATTTCAAGATGGCTGCCATGGTTGGATGACTATAAAAATGTCGTCAATAAATTCATGGCTACATAAATGTACATATAGACAAAAAATATTGTGTTTCTATGTTAACCGAGAGTTGAGATATATGGAAAAATATATTAAAATGGTGGCCATTTTAAATTTCAAGATGGATGCTTAGGTCAGACAACACTGAGTTCATAAATGTAAACAGATACCTAAATTGTTGGTGTGGGTCAACTGTGAGTAAATATATATATATAAGAATATTTAATTGGCGGCCATTTTGAATTTCAAGATGGTTGTCATGCCCAAATGACTAAATAAAATGTTATTAGCGAGTTCATTGCCCTCAAAAATATAAATAGACACAAGAATTGTGTTTCTATGTTAACTGGGAGTCAAAATATATGTAAAATATGAATTTCAAGATGGCCACTATGATCAGATGACTAAAAAAAAATGCTACCAATGGATTTCTAATTCTGGATAGTCTTAAGAATAAAAAGAAATACATTTTACTGACTTGAGCAAAAAAAAATGCAAATTTACATAACTGCCTGCTCTCTCTCTCTCTCTCTCTCTCTCTCTCTCTCTCTCTCTGTCTCTGTCTCTGTCTCTGTCTCTGTCTCTGTCTCTCTCTGTCTGTCTGTCTGTCGACTGTCAATGCCAAAAATGTCATCAGATGAGTATGCTGAGGTGTCGTTATTTAGATATAGTGATTTCCCTAGAAATTTGGCAAGGTGTGGTAAACCAAACACTTTTGGAGCATTTTCGTCATTTTCAGGGCACTTGTTTTTCATTAAAAACACACAAAAATTAATTGAAATAAACATTAATGTAATTTATGTGCTTGCTTTAATAAATGAATGGCAAAAGATATAAAAGGCATATTTTATTAATTAATAATACTTTTTGGGGTGTTTTATAAAGGCAATTTTAGAATTAATTACTGAAAAAGGCTTGTTTAATCTCAGGGCAGCACGGTGCTGATTAAGGCAAGATGGTGCTAGACTATTGCGGCATGGTGCTACACCATGCTAAAACAAGCTAGGGAAAACTATATATATATATAGAGAGAGAGAGAGAGAGAGAGAGAGAGAGAGAGAGAGAGAGAGAGAGAGAGAGAGAGAGAGAGAGAGAGAGAGAGAGAGAGAGAGAGGTAGAGAGAGAGAGAGAGAGAGAGAGAGAGAGGTAGAGAGAGAGAGGTTATTACCAGAGTGTTTTTCAGTATCGTCGGTATCATATATTAGGAATATAAATTGTATTATGCGAGCATAATACATTATTTTTATTCCTAATATATGATATTGACGATACCGAAATACACAAGGGTAATAATCTCTTTATCATATAAGCTCAAGCTTAATACAACGTGTTTTTGTAAACTGTACACTCAACTTTAATTCCAGTCCGCCAGTACTAGATATTCAAATGACGTAAGAATATGTGGCGCGGTGTATTTTTGAATGGAAATGACGTCAAACTCGAATGACGTCATTTTGGATGTCCTGACATCAAAATAAAGTTATGGCTAATGTTTTTTGTTTTCTGAAAGCTGGACAGCTTTCAGTGTCAAATTGCCACTGAAATGTTTTTATTTGATGACTATGAATGCATACATCAATCATGGAGTGTCACCCAAGTACGTTTGCTTAAATGTCAATAAACCTAGTGCCGAGACCTCGACTAATTTACATCTAATTTGCAAAGTTATCAAATTCTTAAAGTATGTGATCTGAAAAATATCACATACTTTGATTGCACTGAAAATGTAAGATATTATATGATAAATATATATATATATATATATATATATATATATATATATATATATATAAACAAACATTTCTTTCCATTACCTGTAAATGTCTCTACCAGGACCTCTATTAAAAACTAGCAAGGAAAATTAGGCAGAGTTATGTCCCCTAACCACTCTCCAGTTCAGACCTGTCAACCTTTAGTCAAGAGAAAGCAGGAGGTGTTTGTTGAAAAAGCAGGAGATTTTGTCAAAAAGCAGATTTTTTAAATGCACACAATTTAAACCCTAAAAATGCGATCCTTGTGGTACAGACTATAAGTACCTGAGACAAATTTATATAAATGTTATAAATTAATATTCAGTTTTTACTATAAAGAGGAACAGTGGATCTAGTTGACTGCTTCAAACGTCATTAGCACACAACTGCATACACATTAGATATGCAGACACTGGTACTCTGAACAAGAAGTTTGTTTTGTTTAACAACACCACTGGAGCACATTGATTAATCAATCATCGGCTATTAGATGTCAAACATTTGGTAATTCTGACTCTTAAGTCATTAGAGGAAACCCACTGCATTTTTTCTAATGCAGCAAGGGATCTTTTATATGCACTTTCCCACAGACAGGAAAGCATATACCACGGCCTTTATCCAGTTGTGGTGCACTGGTTGGAATGAGGAAAAAACCCAATCAGCAGAATGGATCCACGAAGGTGGTTCGATCCTGCAACACAAGCACCTTAAGCGAGCACTCAACCGACTGAGCTAAATCCCACCCCCTGGTACTCTGAACAAGATATTTTAGTCACCGAAAAGGGTCTGTTAATCGAAAACATCTTACATTGGCAGCTGACTCATGACAATCCCTTTAATATTATTTTTTAATAGTTTTTATTTATTATTGACAACAAATACACATGTAGATAAGGAACAAGTAGATAGAAGTGAACCGTTCATGTTTGTGGTCACTCTCCTAGGTTTAAAAGAAAGGAATAAAATTGCCAAAACTCTTTATATAATTAGTTTCTGCACCTTTAAATATTCTAACAATACTGTATTTACTATTTAACAGGTACTATCATACAAGCTGGTTATGGGGCTCCACCAGGTCAATACGGAGCACCGCCAGGCCAATACGGGGCACCACCAGGCCAATACGGAGCACTGCCAGGCCAATATGAGGCTCCTCCAGAATATGAGGCTCCTCCAGAATATCAGTATCAGAACCAGCAGTATACCCAGGGTCAACCTCAAAGTTAGTCGAGTTTTAAAATATGTTAACTGTCAGAAATTATTTGTTTACTTGTAATTCAGGAAAACTTTGGAAACCAGTGTATGATTCTTAGTCCCGTACTGGTCCAATTGGAGGAGACTATAGGTTTCATCTCTGTCCGTCCGTCCGTCTGTCTGTCTGTTCATCCTGATGTTTTTTCTACAATGCCTTGAGATATTGAGCTGAAACTCTGTGTATAGCTTTAGCATGTACTGTTATATATCAAGTTTGACTTTCATGGCAATTTACCCATTTTTCGGCCCTAGAATTTAGGAGATACGAACATTTGTTGGGCCCATTAGGGACATGTACCGGTATTGCTTTAGCAGTAATCTCAGAATGCTTGTTGAATTACAAATAATCACACTCGGACAGAACTCTCTGGCGAAGTTAGAGGTTGTGCCCATAACAGGCATGCTTGAACACTTTTATTATGGAAGCATGCCAAAACTGTCCCATACCCATTGCATACCCAAATATTCAATCTTTTACACAAATGATAATAATAAAGTTTAACACACTTGGAAGCAAGCACAAGTTCAAATAACAAAAATACAAACACATTCGTTAGCCAGATTCAAAGTGAAGAGAGAACACATCTCAAACAGAATAAAACCCCCACAAAGCATGAGATTCTAGCAAGACCGTTTTCAATGGTCAGCCAATTATAATTCTACAATATGATTAGCTAAGCAACAAAATTACTTCGATGAAAATAATTATTTCCCCAAAACACCCTAGTATTTTACCATAAAAAGATAAAGTAAATATGGTCTCATACCACACTTTTCTATAACTTCAGTACAGTGGTGTAGCGTGGGCGGGGCCACCGGGGCCATTGCCCCGGGCGCAAAATTCTGGACTGGTAGAAGGAACTCGGGGAGTGCTAACGGTCCACTGGTTAGGGGCGCAATACTTGCCTTGCCCCGGGTGCTGGCAACCCACGCTATACCACTGCTTCAGTAATGTTCTTGACATTCCCATATAAGTAACATTAGTAATCCTGCAATGGGTTTCCTCTCTCACTATCTCATTATCTGTGTATCTTTAACCATATGTTCAACGCCATATAACCTTTTAAAATTAAAATATGTTGAGTGTGTCATTAAGTAAAACATTCCTTCCTTTCTTGCAATAAACCATCAATCAAACATTCCTTTCTTTTGCATACCAGTGCAGCCAATGCCTGGACAACCTGAACAACCTGTCCAGTGGATGAGTCATCCACAGATTATTCCCGGTTGTCCGCTGGGCTTGGAGTATCTCACACAGGTAGACCAGCTGTCCGTCGATCAACAATTCGAAATTCGCAGAAGTAGGTGCAATTTGTTTTGGGTTTTTTAGTACTAGAAGTAAAAAGGTAAGATATACATTTTACTTTTCCAGTGGTGGTAATCGTGGCAACTTTTGTGTTAAAGTTTTAACAAAAAAGTGATGGTGCAATTTTTCTAAACTGTCATACAAACAAGAGAGATGGAGGGAGGGAGGGAGGGAGAGAACATGAGACAGAAAGTGAGATAGAGACAGAGAGACAGAGGTAGAGATTGAGACAGACAGTTTGATGTTGTGACTGTTTTGTCTTGTATTTTGATAGTTACTGTTAATTGTAATTCTAGTCATAAAATTTAATGCGCTTTCAGTCTAGGATCGATCCCCATTGGTGGATTCATTGGGCTATTTCTCATTCTAGCCACTTTCAGTCTAGGATCGATCCCCATTGGTGGATTCATTGGGCTATTTCTCATTCTAGCCACTTTCAGTCTAGGATCGATCCCCATTGGTGGATTCATTGGGCTATTTCTCATTCTAGCCAGTGCACAATGACCTATATATCAAAGGCTGTGGTATGTGCTGTCATGTCTGTGGGATAGTGCACATAAAAGATCCTTTGCTTACAAGGGAAAAAATCTAGTGGATTTCCTCTCCATGACTATATGTCAAAATTACCCAATTTTGTTTACATCTAATAGCCAATGATTAATAAATCAATGTGCTCCAGTCAGTGCTCGAAATAAGCACGTGTCCGTTTGTCCTGATAAGTGAAAATCTGCTCGGACAAGCAAAGTGTACCTCAGTGGTTGTTGAGTGGACAAGTGAAAATGTTCAATGCAGTTTCATTTTGAGCAAAACTACAATCCTTATACTTGAATAAAACAAAACTTTTGACAAGTGAAAATATTACTGAACAAGTAGATTTTGCAATGTACTTGTTTGGTGGACGAATGAAAAATTCTGCTTATTTCTATTGCTTCTAGTGGTGTCATTAAACAAAACAGACTTGAAACTTTTCAACTCATGAATCATAAAGTGAAACTTCATATTGGCAATCTGTTGGAATTTCATCGTCTGTTATAATTGGTTTGTACCAACCAGTCATCTTTTGATTATTAATTATGTGATGGTTTGGAAATATATGAATTTAAGAAGGATTTGAATCATTAGAACCAAGAACATAGTGTCATGTACACCTGAATAAAGTCTATAAATCACAAATTGTACCTTTAATACC
Source organism: Gigantopelta aegis (assembly GCF_016097555.1). Taxonomy (NCBI): domain Eukaryota; kingdom Metazoa; phylum Mollusca; class Gastropoda; order Neomphalida; family Peltospiridae; genus Gigantopelta; species Gigantopelta aegis. The sequence goes on along the minus strand of NC_054713.1, from coordinate 29,927,809 downwards.
TGTTCAGTATTAGTTTTCTTTACATATACATGAAAACAAACCCATACCACAGCATATTTATCTCAATTCTGAATTGCAGGAACAGTTATATTTAACATTTTATTGCAACAATTGATTAATATACAGGCTTGCAGAAATGGAAAATATTTCACTAGCCCGCCGGATCAGAACCATCTAAAATTTACTAGCCTGCCAGAATTTCTACTAGCCCACCAGCCTATATCACAATATATTATTGTTTAACAATATTATACACTCTATTCACTTCAAAGACCGGTCTTGGTGGCGTCGTGGTTAGGCCATCGGTCAACAGGCTGGTAAGTACTGGGTTCGGATCCCAGTCGAGGCATAGGATTTTTAATCCACATACCGACTCCAAACCCTGAGTGAGTGCTCTGCAAGGCTCAATGGGTAGATGTAAACCACTTGCACCGACTAGTGATCCATAACTGGTTCAACAAAGGCCATGGTTTGTGCTATCCTGCCTGTGGGAAGTGCAAATAAAAGATCCCTTGCTGCTAATCGGAAAGAGTAGCCCATGAAGTGGCGACAGCGGGTTTCCTCTCAAAAATCTGTGTGGTCCTTAACCATATGTCTGACGCCATATAACCGTAAATAAAATGTGTTGAGTGCATTGTTAAATAAAACATTTCTTTCTTTCTTTCACTTCAAAGAATATATATCAAGACTCAAACCTTGATTGACAAATCAATAAATTTTGAAATATTCTGGAAAAGTTTTGACATTTCTTTCATGTAGATTTACAAACTCCAAGTGACATCCCGCAAGTATTTAACAGAACAATCTATTCAAAACACACCGGCAACATATTTTTAACATAAACAAGCCATTAATTTCTAGGCAATACTGACCCTTGACCGGTTGTTTTCAGAATGTTGCGCTTAAGCCATTTGGAACTACAAAGTCAATGTGGTACATCTATGGTTGTATACTCTGTCATTATTCTGAACCATTTGTTTTGTGGGCGAGATGTAGCCCAATGGTAAAGCGTTCGCTTGATGTGCGGTCGGTTTTGGGATCGATCTCCATCAGTGGGACCATTGGGCTATTTCTCACTACAGCCATGACTGTCACAACAAAGGTCGTGGTATGTACTCTCCTGTCTCTGGAATGGTGGATATAAAAGATCCCTTACTGCTAATCGAAAAGAATAGCCCATGAAGTGGCGACAGCGGGTTCACTCCCTCCATATATGTACTCTCCTGTCTCTGGAATGGTGGATATAAAAGATCCCTTACTGCTAATCGAAAAGAATAGCCCATGAAGTGGTGACAGCGGGTTTACTCCCTCCATATCTGTGTGGTCCTTAACCATATATCCAACGCCATATAACCATAAATAAAATGCGTTGAGTGCGTCATTAAATAAACCATTTCCTTTTTTTTCCATTTGTTTCAATGGTTTGGTTATCTGGCATGGCTGCTGCGGTGTCACGGAATGGATGAAATGGGGTTTTTTCACATTGAGTCACAAAAAGACGAATCTCCCGTCGGACTAGTAGTAGCATTTTTTAACTTGGTCATTCATCAGAATTTTTACTCGCATTGTGTGAGCGGACGGGTACTTTCTGCACGCATGATATATGAATCGCATGTGGTGAGCGGACAAGTACTTTCTGAACGCATGATATATGAATTGCATTGTGTGAGCGGGCGGGTACTTTCTGCACGCATGATATATGAATCGCATGTGGTGAGCGGGCGAGTACTTTCTGCACGCATGATATATGAATCGCATGTGGTGAGCGGGCGGGTACTATCTGCACGCATGATATATGAATCGCATGTGGTACGTGAGTGGGCGGGTACTTTCTGCACGCATGATATATGAATCGTATGTGGTGAGTGGGCGAGTACTTTCTGAACGCATGATATATGAATCGCATGTGGTGAGTGGGCGGGTACTTTCTGCACGCATGATATATGAATCACATTGTGTGAGCGGGCGAGTACTTTCTGAAAGCATGATATATGAATCGCATGTGGTGAGTGGGCGAGTACTTTCTGCACGCATGATATATGAATCGTATGTGGTGAGCGGGCGGGTACTTTCTGAACGCATGATATATGAATCGCATGTGGTGAGCGGGCGGGTACTTTCTGAACGCATGATATATGAATCGCATGTGGTGAGTGGGCGAGTACTTTCTGAATGCATGATATATGAATCGTATGTGGTGAGCGGGCGGGTACTTTCTGCACGCATGATATATGAATCGCATTGTGCGAGCGGGCGGGTACTTTCTGAACGCATGATATATGAATCGCATTGTGTGAGCGGGCGGGTACTTTCTGAACGCATGATATATGAATCGCATGTGGTGAGTGGGCGAGTACTTTCTGCACGCATGATATATGAATCGTATGTGGTGAGCGGGCGGGTACTTTCTGAATGCATGATATATGAATCGCATGTGGTGAGCGGGCGGGTACTTTCTGAACGCATGATATATGAATCGCATGTGGTGAGTGGGCGAGTACTTTCTGAACGCATGATATATGAATCGTATGTGGTGAGTGGGCGAGTACTTTCTGAACGCATGATATATGAATCGCATGTGGTGAGTGGGCGGGTACTTTCTGAACGCATGATATATGAATCGCATGTGGTGAGTGGGCGGGTACTTTCTGCACGCATGATATATGAATCACATTGTGTGAGCGGGCGAGTACTTTCTGAAAGCATGATATATGAATCGCATGTGGTGAGTGGGCGAGTACTTTCTGCACGCATGATATATGAATCGTATGTGGTGAGCGGGCGGGTACTTTCTGAACGCATGATATATGAATCGCATGTGGTGAGCGGGCGGGTACTTTCTGAACGCATGATATATGAATCGCATGTGGTGAGTGGGCGAGTACTTTCTGAACGCATGATATATGAATCGCATTGTGTGAGCGGACGGGTACTTTCTGAACGCATGATATATGAATCGCATGTGGTGAGTGGGCGAGTACTTTCTGCACGCATGATATATGAATCGTATGTGGTGAGTGGGCGAGTACTTTCTGAACGCATGATATATGAATCGCATTGTGTGAGCGGACGGGTACTTTCTGAACGCATGATATATGAATCGCATGTGGTGAGTGGGCGAGTACTTTCTGAACGCATGATATATGAATCGCATGTGGTGAGTGGGCGAGTACTTTCTGAACGCATGATATATGAATCGCATTGTGTGAGCGGGCGGGTACTTTCTGAACGCATGATATATGAATCGTATGTGGTGAGTGGGCGAGTACTTTCTGAACGCATGATATATGAATCGCATTGTGTGAGCGGACGGGTACTTTCTGAACGCATGATATATGAATCGCATGTGGTGAGTGGGCGAGTACTTTCTGCACGCATGATATATGAATCGCATTGTGTGAGCGGACGGGTACTTTCTGAACGCATGATATATGAATCGTATGTGGTGAGTGGGCGAGTACTTTCTGAACGCATGATATATGAATCGCATTGTGTGAGCGGACGGGTACTTTCTGAACGCATGATATATGAATCGCATGTGGTGAGTGGGCGAGTACTTTCTGAACGCATGATATATGAATCGCATTGTGTGAGCGGACGGGTACTTTCTGAACGCATGATATATGAATCGTATGTGGTGAGTGGGCGAGTACTTTCTGCACGCATGATATATGAATCGCATGTGGTGAGTGTGTGGGTACTTTCTGAACGCATGATATATGAATCGCATGTGGTGAGTGGGCGGGTACTTTCTGCACGCATGATATATGAATCGCATTGTGTGAGCGGACGGGTACTTTCTGAACGCATGATATATGAATCGTATGTGGTGAGTGGGCGAGTACTTTCTGCACGCATGATATATGAATCGCATGTGGTGAGTGGGCGAGTACTTTCTGCATGCATGATATATGAATCGTATGTGGTGAGTGGGCGGGTACTTTCTGCACGCATGATATATGAATCGCATGTGGTGAGTGGGCGGATACTTTCTGAACGCATGATATATGAATCGCATGTGGTGAGTGGGCGGGTACTTTCTGCACGCATGATATATGAATCCTATGTGGTGAGCGGGCGGGTACTTTCTGAACGCATGATATATGAATCGTATGTGGTGAGTGGGCGGGTACTTTCTGCACGCATGATATATGAATCGCATGTGGTGAGTGGGCGAGTACTTTCTGCACGCATGATATATGAATCGCATGTGGTGAGTGGGCGAGTACTTTCTGCACGCATGATATATGAATCGTATGTGGTGAGCGGGCGGGTACTTTCTGAACGCATGATATATGAATCGCATTGTGCGAGCGGGCGAGTACTTTCTAAACACATGATATATGAATCACATTGTGCGAGCGGGCGGGTACTTTCTGAACGCATGATATATGAATCGCATGTGGTGAGTGGGCGAGTACTTTCTGCACGCATGATATATGAATCGTATGTGGTGAGCGGGCGGGTACTTTCTGAACGCATGATATATGAATCGCATGTGGTGAGCGGGCGGGTACTTTCTGAACGCATGATATATGAATCGCATGTGGTGAGTGGGCGAGTACTTTCTGAATGCATGATATATGAATCGTATGTGGTGAGCGGGCGGGTACTTTCTGCACGCATGATATATGAATCGCATTGTGCGAGCGGGCGGGTACTTTCTGAACGCATGATATATGAATCGCATTGTGTGAGCGGGCGGGTACTTTCTGAACGCATGATATATGAATCGCATGTGGTGAGTGGGCGAGTACTTTCTGCACGCATGATATATGAATCATATGTGGTGAGCGGGCGGGTACTTTCTGAATGCATGATATATGAATCGCATGTGGTGAGCGGGCGGATACTTTCTGAACGCATGATATATGAATCGCATGTGGTGAGTGGGCGAGTACTTTCTGAACGCATGATATATGAATCGTATGTGGTGAGTGGGCGAGTACTTTCTGAACGCATGATATATGAATCGCATGTGGTGAGTGGGCGGGTACTTTCTGAACGCATGATATATGAATCGCATGTGGTGAGTGGGCGGGTACTTTCTGCACGCATGATATATGAATCACATTGTGTGAGCGGGCGAGTACTTTCTGAAAGCATGATATATGAATCGCATGTGGTGAGTGGGCGAGTACTTTCTGCACGCATGATATATGAATCGTATGTGGTGAGCGGGCGGGTACTTTCTGAACGCATGATATATGAATCGCATGTGGTGAGCGGGCGGGTACTTTCTGAACGCATGATATATGAATCGCATGTGGTGAGTGAGCGAGTACTTTCTGAACGCATGATATATGAATCGCATTGTGTGAGCGGACGGGTACTTTCTGAACGCATGATATATGAATCGCATGTGGTGAGTGGGCGAGTACTATTCTGCACGCATGATATATGAATCGTATGTGGTGAGTGGGCGAGTACTTTCTGAACGCATGATATATGAATCGCATTGTGTGAGCGGACGGGTACTTTCTGAACGCATGATATATGAATCGCATGTGGTGAGTGGGCGAGTACTTTCTGAACGCATGATATATGAATCGCATTGTGTGAGCGGGCGGGTACTTTCTGAACGCATGATATATGAATCGTATGTGGTGAGTGGGCGAGTACTTTCTGAACGCATGATATATGAATCGCATTGTGTGAGCGGATGGGTACTTTCTGAACGCATGATATATGAATCGCATGTGGTGAGTGGGCGAGTACTTTCTGCACGCATGATATATGAATCGCATTGTGTGAGCGGACGGGTACTTTCTGAACGCATGATATATGAATCGTATGTGGTGAGTGGGCGAGTACTTTCTGAACGCATGATATATGAATCGCATTGTGTGAGCGGACGGGTACTTTCTGAACGCATGATATATGAATCGCATGTGGTGAGTGGGCGAGTACTTTCTGAACGCATGATATATGAATCGCATTGTGTGAGCGGACGGGTACTTTCTGAACGCATGATATATGAATCGTATGTGGTGAGTGGGCGAGTACTTTCTGCACGCATGATATATGAATCGCATGTGGTGAGTGGGTGGGTACTTTCTGAACGCATGATATATGAATCGCATGTGGTGAGTGGGCGGGTACTTTCTGCACGCATGATATATGAATCGCATTGTGTGAGCGGACGGGTACTTTCTGAACGCATGATATATGAATCGTATGTGGTGAGTGGGCGAGTACTTTCTGCACGCATGATATATGAATCGCATGTGGTGAGTGGGCGAGTACTTTCTGCATGCATGATATATGAATCGTATGTGGTGAGTGGGCGGGTACTTTCTGCACACATGATATATGAATCGCATGTGGTGAGTGGGCGGATACTTTCTGAACGCATGATATATGAATCGCATGTGGTGAGTGGGCGGGTACTTTCTGCACGCATGATATATGAATCCTATGTGGTGAGCGGGCGGGTACTTTCTGAACGCATGATATATGAATCGTATGTGGTGAGTGGGCGGGTACTTTCTGCACGCATGATATATGAATCGCATGTGGTGAGTGGGCGAGTACTTTCTGCACGCATGATATATGAATCGCATGTGGTGAGTGGGCGAGTACTTTCTGCACGCATGATATATGAATCGTATGTGGTGAGCGGGCGGGTACTTTCTGAACGCATGATATATGAATCGCATTGTGCGAGCGGGCGAGTACTTTCTAAACACATGATATATGAATCACATTGTGCGAGCGGGCGGGTACTTTCTGAACGCATGATATATGAATCGCATGTGGTGAGTGGGTGAGTACTTTCTGCACGCATGATATATGAATCGTATGTGGTGAGCGGGCGGGTACTTTCTGAACGCATGATATATGAATCGCATGTGGTGAGTGGGCGAGTACTTTCTGAACGCATGATATATGAATCGCATGTGGTGAGTGGGCGAGTACTTTCTGAACGCATGATATATGAATCGTATGTGGTGAGCGGGCGGGTACTTTCTGCACGCATGATATATGAATCGCATTGTGCGAGCGGGTGAGTACTTTCTAAACACATGATATATGAATCACATTGTGCGAGCGGGCGGGTACTTTCTGCATGCATGATATATGAATTGTTATAATTGATCATCGTCTGTAGAGCTCGACCAATTAATTTCCGATTATCAAAAAAGAAGAAGTTTGTTTTGCTTAACAACACCACTAGAGCAGATTGATTTATTAATCATCGGCTATTGGATGTCAAACATTTGGTAATTTTGACATATTTTCAGAGAGGAAACCCGCTACATTTTTCCATTAGTAGCAAGGGATCTTTTATTTGCACGATCCCACAAACAGGATAGCACATACCATGGCCTTTGATATACCAGTCGTGGTGCACTGGCCGGAACGAGAAATAACCCAATAGGTCCACCGACGGGGGTCGATCCCAAACCGACCGCACATCAAGCGAGCGTTTTACCACTGGGCTACATCCTGCCCTTCTGATTATAATTGATCACTAATGCAACTTGCAGTGTAACTCAGATTTGGATAGTGAGTAAAATTATTAATGTCTTCTCTGCAAACTGACCGGCCTCGGTGGCGTCGTGGTTAGGCCATCGGTCAACAGGCTGATAGGTACTGGGTTCAGATCCCAGTCGAGGCATAGGATTTTTAATCCAGATACTGACTCCAAACCCTGAGTGAGTGCTCTGCAAGGCTCAATGGGTAGGTGTAAACCACTTGCACCGACCAGTGATCCATAACTGGTTCAACAAAGGCCATGGTTTGTGCTATCCTGCCTGTGGGAAGTGCAAATAAAAGATCCCTTGCTGCTAATCGGAAAGAGTAGCCCATGAAGTGGCGACAGCGGGTTTCCTCTCAAAATCTGTGTGGTCTTTAACCATATGTCTGACGCCATATAACCGTAAATAAAATGTGTTGAGTGCGTCGTTAAATAAAACATTTCTTTCTTTCTCTGCAGACTGTGTTTTACTATGTTTTACAATAATGAGTAATGTTATATGCTTAATAGCCAGTGATTACAAATGTGCTGTGCAAACATTTCTGGGTAATAATTGTATTTGCTGTTATTTTTTCCAGTGTTTATTGGGTCGGAAAAGGTGAACACATACAAAGTTGTCAACAATCTGGGTCAGCAGGTGTATTTTGCAAAAGAAGGTAAGGGAAATAAAGGTGGTTTCGGGTGACTGTGTACCTGCCAATTTTCAACCTGGTTGAAATACACATCATAGATGGCAACTGGTGTCAATAATTTAAATTTTTGGGGATTGATGGATTTGACAGCCATTCGAATGTCTTTAAATCAATCTCCAACATATATTGGAGATCATTGTGTGATACCATAATTATGACAGACATGGGGGGAAAAGGTGTAACAGCCGCAAACTTTACACTGTTATACAATTTACTCTATACTTATTGGGATGACATCGTGCCAAAAAACTCTGAATGTTATCCTTCAATAAACCTCATGGAAAGGATGTTTAAAGCTGATTTATGGGTAATTTTAACTAAATAAGTTTTTTGTAATTATTAGAATTGTTTGTAATGTTTTTTAATGAATTGATCAGTGTAGAAACCATTGTCAGATGTTTCTGATTGACAGGGTTGAAAATTAACATGAAAACCATGGTTGCCAGCAGGGCCAGTTGAAGAAAAATCTTACTGGCCCTTCTCAAATTCAACTAGCCCTCCTACTTAACTGCACAGCCAAAATCAAAACTAGAATTTTCTTTGTTGAATAATAACCATGTATAATAATAACCATGTATATAGTCTGTTTGCGTTAAAAGGAAAACAATAAATTGGCATGTATCTTCATAATGAATAAAGTTAAAATTCATATTAAAAACATATTGGGTTTTAAACTCATACCAATCCATATAACATTTAAAGAAAAAAATTATTCTGTATAAATAAAGAAGTTAATTTACAAGTTACCATTAAATGATACAGATTAAATATAATTTTTAATACAGGGATAAAGAAAAATGCTAGAACAGCCAAGGTATGCAGCTTCACTTGCATTGTCTCTGAAGTAACCGATAATGCAGTACAAAGAGACTAAAGGTAGAACTGCGCGTGTATTAGTAAATTAGTCTCAGAGTGGCAGTCCTCTTTATGGCAATGCAAGAGGGATGAACTCTCCAGTGAAGGATTTCCTTGAGAGTGGCAATGCAAGAGGGATGAACTCTCCAGCGAAGGATTTCCTTGAGTGTGGCAATGCAAGAGGGATGAACTCTCCAGTGAAGGATTTCCTTGAGAGTGGCTGTCCTCCTATAGACGAGGCACTAGATAAGGATAGATGGAATCATGCCCATTCGACTCTGCATGTGGAGATATGGCCCTGATCTCGTATTACAGTTTTGTTGTTCAGATTACCTTGGACATTCCATCAACTGCCTAAAAACATGTTTAAGAAAATATTTAATCTATGCAGTTTTATATAAAAAAAAGTTTTATTTACACTGAATTTCCAAAAAAAGTTATTTCAGATGATATGGGTTTACAATTTAATAAAATAATATGTTTTTATATGAATTTTATCTTTACATGCCAATTAACTGACTTTTGGAATAATCCCTGTAGTAATGGAAATTTCATTGTTAGTGTGAGTTAAAACACAAGATAAATTTTGATTTTGTCCCAGAATAAAATACTAGTAAGCTAATTAAATAGGATTAATTTGTACTGTAACATTGAATAATGTAAAAAAAATATGTCTACTAGATAATTATGGCATATCCAGTCCATTCCAATATGCCGATGACTTTAAAAAACACATGAAGTGTCTGCAATATGTTTTGAGCTATATTCATTTACAGCAGAAGCCGAGGCTTATTCTGGTCAGTCTGGCGGTGTCAAAATATAGAACATGTTTTATAATATCGTCTGCTGCCAGATCTGTAGTTCATGCCAGCACAGACACAGTGTGTTTTGACACATTCGCCAAATGGACAACCTTTGTAAAATTCTTAGTCGCCCTTAGCCAATAAAGGTGCCACGGGCAACCGAGCAACTGCTAATTTTCAACCCTGGATTGACAGAATCAGTTTAGCAACTAAAACTGCATATTAAGTATAATATTCTTGTTTAGAATTGACCAGTGTCTGTAGATTTAATGTGTTTTCGGTTGTGTGCTAATGTTTGCAGTAGTTATTGTTGATTTTCTTCCTGATATATTGTATTTTTCCATACATACGAAATGACTGGAATGTAAAATCAGGTTTGGCTACTACAAACTTAGAAATGACAACAAACCCCTTATTTATACAGATACTTATAGGAAAATATCTTTAATACAGTAAAATACTCTTATAACAAACCGGAAGGGACCATAATAGTTAGTTTGTTACAGCAGTAGTTCATTGTACATATTAAAAATTATTAAAAATGTAATATATAGAGATAAAACAGGACTTTATGATCAGTTTGTTCTAAGCATGTTCATTATAAATGTACTTTACTGTATGTTAAACAGGAAAATATCTTTAATATTATAAACAGGAAAATATCTTGAATATTCTAAACAGGAAAGTATATTTAATATTCTAAACAGGAAAGTATCTTTAATATTCTAAACAGGAAAATATCTTTAATATTCTAAACAGGAAAATATCTTTAATATTATAAACAGGAAAATATCTTTAACCTGTAATGTTAGTCGTCAAAAGGGATCTGTTAGTTGTAAACATGTAACAGTGGCAGCAAACTCAGGACCTTTCCTTTAATAAACAAACATTTTGTGTAAAAATTGTCACTAGTACATCAATAAATTCACCAAAAATGACAAACATGCAGTTCTTATTTGAATATCGGAAGTTACAAGCAGTGTGCTGGTTTCATACTGTTTACCATCTCTCTTTGCTTATTTCAGAATCTGATATATGCACAAGACAGTGTTGTGGCCCACAGCGAGGATTTATTATGCATATTACTGACAACACGGGACGGGTGTGTTATATACTCAACTAAATTAATTAAGGACTCATAGTTTGTTTGTTTGTTTTGTTCAATGACACCACTTGAGGCACATTGATTTATTAATCATCGACTGTAGCTAGGGATCTTTTATATGCATCATCCCACAGGCAGGATAGCACATACCACAGCATTTGATATACTAGTCATGGGACAGGTTTGTTTTGTTTGCCAACATTAGAGGCACATTAATTTATTAATCATTGACTATTGGATCTTGAACATTTGGTAATTTTTACATATAGTTTTAGAGAGGAAACCCTATACATTTTTCCATTAGTAGCAAGGGATAAGATACCACAGATAGCACATACCACGGCCTTTGATATACCACTCGTGGTGCACTGGCTAGAACGAGAAATAGCCCAATGAGCCCACTGATGGGGATCAATCCTAGACTGACCGTGCATCAAGCGAGCACTTTACCACTGGGCTACTCCCCACCCAGTGGGTCCATAGATGGCTTGGTTATCATTGTTTGTGTCATATTATAGCCTCTATTAGAAATTCGCGAGAAAAAATAGGCAGAATTACGTCCCCTAACCATTGACCACTTCCGGCACGTTCCGGTTACTTCAGGGATGGCCGATGGCCACAGTTGTTTGTGAATCTTCAGCTGAGATTTATACATGCCAGTCACCTAAAAACACCACTAGCCAGTCTAGACTTCCTCTACACAATTTCCTGCACATGCGCCTGTTTGACTAAATATTTCATTTGCTGTAAATTAATTAGGCCTATATACATTGCATTATAAAGTGTAAATTATGCTGTAATAACAGCTAAATATATAATTTAACCTAAAACCATCTACTTATAGTGACAGTACTTGTTTTGTTTACATCAAAATATCTGTGTCAACATATTTATGTTAGTCTTGCATGCCGATTATTCAAGGTTAAATGTTAAAATGAAGACATTGTTCTATATACATGATTATAAGCGTAAGTGGCAGGCAAAACAAAAAACCTAATATTTTAGAAATACCCCCCTCAACAATTTTACCTCCCCCACCTAAAGAAAATCCCAATAACAATAACAAATCTGCACCCAAGTAAACAATAGCCTACAAAACAAGCCCACACACCAGTAGACACAACCAAAAACATAACCCAGACTAACACGCATATTTGAAAAAACTAGTTTTATCTTACGTGCGCGCACACACACACACACACACACACACACACACACAGATACATTAGTGGCGCAAAATTTCTGAAAAGTGTTGGGGGGGGGGGCATATGCCCCCCTTGCCCCCTGCTTCCTACGCCAGTGTATATATATATATATATATATATATATATATATATATATATACTCTGTCTAAAAACAAACGCATAGGTGATAGGGAAAGAAGAAAAGTGTTTGATTTTACAAAATATTGGGGGGTTTTGTACAATGTTGCTGAATGACCATGTTTGTTAATGTTCCTGAAATGGGACAGCATGCCCAAATGCACGCTAAAACACATTTAACGCACGTTGTGCGACAATTGCAGGAAATTGGCATGAAATGGTCTGATTTTGGTGAATGCACGTGAAACTCGGGGGAAAAGATTGGGGTAGTGATGGGTATTTAAAGATGCAATGCTCGCAATAATGCCTCATTTCCATTTCGACGTAGACGAGTTGCAAGATGCCAAGACTAAGCCTGCCAAATCGAAACATTGCAATAGGCCACTTCCAGTTAGGTGAATCGCAGCCAGCAGTCGCACGCCACATGAACGTCCATCAGAGCACCATTTCACGTCTCTGGGACAGGTACCAGCAGTTTCAATCAGCTGAAGACCGGTCGAGAGGTGGAAGACCTCGCATAACAACTGCAGCATAAGATCACTACATCCGGGTTCTGCACTTGCGTCACTGAACTGCCACAGCAACGAACACTGCTGGATATGTACCTGGTTTGAGAAGGGTGTCTGCACAAACCATTCAGAACCGACTTTGAGAAACTGGTTTACGGGGTAGGAGACAGTATGTTGGCCCCGTCCTGCGACATCAACATCGACATTTACGTGTTCGCTTGTGCACGAATGTACAGGGGTGGAACTTGGGAAACTGGCGGCGAGTATGGTTCAGTGATGAGTCACGTTTTCTTCTACAGCAACGTGATGGACGACAATGTGTTTACAGATGCCGCAATGAACGTTTTGCCAACAACTGCATCGCCCAAGTTGAAAGATTCGGTGGAGGGAGTGTCATGATGTGGGGAGCCATCTCCTATACCAGCAGAAGTGAACTTGTGTTCGTACAAGGCAACCTGGCAGCTGTACGCTACCGCGATGAAATTCTTCACCGTCACATGCTTCCCATTTTGGATCGACAGAGAGAACTCTTTCAGCAGGACAATGGCAGGCCGCATACGGCACGTGTAACAATGGATTTCCTACAGAATGAGAACATTAATGTGCTGCCATGGCCATCAATATTGCCAGAACTCAACTCCATTGAACATCTATGGGACGAACTGGATAGACGTGTACATCAGTGTGACCCGGAGCCTCAGACGCTTACGCAAAAAAGTTACATGCACTGCAGGAAGAATGGGCTAGGATTCTACGTGTCCGGATTCAGAGACTCATTCAGTCTGTGCCAAGGAGATGTTGCGCAGTGATTGCTGTTGCTGGTGGCCACACAAGGTACTGATTTCAGCACCCTCATGCGACGCTGTTTGGTGACGAAAACGCCTCCACTGCCATCAGTCCATAGCATGAATATTGTCACATACTCATGTCAAATTTGACTGTGATAGGATCATAAATAACGAAATTATGCCACTTTGTATTAAAGAGATAATTCCATGAATATTTCGCCTATGCGTTTCTTTTTTGAGAGAGTATATATATATACTATGGAATGCTTAATGGTTGTGCATAATATTAATAATTGCAGGTAGATAGTCGATCGTAACTATTAAATTACATATGAAATTGTGTCCGTTACACTATGTCCGTCTGACAGTGACACTGGACTCACTGTTCCGATTTGTTTACGAGCACAAAACATATTGTAAAAAAATTCTGTAAAAGAAGCAGATTGCACACCATCTGACAAACAATAATAGTAATAGAAAACTTTATTAACGTCAAAAAATTAAAGAACAAGTCGACAACTACTCTTCAGTTCAGTAGTAACAGAGGGCCTTTGTTGCAAGCGATTGGAGCATAGACGCGCCGGAAATAATTTAGTGGCTAATTGGGGCCGCTTAGAGCTCTGCAAATCAAGGGCAGATAAGTATGTTTCTAATAGAGGCTATAGTAGCATGTTTTGACTGATTAACAGTACTCTCAAAATGCTTGTTCTCTTTATTACCAATTGTCACATTTAACTGGTTTTTATACGCCCATCTATGATGGGTCGTATTATGGTATGGCATTGTCCGTCAGTCCGTATGTACGTACATCCGTCTGTTAACTTTTTCTTGTCCAGACCATATCTTGCATACAGATGCATACAGGACCATCAAACCTTACATGTAGGAACAACTTGTGATGGCGGTGTGTCACATACTATTACCAGGTCACTGTGACCTACTTTTTACAGTCTACTGCACGTAACTGTAAATCCTTTTCCGGACCATATTTTGCATACAGATGCGTACAGGACCATCAAACCTCACATGTAGGAACAACTTGGGATGATGGTGTGTGTTGTGTACTATTACTAGGTCACTGTGACATACCTTTCATGGTCTACTGCACATAACAGTAATTCCTTGTCTGGACCATATCTTTCATATAGATGCATACAGAATCATCAAACCTTACATGTAGAAACAACCTGGGATGACGGTTTGTCGTATACTATTACTAGGTCACTGTGACCTACTTTTCATGGTCTACTGCACATAACAATAAATCCTTGTCCGGACCATATCTTGCATACAGATGCATACAGGACCATCAAACCTCACATGTAGGTACTACTTGGGATGATGGTTTGTCTCGTACTATTACTAGGTCACTGTGACCTAATTTTCATGGTCTATTACACATGACAGTAAATCCTTGTTTGGACCATATTTTGCATACAGATGCATACAGGACCATTAAATCACATGTAGGAACAACTTGGAATGGTGGTTGGTCCAAAACAAACTGTTCACCCATCCCATTGCAAAAAATTCACATAAATACAATTGAATCATACCCGTAACATATTCATTAATATCTATGGTTTTCCATCAAACTCCTGACGGGCGTATAATGTACCTCACCGGTACTGTTTGTTTAATATAAAAATCCTTCTGCTGTCTACAGAAAATCCATCAGCCATTATGTCACATAACCCTTACATGAAGTACTTGAATGATGTTACAGCATAATGGTCCAATGTTTCCAGTACAAAATAATCCAACTGAATGCATTAGAATTTTATTTTTTTATTTTGTTTGTTATAAAGCCGCTACTTATAAAAGTATATTCCATTTCACGTTTATGAAACAAATGAGTCAAACTTTTCTTTATTCACCAGTCAATTTATGGTAGACAAGATTTTCAATTCCACAGAATTCTTGTGTTTCTATGAGGTTATCCGAGTACAGAGAGAGTTCAAGTGTTGTGCTGTTTTTATTATTTATCTTGTGTGTTTCAATGAGGTGAACCGAGTAGGGAGGGAGTTCAAGTCTTGTGCTGTTTTTATTATTTATCTTGTGTATTCTAGGAGGTGATCCGAGTACAGAGAAAGTTCAAGTGTTATGCTGTTTTTATTATTTATCTTCTGTATTCTAGGAGATGATCCGAGTACAGAGGAAGTTCAAGTGTTGTGCTGTTTTTATTATTTATCTTGTGTGTTTCTAGGAGGTGATCCGAGTACAGAGAGAGTTCAAGTGTTGTGCTGTTTTTATTGTTTATCTTGTGTATTCTAGGAGGTTATCCGAGTACAGAGGGAGTTCAAGTGTTGTGCTGTTTTTATTGTTTATCTTGTGTATTCTAAGAGGTTATCAGAGTACAGAGGGAGTTTAAGTGTTCTGCTTTTTTTATTATTTGTCTTGTGTATTCTAAGAAGTTATCCGAGTACAGAGGGAGTGCAAGTTTTGTTCTGTTTTTGTTATTTATGTTCTGTGTTTCTAGGAGGTTATCAGAGTACAGAGGGAGTTCAAGTGTTGTGCTGTTTTTATTATTTATCTTGTGTGTTTTGTAGGAGGTTATCCGAGTACAAAGAGAGTTCAAGTGTTGTGCTGTTTTTATTATTTATCTTGTGTATTCTAGGAGGTTATCCGAGTACAGAGGGCGTTCAAGTTTTGTGCTGTTTTTATTATTTATCTTGTGTATTCTAGGAGGTGATCCGTGTACAGAGGGAGTTCAAGGGTTGTGCTGTTTTTAATATTTATGTTCTGTGTTTCTAGGAGGTTATCCGAGTACAGAGGGAGTTCAAGTATTTGTGCTGTTTTTATTATTTATCTTGTGTATTCTAGGAGGTGATCCGAGTACAGACGGAGTTCAAGTGTTGTGCTTTTTTTATTATTTATCTTGTGTAATCTAGGAGGTGATCCGAGTACAGAGAGAGTTCAAGTGTTTGTGCTGTTTTTATTATTTATCTTGTATATTAGTGTTGTGCTGTTTTTATTATTTATCTTGTGTATTCTAGGAGGTGATCCGTGTACAGAGGAAGTTCAAGTGTTGTGCTGTTTTTATTATTTATGTTCTGTGTTTCTAGGAGTTTATCCGAGTACAGAGAGAGTTCAAGTGTTGTGCTGTTTTTATTATTTATCTTGTGTGTTTTGTAGGAGGTTATCCGAGTACAAAGAGAGTTCAAGTGTTGTGCTGTTTTTATTATTTATCTTGTGTATTCTAGGAGGTTATCCGAGTACAGAGGGCGTTCAAGTTTTGTGCTGTTTTTATTATTTATCTTGTGTATTCTAGGAGGTGATCCGTGTACAGAGGGAGTTCAAGGGTTGTGCTGTTTTTAATATTTATGTTCTGTGTTTCTAGGAGGTTATCTGAGTACAGAGAGAGTTCAAGTGTTGTGCTGTTTTTATTATTTATCTTGTGTGTTTTCTAGGAGGTTATCCGAGTACAAAGAGAGTTCAAGTGTTGTGCTGTTTTTATTATTTATCTTGTGTATTCTAGGAGGTTATCTGAGTACAGAGGGAGTTCAAGTTTTGTTCTGTTTTTGTTATTTGTTCTGTGTTTCTAGGAGGTGATCCGAGTACAGAGGGAGTTTAAGTGTTGTGCCGTTTTTATTATTTATTTTGTGTATTCTAGGAGGTTATCAGAGTACAGAGGGAGTTCAAGTGTTGTGCTGTTTTTAGTATTTATCTTGTATATTCTAGGAGGTGATCTGAGTACAGAGGAGTTCAAGTGTTGTGCTGTTTTTATTATTTATCTTGTGTATTCTAGGAGGTGATCCGTGTACAGAGGGAGTTCAAGTGTTGTGCTGTTTTTATTATTTATGTTCTATGTTTCTAGGAGGTTATCCGAGTACAGAGGGAGTTCAAGTTTTGTTCTGTTTTTGTTATTTGTTCTGTGTTTCTAGGAGGTGATCCGAGTACAGAGGGAGTTTAAGTGTTGTGCCGTTTTTATTATTTATTTTGTGTATTCTAGGAGGTTATCAGAGTACAGAGGGAGTTCAAGTGTTGTGCTGTTTTTAGTATTTATCTTGTATATTCTAGGAGGTGATCTGAGTACAGAGGAGTTCAAGTGTTGTGCTGTTTTTATTATTTATCTTGTGTATTCTAGGAGGTGATCCGTGTACAGAGGGAGTTCAAGTGTTGTGCTGTTTTTATTATTTATGTTCTATGTTTCTAGGAGGTTATCCGAGTACAGAGGGAGTTCAAGTGTTGTGCTGTTTTTATTATTTATCTTGTGTATTAGTGTTGTGCTGTTTTTATTATTTATCTTGTATATTCTAGGAGGTGATCTGAGTACAGAGGGAGTTCAAGTGTTGTGCTGTTTTTATTATTTTATCTTGTGTATTCTAGGAGGTGATCCGTGTACAGAGGGAGTTCAAGTGTTGTGCTGTTTTTATTATTTATCTTGTGTATTCTAGGAGGTGATCCGAGTACAGAGGGAGTTGAAATGTTTTGCGGGTTGTTGCTGGTGTGCCGATATTGATTGCTGTGCTCACTTCCTTACCGTTGAGTCGCCTGTTGGAAAACCAATCGGATATGTCAGACAGTTGTAAGTTTAACCATACGATAAAGTACAATGTAGTGTCGGAAAAAGAATAAAACTGATTTTCGTCGATTATGTCTTTCATATTAAACTGACAAGTAAATCTTTTGTAAATATCTATTTAATGATACTCTACCTAATTTAGCATTTACTTGTTTGGGCTCTAATTGATGTACAAGGTGGTGTTTACTCTTGAAATTAAAAGAAAGATGTCAATAAACAGGTGATTTGTGTACTTTATTGGAACAGACTATAACAAATTTTGATCGACGTGTCACTTTCATTCATCTTTAAACAAACTTTTAATTTAAACAACAACGAAATTAACACATGTCGATCATGTACATTGTACATCAATGAGAACCCAAACAAGTAAATGCTAAATTAGGTAGAGTATCATTAAATAGTATTTACAAAATATTTACTTGTCAGTTTAATATGAAAGACATAATCGACGAAAATCAGTTTTATTCTATTTCCGACACTACTTTAGTCAGCTTTATGAGACATTTCATTGCAGTTTAATAATAGAGTATAATCATGTTAATTTAATATAATGGCGATATTTAAAAATGGAAAGGTACAGAGTTATATATTTACCCACATAACACCTCTCAACTAATTTTTGTCATGCAGCAGAATGTATTACATATTAAAACAAAGACTTGTGTATTACATATTAAAACTATGACTTGAGTATTAGATATTAAAATAAAGACTTGTGTATTACATATTTATAGATATCACTTGTTTATTACATATTAGAATAAAGACATGTATTACATTTTTAGATGTGACATATATTGCAGATTAAAATTAAGTTTTTTTAATTAAGAAATATTAAAACAAAGTTTTGTATAGTACATATTTAGACAAAAAACATGCATATTGTATATTAAAAGAAATACTCATAAATGTATTACATATGAAAACAAAGACGTGTGAATTACATGTTAAAGAAGACTTGTGTATTACTTATTTAAATATGACTTTTGTATTAGTATTAAAATTAAGTCTTGTATTAAGAATATTTAAAAAAAAGTGTTACCTGTATGTATTACCTAATAAAACAAAAACGTGATTATTATATATTAAAACAAAGACGTATCAATGTATTACATATGAAACAAAGATTTGGTATTTATATATTATAACAAAAACTTATTATTTATTAAAAGAAAGACTTACAAGTGAATTACATATTAAAACAAAGTGTTGTGTATTATATATATATTATTAAAGGTCCAGGCTTATCAAAAACATAATTCACTATTGTTTGGTATCTACGTATACATTTTACAATATATATGAAGTATCAATAAAACACTTTTTTTTTAAAATGTACCCGTTTTTAATATATTCGCAATAAAAAGTCACATTTTCCCCATCGCTTACCAAAAAAAATCGATTCCTCAAGCTAAATCACGTGACCCCATGACACACTATGCGGCATACTATGAAAGCATTATTGTGCACAACCTTTTCCACCTAACCTGACCTGACCTTTTCACACTTTTGATTTGGAACATGGGTTTTTTAAAACTCGAAAATGTTATTCCAGTGAATTGAATTGTATGGATGGAATATTCTTTTGGAGATAGTTTTCAAATGTAAAATATGGTGAACCATTGTTTAGTCTTTGCATGTATCAAAGCTGCAGTTTTTCTGAACTTTAGACAAAACAACAATCACAGCATTTGCATGGAAGCGGTTCTTAAACCGAACCCGTGCATAATGGAAAGGGCCGTCACAATCGATAGGATGTGCAGTGACCAGTTCATCCCTGGGGATTACGAAAAACAGTCTAAAAACACCTTTCCAACATTTTTTTAATTATAGTAAACGGTATAATTGTTTTTTGGGGTTATTTTTATTTAAACTGAAAAAGAAAACACCGAAAAATGCAAACAAAACGAAAATTTTAACACCTTACTTGACATTCAGTTCAGTTCACAATTGTTACATTGTTAAAAAGTGAAATAAGATCCACGTGTGCGCATAATCTACCCGAGAAAAAAAATCCATGTAGGCATTTTAGCCATGCATGACAATGAACATGTATGCATCTGCAGTAATGACCAACTGTGCCACTCAAGAAAACGATTTGGAAACGGATCATGCAATGTGTCATGTGTGGTAGTTTATTTTCATAGTAATATTTTTAACAAGACAAAACAAAAAAGTGCTAAAATAATCCTGTGACAATAGTGTAGCGTTTATGGGCTACAAAGTGCAGTCATGGGTGGTCTATAAATAGTGGGGTCAACGATCCACATCTACTGCGCCGAAACACCAGACATGCAAATCGTTTTGGATACAAGTGGGTGCCTACATTTATGCACAATTTTAAAATGTTTATTTACTACAGACATAAAACAATTTGTAGTGTATCTCAGATTGTGCATTGCTTCATTAGTGAAAGACACATTTTATTGAGTATTTCACAGTGTTCACATAGAAAATGGTCTTTGGATGCTTCTTGAGCCGATAACACCGGACAGCACTGTAGTCATTTGGCTCACCAGATCATCGTTGTTGTATTCCCACTCAAATTGATTGGGAAGTACCCCTAACGGATTTTATCCTAATTCGTCACCAATCGAGGTACCATTAGAATAGATTAACAAATGTGATAAGACCAATATATCCAAACTAGTGTCCATTAAGAATCAGCTGTTTTTCCAAAAATCATTTATGCAGTCGCTATGTTGACCTACTAACAGTATGAGTGCAATCCACCGCATGCTACGTCACAGGTCTGATGCGATACAAATTGACTGGATCAGTGGGGGGTTTTCCAAGCGTTTTACAAAAAGTCACTTTATTAATAATTGGGGTGGTATTTTTGTTTTTATTTTTAATAATGTAATCTTTATGTATTTTCTATATATATATATATATAATGTGCCATGGGCCTGGACCTTTAAAACAAAGACTTGAGTATTATATCATAAAAGAAAGACTTAATTGTTACATATTAAAACAAAGACTTGAGTATTATATAATAAAAGAGCAACTTGTGTGTTACATAATTTTGGAATCATATTTGTTTTATTAGTCCCCAACCGGTCCAACTGGAGGGTACTATAGGTTTTATTGCCATCTTTCTGTCTGTCCCACGTATAGTTTTCCGGATGTTTTCTTTAGAATGTTTTAAGATATGGAGCTGACATTTTGTGTATAGCATTATCATGTACTGTTACAGATCAAGTTTGACTTTGATGGCAATTTACCCATTTTTGATGAAGTTATGGCCCTTGCACTTAGGAGATATGAAACTTTGTTTTCCGGACTTTGTTTTGTAATGTCTGAAGATACTGAGATGCAATCCTGTATATATACACCTTTATCATGTACTGTTACTGATCAAGTTTTATTTTCACAGTGATTTACCCACTTTTCACAGAGGTATGGCCTTTGAATTTAGGAGTTAAGAAAAATGGTTGAGCCTAGTAGGGTACATGTATTTCTTCAATAGTACTCTCAGAATACTCGTTTGTTTCAGGGGAAGCAACTGGGAACCACGGTATGCTATTCTTGATGCTAACATGGACATGATTCTCCAGATTAAGGGCCCATGCTGTATTTGTGAGGGACCTTGCTGCACCTGGGATCAGGAATTCAATGTAAGAAACACACAGGGGATGTGGCAGAAACAGTCACATGTTGTGGTATCATAGGTCTCAGGGGAAGCAACTGGGAACCACGGTATGCACTTCTTGATGCTAACATGGACATGGTTCTCCAGATTAAGGGCCCATGCTGTATTTGTGATGGACCTTGCTGCACCTGGGATCAGGAATTCAATGTAAGAAACACACAGGGGATGTGGCAGAAACAATCACATGTTGTGGTATCATAGGTCTCGGGAAGTGTTCCTTTTTATGGGAAAATCTACATACATTTACAATGCTTAAACACATGTTTGTGTCTTACACGTGTGTAACTACATACATTTCCAATGCTTAAACATATGTTTATGACTTGCACGCATATAACTGCATACATTTACAATGCTTAAACACATGTTTGTGTCTTACACGTGTGTAACTACATACATTTCCAATGCTTAAAGGAGGGGACAATCAAGGCATTTGACCTGGTATGCTTATTCAACGATATATAATGCACATTATTGCTTAATATCAACAAGTATAATCGTATAATTAATTAATAAAATTGTTAAATGTGATGGCTATTATATATAACGGGCGCAGCCATTTTGTTCCATCCCAGTGAATACGCCCTCTGGCGAGCTGGTGGTTACGTAATACCTAACGTGTCACGTCAGGAATTAGTCTTTGAACTGAAGAAACAAAACATACCGAATTTTTGTGGATGCATCACAATATTCTGTAATAATAGTCATCCCAGTAAGCCCGCAACAATTATATATTATATTTAATACAAAATAAACCACCATTGTCAAAGTGTTGAAATAACTGTATTATGGTTTGTACATAAATTAACCCACGTACTAAAATAATAATCGGAGTGTTTTCTTAGTTAATAGGTCGTTTCTTTCCGTGGCCTGTACCTGTGGTTCCTGATTGGCAGGTGTATATTTAGACGGTCCCCAGACACTGTGTCTAGACACACTAAAAAGACGTGCCTCTTTTATTAAGATCACAGGGTATTGTGTGTTAAACGCACAGACACCCCTCTAATCATAATCGATCAGCCGTCTTGCTTTATTATTGTAAGTAATTCTGTAAAACCCTTGATTAAGTAGACTTTCCCATCTAAAATCACAAAACTGACCAATTATGTAGTCCCAAAGAAAAGAAAATTATCACTTGGGTATCGTGAGTAGTCGTATTTGCTCGAACGTAGCATACCAATAGGCTTAATAATATGCATTGTTTTCTTTGGATTCAGTGAGTTGAGATCAACCTCGCTACATGGTCTTCGCCATGCAGCCAGTTGCAGGAAGTCATCATGGGGGTTTCGAAGTTACAGGCATTTTGGTTTGGTGCTGAGGACAGTATGCTGGACCGGTCAACTGTGTTGGAACCCCGTGAAGAGTACTGTGTACCGTGTATCAGTCCGTCTGTTGCTTGATGAAGATACCGAGATATTTGACGGATCGATCACTACATCCACTGGTGCTGCAAGTCAGTCGCTACTTCCGCTGGCTCCGGTCCATTGCGGATTATCAACCCACTGACATTCACTGTTGTTAACGCCAGCATTATGTTTGATGCTGAGAAGATTGTCTTTGCTGCTGCCTCGCATCGGGTGGTGTGACTGCCGTGGATACCAGCTATTTGGTGTTTGCGTTGTTTCACATCCACATATATCGGGAATATAGCGTAGCGTCTCTCTCCACCATCGGTGGCTCTTGACTGTTTAATAGGATCACTGCTCCGATGTCCCAGTTCCTGCATCACTGCACTACTGTCTCATGAAGTGCCATAGCAAGATGATGTTAGCTGTTCATGTTGACTCCATACTTCAGTTCTTGTCACATCTTCGCTGGATTGTCAGTTGCAACCATTACCAAGTCGTCGAGTCATTTGAGCCCTGCTGCGTATGGACCTGAGACTAGTACAGGTTCCCTCCATCAGGTGAGACGAGGTTCAGTCTGCGGTATTCACAGTCCTGGCAGAACCTGTGACATTCAACTTTTGGCAATGCTTGTTGGGTCTCTTGCCATAAGTTCCTGCTATGATACTCATGCCGTCTTCCTTTGTCGCCATTAAGTCTTCACATTGAACAACCCCAGATTGCTAATCAGCCTTCCCAATGACCTCCGATCCAGTCTCCATTGGTAGCTGGTTCCGTCGAACGTCTTAGCCAGTGTCTCTTTGAGACCATTTCGAGTAAATCACCATCTGTATATCGATGCATCACTGGAAGGTTGGGGAGCTTATTTCAACACTTGACAACTCTGGGGCGGTGGTCTTCAGACAAGACAGGTCAACGTGTTAAATTGCCTAGCCATTTTCAACGCAGTCCGTCATTGACGTCAGCAGTTGATTCAGTCAACTCATGGTAGCCACTGACAACGTTATAGCTACAGCTTCAATCAATCGGCAGGGCGGAACACATTCCAGCAGCCTACTCCGGCGCACCTATCGTCTAGTTGATTTGGTAGAGGCCATCCCGCTGCACCTCAGAGCCATCAATTCCAGGGATGTCGTATGTTCTGGCTGACATGTTGTCCTGACCATCCACTCCATAAGTCACAGAGTGGATGCTCAACCCTGAAGCCTTTGGGGGGGGGGGGGGGTGCACAAGCTTTGGACACCACATGTCGATCTGTTCACGACACGCTTCCAGTGTCAGCTGCGGTTGTGCGTCTCATCGGTTCCGGTTCCGGAAGCTCTCGATCTCGATGCACTGGCCTTCAGTTGGGACAGTCTGGCCGCTTATGTGTTCCCTCCACCAGTACTGCTCGCACAAGTACTTCAGCTGGTTCAAGAATTTTGCTGTTGACTGCTCCTTATCGCTCCGATTTGTCCAGGCGACCTCTGGTATCCCAAACTCATACGTCTCGCGGATCCAGATTCTCTACCACTACCCAACTGGGTTCACCTCCTGCTTCATCCCATGTCGAGACAGCACCATCCCATTCCATGTTGTTATACTACATGCGTGGACCTTATTTCTGAGGGTTTGAAGTGCAACAGTTTCACTTCTACAACCATGGCAGTGATACTGAAAGTGCTATGGGCATCCACTGCTGCTGCATAGAATGTCCGGTGATTGTGCTTTCACCGATGGTGCATCAGTCAACACCTGAAACCTCAGACTATTTGTGTGGAGAAGTTCACAGACTTCTTGCTGTATCTTTGGTCACCAATGAAACTCAAGGGTTCCACCATAGCCAACGGTTCATGACTCAGCCACTGGTACCAAGCTGGCAACACTGCCTGAGCTTCACACGATGAACATGGGTTTCAAACACGCCGACCAGCTCCAACTTTTTCGTCCACAGAAATGGGACCTGATCCTTGTTCTGAGGGCCTTGTCCAAAGCACCTTACGAGCCCATAGCTGAGGCATCCTTAGATGTTTTGACAAGGAAGACAGTGTTCTTGCTGGGCTTCACTACAGTTGTGAGAGAGTCAGTATCCTGATCAAGCACCGCATACTTACTGTCCAAGCACACTTTTCCATTGTGGCTTTCCACAATGTCGAGGAATATGCCATTATGTCCTGTTCGAGCCCTCAGGCACTACATTGAGAGAACGAGGTCTTTCCGACAGTGTTGAAAGCGACTGTTCTTCTCATGCAACCAAAAGCCACTTGAATGACCTCACTCAGAACATGGTGTCTACAATCCTGTGCTCTTTCCATGTTGAGGGATAAACTTTCACTGTAGGCAGCTAACCCGCCTGACCTATGTGCACTTGCTGCCACGATGTCGCTGCACTGCAACAACTGTTACCAGTACTGTTTTCAGTATCTGAACAGGGTGTTTTTGGGCCACAGACTCGATCTTTGCCAACTACTATCTGCGAGATGTATCCAATAAAGATTGGCTGTTTTGGCGACAGGAAAGTTGTCCGGATAACATTACCCTTTTGCACTGCACATTGGTGTAATGTTTCCTTAATTGAACTAACAGATCTTTGGCATACTAGACAGAAAACACAGGGGGCTGTTTAGTTCAGTGTTCTGATGGATGCACCCGACTGGCCTTGGTGGTGTCGTTGTTAGGCCATCGATCTACAGGCTGGTAGGTACTGGGTTCGGATCCCAGTCGAGGCATGGGACTTTTAATCCAGATACTGACTCCAAACCTTGAGCGAGTGCTCCGCAAGGCTCAATGGGTAGGTGTAAACCACTTGCACCGACCAGTGATCCATAAAAGGCCATTGTTTGTGCTATCCTGCCTGTGGGAAGCACAAATAAAATATCCCTTGCTGCCTGTCGTAAAAGAGTAGCCTATGTGGCGACAGCGGGTTTCCTCTAAAAAACAGTGTCAGAATGACCATATGTTTGACAACCAATAGCCGATGATAAGATAAAAAATCAATGTGCTCTAGTGGCATCTTTAAATAAAATAAACTTTACATTTTTTTATGGATGCACCCGTAACGTTGAAGATGTTTTTATTAACACTCCAATGCATTGGGAGGTTATCTAACACTTGCATTCCCTGGTGGCTACATTTTGCCACCCTATCAGAATCTGCTTGAGATATGGCTTACCAGCTACAGGTCTGCTTCAGTACCTGAGTCGTGCGTGCCATTACTGACGGATGCCACCATAACGGTTGTTGTTATTAACATCACCTGCATTGGTCTGTGACGGGCATCCCATGGAGTGGGGCTTACCATTGTTGTCCTATTCTTCCACTGTGTCAGACTCTTTCCGGTCCTTGGGGAGAAGACAGGAGCATCTTCGGAGTTCGGAACCCACCACTGTCTGTTGAATGCTGCACTTGTTTGATAGATAGATAGATAGATAACAATTTAACGTGTCCATATACCACTAGGGTTTCGAACACGCCCATCCAGAGTCCGACCTCTGATAAGATCGGTGGCCTGACTCGGGATGAGGGGAGGATAGAGTTGAAAATGGGCCGAATTTTGAAGATAGCTATTAGTAAAAAAGTTTGAGGACAGGTAATATTGAAAAGGAATAGAGAAAACTTAGGTGTTTTCTCTTTTATGGATACATTACCTGTCCTCGAGGATGCAATACGCTCAGGGAAAAAGAAGGAAGTAAAAGAGATAAAACACCTCCAGTTTTCTCCAGTTTTTTATTTACAGTTTTGAATCTGTTGCTATTTTAACAATATTTGACCTGTGGACTATTTTCACTGAACATGGCAAATATCCATATAGTAATGGGTGTGAAATATAAATTTTACAGTCCCCATACTTTTGAAATAATTCCATATTCACTAGGGTTATCATTTTTTGCATGATATATCAGTATACCATTAATATTGCACATCTCTATTGGTACGGTTGAGTGCTCGCTTGAGGTGCTTGCATCGCAGAATCAAACCACCTCAGTGGATCCATTCAACTGATTGTTTTTTTTCTCATTCCAACCAGTGCACCACAACTGGTCAAAGGCTATGATACATGCTTTCCTGTCTGTGAGAAAGTGCATATAAAAGATCCATTGCTGCATTAGGAAAAATGTAGTGGGTTTCTTCTGATATATATGTAGAAATTACTATATGTTTGACATCCAATAGCCAATGGTTAATAAATGTTCTCAAGTGGTGTCATTATATTAAACAACCTTTAAGTCTGTTGGTAAGATGAATAAGTAGTGTTTATTCTCTATACTTTCAGGTTTTCTCTAAAGATGAGAGTACAGAGGTTGGCCAAATCAGTAAACAGTGGAGTAGGCCATTTCAAGAAACGTTTACTAACGCTAACTACTACGGTGTTACATGTAAGACTTGATGTTTAAATTTCATATTTACTCATTTGCTAACACACCCCCCCCCCCCCCCCCCCCCCCCCCACACCCACACACACACACCCCGGCTAATCATTGTTTCTAAGTCTTCAAATTTTTATAATTAAGTGTTATATACTAGGCAAAAGTTATTGTGACACACAAAAGACAAAGATAATTGATGATAAGTTTTTACTGCCATTTATGAAACGTTATAACCTGGAAAGAAAAATGTTGGAAGGTATAGAAATGAGTAATAGTCCATGGAAAGGGTGCACCTGCCATATGCAAATGAGCTACATCACTAGAGGGGGCCCAGAGCATTAATTAAATGTGTGGTAGCTGAAGTGATGACAGCTGAGTAAGTCGCCCATTGTTTCATTTAAAACTGGTCTTGAAGACGTGTTCAGAGTAACGCTTAACACCGAGGCCATTTTGTTCGAGCGAAGGCTTATAGTTGATCCTGGATGTGTTCGACCCATCATCAGTTAATATAAGGGTTTACCGAACAAAAAACTCGGGACTTCATTTTTGGTTCGAGCGTTGCGGTGTGATCAACCCTTACGAGGTCGAGCCAACGAGATCCTACTGTATGTATATACATTGTATACATATACATATACACATATATATATACACATATATATATACACATATATACACACGTATATACACACACATACATATACACACACATACATATACACACACATACATACATGTATACACACACATACATATACACACACATACATATACATACGTATATATGCATATATATACATATATATATATATATATATATACATATATATACATACACCATCAATGTCCCAAACTGCGTTCACCTAACGACAAAAATACGAATACGATATTTACGGAAATGCTATTCTACATTTTTCAGCTACAATACGTGAAACAAAATAGATTGGAATCAATTAACGTAAAACATCAACAATGTTGACGTAAAACGAATCCATTCTAGTAAACAGGAAAGAGTGCAACGTTTCTAACTGCGTTCAGGCACATGCGTTTGTAAAATGTATCATACAGCGCATGTGCGGTTCATCATTTTCCATTTTTAAGGCCACTATTGAATTGTTGGTCAACTGTGCTGGTGGGTGGTTTGACGGGGAGAGAAACCCACAACTCTTCCTGTAGATATGTAGATATTTATACCCTCCCTCATACCCCTGAACCGTCACAGTTTAATGGTGGCAGCAGTGGTATATAATAAATTATATTTTAATAACTCATAAATGTTTTATTTGGAATCAAATTGAAATGAAATGGAAAATTGTTCAGTTAGTAATGCCCTTTCTAGGAGAGTGTATCATGTTGATGGTCCGGCTGGAAATTTATGTTCTCGCCAAGCATCCCACATGTTGGAGTCGGTTCCTAGTGAGTACCAGTACACTAATGCTATCTATCCAGATGTTTACCGTCAGCCATTCAGACATGAACTGCCTGAGCTCATGAACAGTAATGGAAGCCAACCACAGCTTCCGGCCCATTCACCTGCTGCTAGTTCAGTAGGTAGCATAGCAAATGTTGTGCAGATACCAACACGGAATATCTTGACTCTGTGGTCAGTGACTACTTACCTTCCAGGTCACACAGTGAGGGTTACTTGCCCAGAGATACGACGTGTATCCTGAGAATCAGCCCATGCACTTGCATGTGGTTACAATTACCCATACACTGGACAGACCAGGTACCCGCATTCTGCACCATCTCCCAATTGGTGAGTTCAGACCAAAATCTAATTGGTCTAGTGTCACAATTGTCCAGCATCATACTTGATCTCGCACTGAGGATTGACGCCCATGAAAGATGCCATCCAAGAGGAGATCATTCATTTGGGAAAATCTCACTCCAATTACCCAAATTTAATGAAAAGGGTGATTACCGTGCTTTTGAAGCACAGTTTAGGAATCTGGCCACACATTCACACTGGGAATGTTGGGGTGTTCATTGGAGGAAGTAGCTCAGCGTTTTTATGCAGGACTGCCTGAGCATGAGCGACTGGACTACCAGAGGCTTTCACACAGCCTACGCAGGCGATATGGAACCAATCATCCAGATGTTAAATGGGAGGAGCTGATGAGGTGAAACCATAAGTCTGGTGAGAGCATTGCTGACTTGTGGAATGATATATGGTATCTCGGTCAAGGTGCTAATCCTGATCTTTCCTATGAACTTCAGGAGAGGCTGGCTCTGGACACACTGAAGATGGCCATAGACAAAGACTTACGACTCCGGTTTATGGACCGAGATGTATGCACTCTTCAGGAGGCAGTTGATGTGGCTCAACTTTATGAATCAGTTGTCTGCAAACCTGCTCAGCAGAGAAATGTGCGTGCTTTGAGCCCTTATCCTTTTCAAGGAAAGAGAGTACATTTTGGTTCTGAGACAGAGGAAAGTTCTGTTGACCAGAGACTCATTACTTTGACCAATCAGCTGTCTGATCTTCAAAAGACTGTGGAGAAGATGACATCTATGCCGTTTCAGTCATCTTATTCACACAGTCACCCAAGTAGAGGAAGACCTACTGAGAACAGTCGGAAGAACAGTACATTTTGGAAGAAAGAAGATATCCTAGATCTGAAAGACGAGAAGATGAGTTTGAAGGGAGGATCAAGGGGACCAGAACAAATTGCCTATGCCAGTACCTACCCTGCTTGCCCTGAGAAGGAGATATTCCCCAAGTTCCATGCTTTTAAGAGACATTGGATAATGCTGCATACCCACAAACTGACCACCTTCTTCTGTCTCGTAAGGGAGTGCAAGTCCACATATAAACGTTTTGGGGACGTGACGCATCACTATACAATAGTGCATGCTGGCCGGCGAGGTAACCCTAAAATTCCCATGCAAGTTTGCAGGAGAGCCAGAACCAGAGAGTGGAGAACCTGTGTTTTGTCGACCCAGGACACCTGGCGTTTCGCCTTAAGGCTGTTGCTGCTGCTATAAAGACCCCAAGGAAGGGAGATAGAGAAGGCCATTTACCTTTCGCCCGACCGTTCAAAATTGCGCCAAATTCCCTCAATCAAAAACGCGCACCCTTTTCTCTTTGGCATTTAACTGCTCCATTCAAATTCCATAGCACCACCACCACCCGCCTGCTACCGATTTGATCGGGCTGCTGGTGCTCCCTTGCAACTGCCAGTGCAGGCGGTCCCTCCTCTCCCCTCTCCCCTCTCCCCTCCCCCCCACCTTTCCTGTCATGGACGGAGGAGCCGGCCAAGGCCGGCTCTTGTGCCCATGACAGGCGTGCGCTACAACAGCTTGTTCTGAATGTGCACGTAAAACCCTATGACATGACATGACATGAGATAGAGAAAACAAGAGGCATGTCAGTGTCATCATGAAACCTGGTCCCAGCTCCACTGTTTCAGCTGTACCACGTCCAGCTACATCTGTTCCGGCCTCAGAGCCTAGGAAGAAATATACGGCCTCAGAGCTGAGTAAGAAATACCCGGCTGAGCTGTGTAATCAGTGGGAGGTGGCCTATGATAGTGCCCAGGTGGAGATTAAGCAACTATGACAGGAGATGGACCAGCTGCAGTGGTGCCTGGAAAAGTCAATCCCCTCTTTGCCAACAGCAGCGGACATTCCACTGTGTTATTCTATCCACTCAGAATTATTGGTAAACTGTGCTCATGGGTGGTTTGACAGGGAGAGAAACCCACACCACTACCTGTAGATATTTATAACCTCCCTCATACCCCTGAACACACCCTCGGTGCTTGAGAAAGAGTTCGACCCATCGGGTAGTTCGACCTAAGCATTCGGTCAACATCGGATATTTCCGTGATATCAGTCTGAAAGTTGAAAAAGATGCAGGCTATGTATTAAAAGTAAGAGTAGCAAAATAAAATAAATAAATAACAAAATTCATAATCTTTCTTCACATGAGACATGAGACATGAGTTTATTACTAAACGATTTGAATATGTCAGAAAAACGCATACCTTATTACGAAATGAAAACAAAATTGAAATATTACATACTTTCACATACCGTAGAAAAAAACAAAATGAAACGTCCAATAAATATTACACAGATAGCACAACACGGAAAGAAATGAAACATCCACAAAAGTTATACAAATGTAATCCATATTATACATGTATACAAACTGAAACGAAATAAAATGTTCACTGTTAATAGACAAAGCGTAGCACAAAACGAAATAATATACTCAACAAAGTTATAAAATCTGGATTTTTTATGAAACGAAACGGAATTGTTTATTTCATTTGAGAAACAATTTTAACATATTTATTTTCTGAAAAAGTCTGTGATGACTGCCTGCTTAGTGCACCTGTTACTTAAATCCTCGTTCACAAGTTGGTTTTGAACCGTACACAGTTTAGTTAAAACGCATTCACTGTTGACTCTGGTTTCAAAGAACATACAAAGAACGTTGCATGCTTCCAAAGCCTGCTTCACAGAGGGTGGATCTTTCTTTTCGGGTTTCTCCTCGTCTTCCTCTTCCTCTTCCTCGGTTTCCTGTGGATTCCTTACAGTTATGAAATCGTTGATGATGTCATCGTCAGTTGCTAGCATGCTGGTCGGGATGTCTATATCGGCGTTCATGAATTTGTGCATATTTTGAATGCCAAGTTCCGTCAAACGTGCCAGTGGTACGTCATTGTCAGGATCGTTTTCGTCTTCTTGATGATCATCATCTGCATTTTCCGCTGAATTCATAGCAAACTTAGCATAATTTTGGTAAATGCAAACTTTAACACTTCATCAAGGTTTTATATATGTTTGAGTGAAAATATTTATTAGAAATTATTGAGTGAAGTGATTACAGTTGATTAAGTCACCCATTAGTTCAATCAATTAAAACAGGGTGCCGATGCCCGTAAGTTTACAAACGGTCTGCTTGCGATATGTCCAAAGTTAATCTCTAAGCCGAGGCCCGGGCGTGTGCTAATTGTTTGATTGGCATTACGATACAAATTAATTAATCTAACAGTTACTGTAATACTAGCTGTACTTGAAAGATCACTGCACATAGCCTCTTAACAAACAACGCGGCAAGTGTGGTAAAGAAAAGATGGCATGGCTATTGTTACGATTCCCCGATTCATCTATAGTTCGTTCCGCCTACATAATCAGTCAGAAGGTTGTAATAACCAGCTGCGCAGGTGCAGCAATTAGTCGTCTCGTGGACCATTTTTTCAGCTGCATGTTTTTTGATACCTTAGAGAAATATAACTAATTACACTGACGGGACCGATAATTTGGTTTGAGGGAAGGCTTATAGTCGACCCTGGACATGTTCGATCCATCAGCAGTTGGTATAGCCCGAGTACTCTGACTGTAAGAGAGCTAGACGGACATTTGGACATAAATACGCTCTCATTACAGTCCGAGACCAAGCTATGTATTTTTTTGGCAATTCCCGACAACCAAAAAGTTGGCAAAGATTTCCGCTCTAATATCACAACAATCCTATGTTTGACGTTAAATACTTTTACATCGATCATTTTTGAGTTAATTGATAAAAAAAAATCCACGCCATTCCGCGCCACATATTCTTACGTCATTTAAATATCTAGTAATGGCGGACTGGAATTAAAGTTGCGTGTACAGTTTACAAAAACATGTTGTATTAAGCTTGAGATTATATGATCAAGAGATTATTACCCTCGTGTATTTGGGTATTGTCAATTATGCCAGAGGCTCGCATAATACAATTTTTATTCCTAATATATGATATTGACGATACCGAAAAACACTCTGGTAATAACCTCTATATATATATATATATATATATATATATATATATATATATACACACACATATATATATATATATATATATATATATATATATATATATATATATACCATCGACATCCCAATATAGAATATATAAATATAGAATATGGTATATCAGAATATGATAACATCAAGTGTATTGGGATGTCGATGGTATATATATATATATATATATATATATATATATATATATATATATATATTAATCTATATATCAGGTAATATATATATTACCAGATTTTTTCAGTTAATCTGTATAATCAGGTAATATACATATTACCTGAAATATACTTCACTAATTTATACAGATTACCTGAAACGTGCAGAATGGTATTGACAAGTCTTTAGATCAATGTAGACCAAGTTCTCAGTTCAAAACAATTCTTTTGATCAATGTAGTCCAAGTTGGTCACAATACCTTTGATGTACATGTTCATTGTTAAATCATTTCATAGACAATGTTACAGTTAATCTGTATAATCCACCACTGCTGTTTTAACTAATCCTGTCTGTAGAGCACAATAAAGTGTGCACAATAAAGTTGTGCCAGCCTGCTAGGGCTTCATTTGATTGGTAGGTATAAATATCCTGGTGAATGGTGTTCTCTGTCACTAGAAAAATGGATCTAGAGGAGACTTTCAGGCGTTCACTGTACACGAGTTATGGAGAGAATAAGTGTATCTTGCTACCTAAGGACGAATACATTAAGACTGTTGGCGAGTTGCTGGAAGCCACCCAGGCACCCAAGAAATCACCGCGTCAGTTTTACCTGCTTAAGAAATATGAACTACTGCAGTGTGGGGACGTTCAAAAGCTCATCAGAAAGAAGTCAAACCAGGAACATCCACTGTACTTTGCTACCATCGAGGAGACCTTTGACATCATCAAGCGCGCCCACATCGCTACTGGTCATGGAGGATGAGACAAGATGATCAAGGAGATCAACAAGAAGTACGCCAACTGCGAAAGAGCCAACTGTGACATAAAAGACATGTTGATTGCATGGATGAGTGACAATGACACACGGGATTGGACTGTTGGACTCAAGTTTGTGCAATTTCAAAAGAACTCGAGCCATCACACTGGAATCAAGCGTTCTCCCTTTGCTGCTCTGTTTGGTGCCAATGCGAAGGTAGGATTGACATCATCCAGTCTCCCCCAAGATGTCATTGCAAGGTTGCAAACTGAAAACGACCTCCTGTCTGCAGTATCCCATCCAAACCCAGTCGAGCAATCCAGCGAGGAAGCAGAACCTGTACCAGTCTCACCCATCTCTGTACGTCAGGAGGAAATTAGGCTGCAGAGAGAGAGTGCCAGAGATGCCCAGTTCCAGCAGGCAGAGAGAATGGTCAAACGAAGTCGCATTGTGTTTTCTAGTATGCAAATCGGAAGCAATGTGACAGTGCCCATTCCTTCGGTTGACAGAGGACGTGCAGATCCTAGGAAGTGCAGTGACAACGAGTTATACACAATTGCTGTGAAAGGAGGAATATTGGATCGAAAGTACTCTAGAAACCAATTCGATGTGTGTGCTACGACCTTGTATTCACCCGATGATGTCTGTACAGATAACGACATTTCCCTGCGTCAAGCTGTGCAACTGGACTCAGGATGCGGTGGACAAGGTTTCACGAGATGTAACTGTGCTGGAAGTAAGAGGTGTCAGACAAATCGATGTAAATGCTTCAAAGCCAGATTAGTGTGGAATTCCCGCTGCCATTCAAGCCTGCCATGCATAAACAAGAACTGTTGTTGATCAAAAGATCTTGTTTGTTCTGCAGTAGTGTGTGTGTTATGTGTTGCAAATGGTATGTGTTTTGAGCCAATAAAGATTGCTAGCATATTATTGTTTATAGTTATTCATTCAGTCAAATAACAACCTTGTCAATACCATTCTGCACGTTTCAAGTAATCTGTATAAATTAGTGAAGTACATTTCAGGTAATATGTATATTACCTGATTTTTTCAGCTAATATGCATATTACCTGAGTGAAACAGGTAATATACATATTAGCTGATTATACAGATTAACTGTAACATATATATATATATATATATATATATATATATATATATATATATATATATACCATCAACATCCCAATATAGAATATAGAATATATAAATATAGAATTTGGTTTATCAGAATATGATAACATAAAGTGTTTTAGGATTAGGTAGGCCTAACTCATCAGTTACGAGAACTATATTCACGTAACCGAACAATCGGTTACTCAGGTCACATAACCAAACAATCGGTTACCTGAGTAAAATTTACGTGAACTGACTTCCGTTTACCTGAGATTTTGTAATATTGTCCCCTGCTTTATAATACTCTCAGAATGCTTCATTTGTTATTGTGTACAACTTTATAGGAATGGCTTCACTATACAGAATCTCATTCGGTTGTGTTGTGCTGGTGGCTGTGAATTGTTTGGCTTTGTTTTCAGTTCCAATGGATCTTGATGTGAAAATGAAGGCGGTTCTCTTGGCAGCTGTCTTCCTCATTGTAAGTTGTTTGTTTTCAAGCAGAAATTTTAATAATGAGTCGGCTGAGTTATGGAATCCCTGTGTTAAACATTTACAGATGTTAATTCATGTTTCTATGCATTCGATTAATTAACCATGATGGGTTATAGCCCAGTGGTAAAGCACTCGCTTCAAGGATCAATCATTCCAGCTAGTGCTTCACAACTGGTATATCAAAGGCACATCCATAAAGAAACCAGTTTTGTCAAGCTATTTATACTTTATTCAGGCACTGATCCAGAGAGTACATCCTGTCAGAAACAAAACAAAATGTAAGAAAAGAACAACAGAGCAAAAAAACTGCAACGAAATGAAACAAAAACCAGAAAAACAACAACAACAATATGAAAAACCCCGCCTGATACACCTTATTTATTACTATTTCCACTAGGGTTTCCGCGAGTACTGAGGCACAGGCCAAGTCTATCAAGACTCGAGTCTGTTCACAGGACTCAAGTACCCGCAAAAGGTGGAATACAGTGATCGCCTATAATACAGTGGGCAATGTAGAAATTAATAATTTCAGCAGTAGATAATCAACGATATAAGATACAACAATAATTGTATGATCATGCGCTAATGTCTCTTTTTAAACTGGTTTCTAAATGCAATACAGTGGCATGCTTTGGCATCCCTGTTCAGCGCTGGAATTAACATGCATAATGTTATTTTACTTTATTACTTAATAACAAAACAAAATGTAAGAAAAGAACAACAGAGCAAAAACCAGAAACAAAACAAAACAAAAACCAGAAAAACAACAAGGTGAAAAAACCACCTAATGCACTCTATTTGTTACCATTGCCACTGGTGAGATATGTGAAACTACTAACACAGATACGTCCATTACACCTCATTTATCTCCTACCTGTCAGGAATTCACATTGTCACTGGTGAGGTACGTAACACTACTAACACAGATACGTCCATTACACCTCCTACATCTCAGGAATTGACATTGTCACTGGTGACGTACGTAACACTACTAACACAGATATGTCCGTTACACCTCATTTATCTCCTACCTGTCAGGAATTCACATTGCCACTGGTGAGGTACATAACACTACTAACACAGATACGTCCATTACACCTCATTTATCTCCTACCTGTCAGGAATTCACATTGCCACTGGTGACGTATGTAACACTACTAACACAGATACGTCCATTACACCTCATTTATCTCCTACCTGTCAGGAATTCACATTGCCACTGGTGAGGTACGTAACACTACTAACACAGATATGTCCATTACACCTCATTTATCTCCTACCTGTCAGGAATTCACATTGTCACTGGTGAGGTACGTAACACTACTAACACAGATACGTCCATTACACCTCATTTATCTCCTACATCTCAGGAATTCACATTGTCACTGGTGACGTATGTAACACTACTAACACAGATACATCCATTACACCTCATGTATCTCCTACCTGTCAGGAATTCACATTGCCACTGGTGAGGTACGTAACACTACTAACACAGATACGTCCATTACACCTCATTTATCTCCTACCTGTCAGGAATTCACATTGCCACTGGTGACGTATGTAACACTACTAACACAGATACATCCATTACACCTTTATCTCCTACATCTCAGGAATTCATTTATCTCCTACATCTCAGGAATTCACATTGCCACTGGTGAGGTACGTAACACTACTAACACAGATACGTCCATTACACCTCATTTATCTCCTACCTGTCAGGAATTCACATTGCCACTGGTGAGGTACGTAACACTACTAACACAGATACGTCCGTTACACCTCATTTATCTCCTACCTGTCAGGAATTCACATTGCCACTGGTGAGGTACGTAACACTACTAACACAGATACGTCCATTACACCTCATTTATCTCCTACATGTCAGGAATTCACATTGCCACTGGTGAGGTACGTAACACTACTAACACAGATACGTCCATTACACCTCATTTATCTCCTACCTGTCAGGAATTCACATTGCCACTGGTGACGTATGTAACACTACTAACACAGATACGTCCATTACACCTCATTTATCTCCTACATCTCAGGAATTCACATTGTCACTGGTGACGTATGTAACACTACTAACACAGATACATCCATTACACCTCATGTATCTCCTACCTGTCAGGAATTCACATTGCCACTGGTGAGGTACGTAACACTACTAACACAGATACGTCCATTACACCTCATTTATCTCCTACCTGTCAGGAATTCACATTGCCACTGGTGACGTATGTAACACTACTAACACAGATACGTCCATTACACCTCATTTATCTCCTACATCTCAGGAATTCACATTGCCACTGGTGGGGTACGTAACACTACTAACACAGTTACGTCCATTACACCTCATTTATCTCCTACATGTCAGGAATTCACATTGCCACTAGTGAGGTACGTAACACTACTAACACAGTTACGTCCATTACACCTCATTTATCTCCTACATGTCAGGAATTCACATTGCCACTGGTGAGGTACATAACACTACTAACACAGATACGTCCGTTACACCTCATTTATCTCCTACATGTCAGGAATTCACATTGCCACTGGTGAGGTACGTAACACTACTAACACAGATACGTCCGTTACACCTCATTTATCTCCTACCTGTCAGGAATTCACATTGCCACTGGTGAGGTACATAACACTACTAACACAGATACGTCCGTTACACCTCATTTATCTCCTACCTGTCAGGAATTCACATTGCCACTGGTGAGGTACGTAACACTACTAACACAGATACGTCCGTTACACCTCATTTATCTCCTACCTGTCAGGAATTCACATTGCCACTGGTGAGGTACGTAACACTACTAACACAGATACGTCCGTTACACCTCATTTATCTCCTACATATCAGGAATTCACATTGCCACTGGTGAGGTACGTAACACTACTAACACAGTTACGTCCGTTACACCTCATTTATCTCCTACATATCAGGAATTCACATTGCCACTGGTCAGGTACGTAACACTACTAACACAGATACGTCCGTTACACCTCATTTATCTCCTACCTGTCAGGAATTCACATTGCCACTGGTGAGGTACGTAACACTACTAACACAGATACGTCCATTACACCTCATTTATCTCCTACCTGTCAGGAATTTACATTGCCACTGGTGAGATACGTAAAACTACTAACACAGTTACGTCCATTACACCTCATTTATCTCCTACCTGTCCGGAATTCACATTGCCACTGGTGAGGTATGTAACACTACTAACACAGATACGTCCGTTACACCTCATTTATCTCCTACCTGTCAGGAATTCACATTGCAACTGGTGAGGTACGTAACACTACTAACACAGTTACGTCCGTTACACCTCATTTATCTCCTACCTGTCCGGAATTCACATTGCCACTGGTGAGGTACGTAACACTACTAACACAGATACGTCCGTTACACCTCATTTATCTCCTACCTGTCAGGAATTCACATTGCCACTGGTGAGGTACGTAACACTACTAACACAGTTACGTCCGTTACACCTCATTTATCTCCTACCTGTCAGGAATTCACATTGCCACTGGTTAGGTACATAACACTACTAACACAGATACGTCCGTTACACCTCATTTATCTCCTACCTGTCAGGAATACATTGCCACTGCTGAGGTACGTAACACTACTAACACAGTTACGTCCGTTACACCTCATTTATCTCCTACATATCAGGAATTCACATTGCCACTGGTGAGGTACATAACACTACTAACACAGATACGTCCGTTACACCTCATTTATCTCCTACCTGTCAGGAATTCACATTGCCACTGGTGAGGTACGTAACACTACTAACACAGATACGTCCGTTACACCTCATTTATCTCCTACCTGTCAGGAATGCACATTGCCACTGGTGAGGTACGTAACACTACTAACACAGATACGTCCGTTACACCTCATTTATCTCCTACATATCAGGAATTCACATTGCCACTGGTGAGGTACGTAACACTACTAACACAGTTACGTCCGTTACACCTCATTTATCTCCTACATATCAGGAATTCACATTGCCACTGGTGAGGTACGTAACACTACTAACACAGATACGTCCATTACACCTCATTTATCTCCTACCTGTCAGGAATTCACATTGCCACTGGTGAGATACGTAAAACTACTAACACAGATACGTCCATTACACCTCATTTATCTCCTACATGTCAGGAATTCACATTGCCACTAGTGAGGTACGTAACACTACTAACACAGTTACGTCCATTACACCTCATTTATCTCCTACATATCAGGAATTCACATTGCCACTGGTGAGGTACGTAACACTACTAACACAGATACGTCCGTTACACCTCATTTATCTCCTACCTGTCAGGAATTCACATTGCCACTGGTGAGGTACGTAACACTACTAACACAGATACGTCCATTACACCTCATTTATCTCCTACCTGTCAGGAATTCACATTGCCACTGGTGAGATACGTAAAACTACTAACACAGTTACGTCCATTACACCTCATTTATCTCCTACCTGTCCGGAATTCACATTGCCACTGGTGAGGTATGTAACACTACTAACACAGATACGTCCGTTACACCTCATTTATCTCCTACCTGTCAGGAATTCACATTGCCACTGGTGAGGTACGTAACACTACTAACACAGTTACGTCCGTTACACCTCATTTATCTCCTACCTGTCAGGAATTCACATTGCCACTGGTTAGGTACGTAACACTACTAACACAGATACGTCCGTTACAC
This sequence comes from Gigantopelta aegis, assembly GCF_016097555.1. Taxonomy (NCBI): domain Eukaryota; kingdom Metazoa; phylum Mollusca; class Gastropoda; order Neomphalida; family Peltospiridae; genus Gigantopelta; species Gigantopelta aegis. The sequence goes on along the minus strand of NC_054713.1, from coordinate 29,887,271 downwards.
CTCATTTATCTCCTACCTGTCAGGAATACATTGCCACTGGTGAGGTACGTAACACTACTAACACAGTTACGTCCGTTACACCTCATTTATCTCCTACATATCAGGAATTCACATTGCCACTGGTGAGGTACATAACACTACTAACACAGATACGTCCGTTACACCTCATTTATCTCCTACCTGTCAGGAATTCACATTGCCACTGGTGAGGTACGTAACACTACTAACACAGATACGTCCGTTATACACCTCATTTATCTCCTACCTGTCAGGAATGCACATTGCCACTGGTGAGGTACGTAACACTACTAACACAGATACGTCCATTACACCTCATTTATCTCCTACCTGTCCGGAATTCACATTGCCACTGGTGAGGTATGTAACACTACTAACACAGATACGTCCGTTACACCTCATTTATCTCCTACCTGTCAGGAATTCACATTGCCACTGGTGAGGTACGTAACACTACTAACACAGTTACGTCCATTACACCTCATTTATCTCCTACATGTCAGGAATTCACATTGCCACTGGTGAGGTACGTAACACTACTAACACAGATATGTCCGTTACACCTCATTTATCTCCTACCTGTCAGGAATTCACATTGCCACTGCAGTGAGGTACGTAACACTACAAACACAGATACGTCTGTTACACCTCATTTATCTCCTACCTGTCAGGAATTCACATTGCCACTGGTGAGGTATGTAACACTACTAACACAGATACGTCCATGACACCTCATTTATCTCCTACCTGTCAGGAATTCACATTTACAGGTAAATATGGGGCCAGATATAGCTCAGTGGTAATTAAGCACTCGCCTGATGCATTTTCAGTCTGGGATCAATCCCTGTCGGTGGGCCCATTGGGCTATTTTTAATTCCAGCCAGTGCACCACGACTGGTATATCAAATGCCATGGTATGTGCTATCCTGACTGGGGGATGGTGCATATAAAAGATCCCTTGCTAGTAATAGAAAAATGTAGTGGGTTTGCTCTATGACTATTCATTAAAATAACATTTGATATCCAGTAGGCGATGATTAATAAATCAATATGTTTTAGTGATGATGTTAAGCAAAACTAAGTTAACTTCATTAATAAACCAATCAAATTTTGCTGTTAATTTTTATGTTAATTTGTGTTTTTATGTAACAAATGCATTTGATTAACCAATAAAAATTCTGCATTGTAATATATGTATATGCTGATTAAATTACTTCTGTTAGAATATTATTTAAAAAAATTAATTTGTCACAGGACGTTCAGCTGATTTATATAGTTGAATTAGGTTTTCTACATTAGTATTTATGACTTTCCCCCCTTTTTCAGGATTTCATGTTCTTTGAGCGGAAAGAGAAAGACAAATATTAAAATTAAATTCAGAAAAATGGACGACGGTAAACTACAGTGAACTACAGTGAACAAACTAACAGACTGATTGAAATTTTACCAACATTCCAATTTGTTTCATGTGTGTAATTTTATGCTTTTTTTATATGTAATCTACATTTAGTGTAATATTCTTTGTGAAAGTCATATTACATGCATGTATCTGTGAAGTGTTCAGGAGGCAGAGCGCTTGCTGACAATTTGACATGTACCAAGTCTTCTGTCATATCACATTCATCTAATGTTGGGCGTGGAAACCAGTCTAGTTAGGGACCGCAATCACTCTCTCTCTTGAACTCACCTCTGTTGATTGATGTTTAACAAATACATCAAAAATATTTCTCTACTAGCCCTACTATACTTCTTTATGTACCTTTAGCCTTTTCTTTTTTTTACTTGCCATCAGGCATCATGGAATGAAATTTTTACTGACCCTACTATGTAATCCGCTCGCCATCAGCATGGGTGTTGGGCTACTGTATTCTAGAAGTTCTGATTTAGCACCCGTCCATGAACGTTTCTATCAATGTGTGTGTGGTTTTTTCTGCAGATTTTAAATTTAATTTTTTAATTTTAATTTTTTAATTTTTTTTCTTCTTGTTTTTTAAATATATATATATATATATATTTTTTTTTTTTTTTTTTTTTTTTTTTTAATGAATTGGATTAATCGTGAAGGTTACTTCACAAATTATTTCTTTATTCATCAAGTCAGTTTATGGTAAATGAGATGGTTAATTCCACGGAATTCTTGGTTTTTATTTTAATTCATTATGACCAAATAAACTTATATATATATAGTGCAAGTCTTTCAAATTAAGGTATATTATTGTAGTATTATTATTAAAGTATATATTATAATTATATATCTGTTATTTTATACATTGTTAACATTTCCTTGCTATACTTACAAGTCAGAGTTCTGTGAAGGTTAACTAGCACAGTTTTTGAAAATTTATTTTGTATACAGTTTTCAGAACTTGTTTTATTAGAATGAAAATTAGGAAAACTTGGTCAATTTACACAAATGTTATTTATTTTTCATAGATGTTGGATATTAATGTAAATATACTACTGGCATATTGGCTGTGGACAGCACAAGCTAGACTAAAATGTTATTTATTTTTCATAGATGTTGGGTATTAATGTAAATATACTACTGGCGTATTGGCTGTGGACAGCACAAGCTAGACTAATATGTGATATTTTATAGATGTTGGATATTTAATGTAAATATACTACTGGCGTATTGGCTGTGGACAGCACAAACTTGACTAATATGTGATTGTTTCATAGATGTTGGGTATTAATGTAAATATACTACTGGTGTATTGGCTGTGGACAGCACAAGCTAGACTAAAATGTGATATTTTATAGATGTTGGGTAACAATGTAAATATACTACCGGCCTATTGGCTGTTGACAGCATAAACTAGACTAAAATGTTATTTATTTTTTCATAGATGTTGGGTATTAATGTAAATATACTACTGGTGTATTGGCTGTGGACAGCACAAGCTAGACTAATATGTGATTTTTGAACCTATCCGTTAGATTTTTAATATTCCTGTAATTGTTTGTATTTTACTGTTGTAACCAAAAATCTAAAGACCAAACATAAAATATGATTTGTTGTCCCTAAGTGCTTACAGGCGATCTTTTCTTCGCACCACCACAAGATGTTGAGCTGAAATTGTGTACTAAACTGAAGGCCCAAACAAACTGTACAATAGTTTTAAATCACTCTGGTTTAAAAACAACAAAAAACAAAAGATAGATGCATGAAGTAAAATGTATTTAAAAGATCAATATGTCAACGTAATCAACACTAAAAATAACAGTCATACATGCAGCATCCGATAATGATGTCAGAGTTGCCCAAAGTGATGTGGGGTACTTTCAACGTCATGGACAATACACAGATCAATAAGAAGTCACTTTAATAGCGTGTGTGACCACCCCATGCCCCAATACATGCAAAAACTCTCCGACGCACAGAAAAAGTTGGTCGTCTGATGAGGTCACGTGGGATACGTCACCATTCTTCTTGGAGGGCCTGGATCAATTCTTGTTGGTTGGCTGGAGGGTGTGGAAGTTGTTGAACACGACGATCTATGACATCCCATAGGTGTTCTATCAGGGACATGTCTGGTGAGCATGTAGGCCATGGCAACACGTTGACGTTGTTGGCTCCAAGGAAGTTCTGAACGATTCTGGCTGTATGGGGTCTGGTGTTGTCATAGTGATAAAGGACACCACGTGGCTGCTGTTGGAGAAATGGTAGGACAATCGGACGAAGAATGTCATCCATGTAACGCTGAGCTGTCAAGTTTCCATTAACGATGACCAGTTTCCATTAACAATGACCAGTTTCAATTAACGATGACCATTTTCCAATAATGATGACCAGTTTCAATCAACAATGACCAGTTTCCATTAACGATGACAGTGGTGTCCTCTTTCCCACAGATCCCTCCCCACACCATGACACTACCTCATGAACACAACAAGCCGCTGTTCGTTCTCCCCTTCTGCAGTAAACACGCCCTCTTCCATCAACTCTAAACAAACAGAACGGGCTTAAATCAGTGAAGACGACCCTCTGCCAGTCACGTCCCTGCCAATGTCGTACAGTCTGGGCCCATCTCAATCTCAGACGACGATGTTGCGCCGTCAATAACTGTCCTCTGTGTGGTCTGTAAGCACTTATTCCATAAGCCCTGAGTTGCCTGGCCACTGTCTGTCGAGTAACCCTCTGACCTAAGGTATTTGTCACTGATGTCACTGTCAGGAAACAATTCCGGAGATGCAAGGTACACAAGTACCGGTCATCATGGGGCGTGGTCACCCTGGGTCTACCTGTTCTTGGCCTGTCTTATGTCTGTTATGTCCACCTGTAACGTTGCATCAAGTTCGTTACAGCAACACGTCACTGTCAGGAAACGATTCCGGAGATGCAAGGTTCCCAAGTACCGGTCATCATGGGGCATGGTCACCCTGAGTCTGCCTGTTCTTGGCTTGTCTGATGTCTGCTGTCCGCCTGTAACGTTACATCAAGTTCGTTACAGCAACACTGGAACAACCGAAGATTCTTGCGATGTTGGCATGGGTGGCTCCCATCTGTATCATATCCAGGGCTCGCTCGCATTGTTCGGGTGTCAGTCGTGGCATTCCTATGGTGATTTTTTATCATTGTGGATGTCTGACATGCCGTCTAAACCATTTTCATACCCTTATTGCACGTGCAGTTGCGGTTCATGGGGCACATGCTTTTCTCTACTTCGCGTGTTCCCCCAAAAACGTGCTGTGGACGGGTATCATTTTCTGAAGTACAGTATTGTGGTATTTGGGCTACGTGTTTTGGATTGATTTAGTTGGAACTTGTTTTTCTGAAATTTCAATTTTAAAGTGGTAAAGTTTCTTATGGCCTTCAGTTTATATTGCCTTATCATGTACAGATACATACCAAGTTTGACTTTCATGGGGATTTAGGTGATGGCTAATCGTAGGTAATGCCAGGTTTAAATTACATACACAGGCTGCTTGTTATAGAGTTTCTTGCAAGAGGTCCTGGTACTCTGTATTCATTGGTCTATGCAAGTGGCAGGAACTTGTATAGTAGCATAACTCTGTGCCCACCACATCTATACGTAAGCTTTCAAGTAATGTCTTGTTTTCAAATTGCTTGTACTCAGATGCTTAAAGTACTGTAGAAAAATTGCTCCCTCCCTCCCACACCTTTTAAAAAACAAATGAAAAATATATTAATTATGTATATATTTAATTTGTGGAATGGAATTTGTTTATGTATTATTACGGGACTTTATTAAATTGACTAAATAATGCATGTACATTGCTGGAAGTTTTAGAGGAAAGGACTTGTTAAAACAATTGCTGTAAAATTAATTGTTGTTAATTTTTATTGATGTAGTTAGTATTCAAATGTAGGTTAGTTGAAGCAAGAAATGCTTTGTGCCCGGATGTGTGTTGTGTTTTAACCATTTTTGACACAGTTATGGCCAGACCAAGTTTGATTTTCATGGGAATATATTCAAGGGCCATAACTCTGACCCCCTAAAAAGGCATTTATCCATGTTTGACAGAGTTATGGCCCTTGAACTTAGGTGATACAAACATTTGTGTTGCCCGGTAGGGGACGGGTATTACTTTAGCAATACTCTCAGAATGCTTGTTCTTACTTATGTTATTTTGGTTCATACAACATTATATTTTATTACTGGCCTCGGTGGTGTCGTGGTTAAGCCATCGGACATAAGGCTGGTAGGTACTGGGTTGACAGCCCGGTACCGGTTCTCACCCAGTGAGAGTTTTAACAACTCAATAGGTAGGAGTAAAACCACTATACACCCTCTTTTCTCTCACTAACAACTAACCCACTGTCTTGGACAGACAGCCCAAATAGCTGAGGTGTGTGCCAAGGACAGCATGCTTGGACCTTAATTGGATATAAGTACGAAAATAAGACACCCATAGGACAAAGTGAAAAGTCTACTTTTAATGGCTATCTGCTTTTAAGAGGGTTATATATACAGTATATATATTACTCTCTGTCCTGATATATAGAAAAAGGACCATGAAAAACATCTGTTTTTGAAGGAATAGACTTCTTTCTCATTCTACTGCGCATGTGCCCATTGCGGAGTTACTCGAGGACGCAAACCGCGAGATCTCGCCAAAATAGACCTATCTGCAAATTGGGGGGCAAAAGCAATGGGAGGCCACGACCATTGTTCTATTATTAACTGTTCCAATCGCATATGTCCGGGAAATTCGTTATCCTTCCATCGATATCCAGCCAATGGATATCGGAAACATTTGTGGGTAATCGTTTCACATAGAAAACGATTTTAATGTTACTCTAAGTACGAGGGTTTGTTCGGCACATTTTGTAGGAGGGAAGCCAGTGAACACATAAGGGACCAAAACCTTACCGGTTCTGTACAGGACTTTCCTACACAGGGCGGTCTAGTATACTTAGATATGGTGGAAAACACATTAACAGTAAAGAAAATAAATATATATTTTGTATAAAGAAAATATATGTATATTTAGGATTATACTCAATAAAATATATAACGTGTGCGTGTGTAAATATATAAAAAATATATGTAGTCAGGACAGCTCTGTACAGAACGTTCCTATACAGGGCGGTCTAGTATTCTCTACTTAGATATGGTAGTAAACAGTAAATAAAATACAACATTATATTTATTACTGGCCTCGGTGGTGTCGTGGTTAAGCCATCGGACATAAGGCTGGTAGGTACTGGGTTCACAGCCCGGTACTGGTTCTCACCTAGTGAGAGTTTTAACAACTCAATTAGTAGGAGTAAAACCACTATACACCCTCTTTTCTCTCACTAACAACTAACCCACTGTCCTGGACAGACAGCCCAGATAGCTGAAGTGTGTGCCAAGGACAGCATGCTTGAACCTTAATTGGATATAAGCACAAAAATAAGATAAAATGACAACAAAAATTAAATATTTTATTAATAATTATTGGGGTAACCATGTGACTTGGTCATTGTTACTTTGGACAAATTTACAAAGCCTGTTTTAGTCTTAAATACATATAACTGCAAACATTTACACAGCTTAAACACTTGTTTTGAAGAAAAACAGGCTCTGTAAATTTTACCATACATGGTTGGGTTTTTTTACTATGTTCATTTACATTCCACATGGCTAAAGTTGCACACAGTCACTTGTTACTACAGTGTAACCCCTTTAAACCAGACACCCATAAGACCAAGTGAAAAGTCCAGTTTTAACGGCTATCTGCTTTCAAGAGGGTTATATATATATATATATCAGGGGTGGGGGAAAATAAAATAAATAAAATTGTCAATCAGTCATCATTAACGGATGGGGGGGGGGGGGGGGGGAAAAAAAAGAAAGGAATAAAAAAATAACTTTTTATTATCACATCAGTGATATATATATATATATATATATATATATATATATATATATATATATATATATATATATATATATATATATTACTCTCTGTCCTGATATATAGAAAAAGGACCATGAAAAACTTCTGTTTTTGAAGGAATTCCAGTTTACAGAAGGTCTGTGCTCCTGGTATATGAGTAATTTATTTCAGTTTATTTATATTCATTGACTTTTGTTTTTTAAGTCTAATGTATGTATCTTTGTATCCAGTGAAACGTCTCTGAACCAGACACCCACAGGACCAAGAAAAATCTGGTTTTACGGAGTATCCAGTTTTGAGAGGTTATTTTCTGTGATGATATTTAAAAAGGGACAACAAAAAATGTCTGCATTTTAAGGGACTTCTGGTTTACAGAGGGTCCAGTTTTGAGGGACTTCTGGTTTACATAGGGTCCAGTTTTGAGGGGCGTCTGGTTTACATAGGGTCCAGTTTTGAGGGACTTCTGGTTTACATAGGGTCCAGTTTTGAGGGAATTCTGGTTTACAGAGGGTCCAGTTTTGAGGGAATTCTGGTTTACAGAGGGTCTGGTTTTTAGGGGTTTTACTGTATTCATCTTTAGTTAATATATATACAGGCTCCTGGTAATTATCACTCACTATTGTACATCAAAAACGGTGTATACTGTACATCAAAGACTGTATACTGTACATCAAAGAAAATGTATACTGTACATCAAAGACACTGTATACTGTACATCAAAGACACTGTGTATCAAAGCCACTGTATACTGTATATCAAAGACACTGTATACTGTATATCAAAGACACTGTATACTGTATATCAAAGCCACTGTATACTGTATATCAAAGACACTGTATACTGTATATCAAAGACACTGTATACTGTATATCAAAGACACTGTATACTGTATATCAAAGACACTGTATGTGACAAATTGCGTGAAATCTCAAATAAAGAATAATGTTATCTTGCAGTTAGTCCATGTGGCATACGGTAAACTTTCAAGTTCGCAGCAGCTCTGAAACACCTAATTGTGTCTGTGTTGTTAATACTTTGAAAATGTACTGGAGGCAGGAAATAATTGTAAACAATAACAAATTATCTCTGGATGGCAGTAATAGGCAAGGGTCATGGGTGTTTCCAGCTGTGTGCACAGTAACCTTATCCTACAAATTTTCTTCAACTTAATGATTTAAACAGCAATTTAGAGAGAATAAAATGACAAATATATTTACAATCAACGAGTAATGATTCCTAGCAGAATGTGCATTTTTGTAGGTTTTTCAAAAATGCACAACAAAATCATTGTGTGCAAGATGTTTGCATGTAACATGGGTCAGATGTTACTGAAACAATGTTTACAAGTTATCTGTGATTAAAACTTGCAAAAATAATAAGACATTAGCAAATAATTACCACAAGTCTACTGGCCCTTAATTCATTTTTTTTGAGTACATTTTAAATACTACTAAAGATAACTGTGTTGAAACCAAAATCTATTGATTGATATACTTTAAATTGCACAGATATGTACTGGCGTATCCTGGTAACCAGGGATTGGGCACTTCCCCATTGACAGGAAAGTACATACCACAATCTTGAATGTACCAGTCCTGGGCACGGGTTGAAGTAAGATAAAAGCCGATAAGGGCAATCAATCATATATCCTATCACAGGACTGGTGTAAACAATATCTAAATACAGTTTAATGCATTCATCATCAGCATTGATCTGGTGCGTGATTAAGTATAATATTTGTCTAATGCGCTCGTAGAATGATATACATGTACACACATATATTTTATTTAAACACACTATAGCAGTAACCACTTTGTTATAATGACCAGAGATCCCTCATCATTGGAACATTTGGAATGTTACAATTATTCCAGTTAATGTAGTAATATCTAGATATTTTAGCCCAGAAAATATGTATGTGCATATATTTCAACTACTACAATGAACAATATTTATTATTAGTATGCATATTATTTTATGTCATTTACAGAAAGGGGTCGCTTCTTCTAACCAATTAGTTATAATATGAACTACCATGAACGGACTCTGATTTAAAGAAAAATGCTTGACCTTAATCTACTAATTCATTTTCAACTATATGTCAAATATTATACAATGTCTATAAAATATACAATGACTAGAAAAGTTACAATCCTGTGATGATGCCTTTGAAATAATATAAACTAATTTCCCTCTATGCTAAGTAAATTAAAATATTTTATTGCGTATGGTCATAAAACATTTATCATCTTTGTGCCGGCATCCTTATTACAATAAACAATTCCCAGGCATTTTCATTTTAAATTGCAACTTAAATGTATTTTTTATATAATATTCAAATTGTCTACACAATACAGACATAGCTTGTTAATAATTTTTAACTAAGGTTTTTGCATATGGGAGTCATGTTTAAAAAATATAAAGAATAAATATATAGAAAGGATTTATATTTAATGACACACTCAACACAACTACAGTTATGTGGTATCAGACATGTGGTTAATGACCACAAATATATTTTAGAGAGGAAACTATGGGCAACTATTTTTTTATTAGCACCAAGGGATCTTTAATATATGCATCATCCCACAGACAGGATAGTACATATCACAGTCTGTAACACCAGTTGTGAAACACTGGCTGGAACGAGAAATAGTCCAATGATTCCACTAACAGGGATCGATCCTATTCTGACCGCACATCAGGCTTTACTACTAGGCTATGTCCTGCCCCCGACAAATTAATTTAGTTATATTATTTTTTCTCTAATACACATAGTATCTATTCAAACTAAAATAAGGGAATATAACATTCCTTTTTAACTAGTTTCTTTATGTCTGTTCAGTTAATATTTTCTTAACTGTGTGTTTCTTATGTAGAACTAAATGGACTTCTGATTCAAGTATTTACATAACCGGATTTTATTCAGCAACTAGTTAACAATACATACATTTTACCACATTCCAGATGTCTAAGCACTACACAGCTTATCAGTGCTTTTCCAACGTGTTCTGTTGCGTAATCTTACGTAAGTTCCTTGATATCGAATTGCTAGCAATTCACGCATGCACAGTAAGAATGTGAAATAGGTTTATTTCTCTGTCATAGTGAAATAATTTGACCACTATTTGTATTTCTGTGTATTTGTTTTAATAATTAATACTTGATAGAAAATTACTTCTACATGATACAAGTGACTCAGAAAGGGTGGAACAGGTTTCTTATTCGTTCAATATTGCGTAACACTAATAATCAGGAAGATATGTGACTGTGAAGATATAAGTGGGTGTGTTTAATATTGATGAGATAAAGATTTTAAATACATGTTCGTGTTTGTAGAGTCGGCATTGAGTAGTTCAACGTGGCTTGAAAGGTATGTATGTAACTGTTGTTTCTGTTTTGCTGTTTGTTCTTCCAGTGGCTATGGTTTGATATATCTGCTGTCAGCTGAATTTGATTGGTGGGAGATGCATCGGAATAAAAAAATCCTTCATATGTGCCCATGTGGGACAGGGCTATTCCACCCGAGGGTACATAATTTGTTGTCAGGGATGAGGCTTGCCAGTCAGTGGTAAACCACTTGCCTGATATGCAGTCAGTCTAAGTTCGATCCCCACTGGTGGACTCATTGAGTTATTTCTCATTCCAACCAGTGCTTCAAAACTGGTGTAGCAAAGGCTGTGGTATTTACTATCCTGCCTGAGGGATGATGCATATTATAAGACTCCATCATATGTGGTCATGTGGGATAGAAAAAGTATACCCGAAGTGATGGAAATTTCGACCTGGGACGAGGGTGTACTTTTTCTGTCCCATATGACCACTTATGATGGAGTCTTTTTCTCTCTTTCATTCGGTAAATAAACCATTATTTTACACGAATAGACAAAGATGGCTGAACAAAAAGAAGGAAGAAGGAACTGTTTTATTTAACGATGCACTCGACACATTTTATTTACGGTTATATGGCATCAGAAGTAACTTTTTTATTTGACTATTTTATCATAAATAAACTACACTATCATATTTGTCACATCTGTTTCATATGTAAAATAAAATTTAACACTACAAATTAATAAGGTAGTTGTTATAGTGTAGGTTTTAATAACAAAATATTAATTTTAAAATGTGTCTAATGACCTCATGTCACCATCTCTCTCAATCTAATTAAAATGAGCTCCACTATTACATGTGGATCTAACAGCACCAGTTGGAGCTCATGTCCACCAATTAAAACCTTACCAATCTAATTAAAATTAGCTCCACTATTACATGTAGATCTAACAGCACCAGTTGGAGCTCATGTCCACCAAATCTAATTAAAATTAGCTCCACTATTACATGTGGATCTAACAGCACCAGTTGGAGCTCATGTCCACCAATTAAAACCTTACCAATCTAATTAAAATTAGCTCCACTATTACATGTGGATCTAACAGCACCAGTTGGAGCTCATGTCCACCAAATCTAATTAAAATTAGCTCCACTATTACATGTAGATCTAACAGCACCAGTTGGAGCTCATGTCCACCAATTAAAACCTTACCAATCTAATTAAAATTAGCTCCACTATTACATGTAGATCTAACAGCACCAGTTGGAGCTCATGTCCACCAAATCTAATTAAAATTAGCTCCACTATTACATGTAGATCTAACAGCACCAGTTGGAGCTCATGTCCACCAATTAAAACCTTACCAATCTAATTAAAATTAGCTCCACTATTACATGTAGATCTAACAGCAGCCAGTTGGAGCTCATGTCCACCAATTAAAACCTTACCAATCTAATTAAAATTAGCTCCACTATTACATGTAGATCTAACAGCACCAGTTGGAGCTCATGTCCACCAAATCTAATTAAAATTAGCTCCACTATTACATGTAGATCTAACAGCACCAGTTGGAGCTCATGTCCACCAATTAAAACCTTACCAATCTAATTAAAATTAGCTCCACTATTACATGTAGATCTAACAGCACCAGTTGGAGCTCATGTCCACCAATTAAAACCTTACCAATCTAATTAAAATTAGCTCCACTATTACATGTGGATCTAACAGCACCAGTTGGAGCTCATGTCCACCAAATCTAATTAAAATTAGCTCCACTATTACATGTAGATCTAACAGCACCAGTTGGAGCTCATGTCCACCAATTAAAACCTTACCAATCTAATTAAAATTAGCTCCACTATTACATGTAGATCTAACAGCACCAGTTGGAGCTCATGTCCACCAAATCTAATTAAAATTAGCTCCACTATTACATGTAGATCTAACAGCACCAGTTGGAGCTCATGTCCACCAATTAAAACCTTACCAATCTAATTAAAATTAGCTCCACTATTACATGTAGATCTAACAGCAGCCAGTTGGAGCTCATGTCCACCAATTAAAACCTTACCAATCTAATTAAAATTAGCTCCACTATTACATGTAGATCTAACAGCACCAGTTGGAGCTCATGTCCACCAAATCTAATTAAAATTAGCTCCACTATTACATGTAGATCTAACAGCACCAGTTGGAGCTCATGTCCACCAATTAAAACCTTACCAATCTAATTAAAATTAGCTCCACTATTACATGTAGATCTAACAGCACCAGTTGGAGCTCATGTCCACCAATTAAAACCTTACCAATCTAATTAAAATTAGCTCCACTATTACATGTGGATCTAACAGCACCAGTTGGAGCTCATGTCCACCAAATCTAATTAAAATTAGCTCCACTATTACATGTAGATCTAACAGCACCAGTTGGAGCTCATGTCCACCAATTAAAACCTTACCAATCTAATTAAAATTAGCTCCACTATTACATGTAGATCTAACAGCACCAGTTGGAGCTCATGTCCACCAAATCTAATTAAAATTAGCTCCACTATTACATGTAGATCTAACAGCACCAGTTGGAGCTCATGTCCACCAATTAAAACCTTACCAATCTAATTAAAATTAGCTCCACTATTACATGTAGATCTAACAGCACCAGTTGGAGCTCATGTCCACCAAATCTAATTAAAATTAGCTCCACTATTACATGTAGATCTAACAGCACCAGTTGGAGCTCATGTCCACCAATTAAAACCTTACCAATCTAATTAAAATTAGCTCCACTATTACATGTGGATCTAACAGCACCAGTTGGAGCTCATGTCCACCAATTAAAACCTTACCAATCTAATTAAAATTAGCTCCACTATTACATGTGGATCTAACAGCACCAGTTGGAGCTCATGTCCACCAATTAAAACCTTACCAATCTAATTAAAATTAGCTCCACTATTACATGTAGATCTAACAGCACCAGTTGGAGCTCATGTCCACCAATTAAAACCTTACCAATCTAATTAAAATTAGCTCCACTATTACATGTGGATCTAACAGCACCAGTTGGAGCTCATGTCCACCAATTAAAACCTTACCAATCTAATTAAAATTAGCTCCACTATTACATGTAGATCTAACAGCAGCCAGTTGGAGCTCATGTCCACCAATTAAAACCTTACCAATCTAATTAAAATTAGCTCCACTATTACATGTGGATCTAACACCAGCCAGTTGGAGCTCATGTCCACCAATTAAAACCTTACCAATCTAATTAAAATTAGCTCCACTATTACATGTGGATCTAACACCAGCCAGTTGGAGCTCATGTCCACCAATTAAAACCTTACCAATCTAATTAAAATTAGCTCCACTATTACATGTAGATCTAACAGCAGCCAGTTGGAGCTCATGTCCACCAATTAAAACCTTACCAATCTAATTAAAATTAGCTCCACTATTACATGTGGATCTAACAGCAGCCAGTTGGAGCTCATGTCCACCAATTAAAACCTTACCAATCTAATTAAAATTAGCTCCACTATTACATGTGGATCTAACAGCAGCCAGTTGGAGCTCATGTCCACCAATCTAATTAAAATTAGCTCCACTATTACATGTGGATCTAACACCAGCCAGTTGGAGCTCATGTCCACCAATTAAAACCTTACCAATCTAATTAAAATTAGCTCCACTATTACATGTGGATCTAACAGCAGCCAGTTGGAGCTCATGTCCACCAATTAAAACCTTACTTGCAGAATCATGCCAGTGATTTAAAAATAATTTGAAAACATTCCTAATTATCCTGAGGGTATACGATATGTTTCGTGTGAATTACGAATGCCTTAAAACAAATTATTTTATAAAATAAATAATTTGTAATGTAAAACTGAAGACTGATTTAGTTTTTTAGTTTTTTTATAAATAAATAAATAATTTTTAATGTAAAATTGAAGACTGATAACCCACTCCGTACGTATTGGTATGGTTCGCTGTATGCTGCCACTAAAATAGACTCGCCCGATATTTTTAGAATTTGTATGCTCCCAAATAACGTTATAAAAGGCGAAGTGTGATTGGTCAATATTTAAATTATTATGTACAGACGAAATGTTACCTGGACATTGGGGACTACGCAGTGTTGTTAGTTTTAAATCACTGGCAGGATTCTGCAAGTAAGGTTTTGATTGGTGGACATAAGCTCCAACTGGCTGGTGTTAGATCCACATGTAATAGTGGAGCTAATTTTAATTAGATTGCATCTCTCTTTAATATGATGTCATATATTACCCAATGGCGTCATGTTAAACGAGTGCGTGTGATATCCCATATTTTAAAAATAAACCCTATTGTGATAAATATTCATTTCTGCTCTAGTTACTCCCTATTTTCAGACGGATATCTAAATCAGTTTAAGCCAACTGTTCGGGTGATACTACCAGGAAGTATGTACTACCAGGATGTATGTACTATCAAGAAGTATGTACATGTACTACCAGGATGTTACCACACACGAAGATAAATCAATTCTACACGCATTTCTACCTGGGGTGGGACATAGCCCAGTGGTAAAGCGCTTGCCTGGTGTGCGGTCAGTCTGGGATCAATACTCATCGGTGGCCCTATTGGGCTATTTCTCATTCTAGCCACTGCACCATGACTAGTATATTAAAGACTGTGGTATGTATTATCCTGTCTGTGGGATGGTGCATATAAAAGATTCAGGGCGGGACATAGCCCAGTGGTAAAGTGCTTGCCTGATGTGCAGTCAGTCTAGGATCGATACTCATCGGTGGCCCTATTGGGCTATTTCTCATTCCAGCTACTGCACTATGAATGGTGTATCAAAGAATGTGGTATGTGCTATCCTATCTGTTAGATTTTGCATATAAAAGATCAGTTCCTGCTAGTGGAAAAATGTAGCGACTTTCTTCTCTAATTTGTTAATTTTGACTTCCAACAGCTGATGATTAATAAATCAATGCGATATAGTGGAGTCGTTAAACGAAACAAACTTTAACTTCTTTAACTTGAATTATAAGTAGAGAACGATTGTTCAGGTTATCAGAAGTTGCCATATACATGTGTACCAAGAAAGTCGAGAACAAAGAAAGAAACAAAGAAATGTTTTATTTAACGATGCACTCAACACATTTTATTTACGGTTATATGGCATCAGACATATGGTTAAAGACCACACAGATTTTGAGAGGAAACCTGCTGTTGCCACTTCATGAGCTACTCTTCCGATTAGCAGCAAGGGATCTTTTATTTGCGCTTCCCACAGGCAGGATAGCACAAACCATGGCCTTTGTTGAACCAGTTATGGATCACTGGTCGGTGCAAGTGGTTTACACCTACCCATTGAGCCTTGCGGAGCACTCATTCAGGGTTTGGAGTCGGTATCTGGATTAAAATTCCCATGCCTCGACTGGGATCCGAACCCAGTACCTACCAGCCTGTTGACCGATGGCCTAACCACGACGCCACCGAGGCCAGTCAAAAAGTCGAGAACACGGCACAAAGGGCAGGATGTAGCCCAATGTTATTGCTCTCGGCTTATGCATGTTCGGTCTAGGATTGATCCATATTGGTGGGCCTATTGGGATATTTTTCATTCAAGCCCATGCTTCAAACAAAGGTCATGGTATGTTCTATCCAATTAGTTTGGTATCCACAAATGTTAATTTCATAATACAGACACCCTCGAGACTAAGTAAAATGTCTGGTATTAAGAGGTATCCAGTAGAGAGAGCTTAATTTCTGTACTGATTTTTATAAAAAAAAGACTGACAAATGTCCGGTTTTGGGGGAATTCTGGTTTACCGAGGGTCCGGTTTTGAGAGGTTTCATTGTATATGTATAATGAAAACACTATTCAGACAATCCTATTGTTATATAAATAATTATATATATGTTGATGACATTAGACAAGAATGCTCAGAATTGTGTGTGTGTGTATGTTGTGTGTGTGTGTGTATGTTGTGTGTGTGTGTGTCTGTGAGAGAGAGAGTGGGGGGGGGGGGGGGGTCTGTGTGTGTGTGTGTGTGTGTGTGTGTATATATATGTATATATATATGAGTGAGAGTGAGTGTGTGTCTGTGTGTGTGTTATTGTATCTGTACGTATGTGTGTGTGTGTATATATATATATATATATATATATATATATATATATATATATATATATATGTCTGAGTGTGTGTGTGAGTGTGAGTGTGTGTTTTGTTTGTGTGTGTGTGTGTGTATGTGTTTGTGTCTGTGCATGCGAGTGTGTGTGTGCATGTGAGTGTGTGTCTGTGTGTGCATGCGAGTGTGTGTGTGTGTGTGTGTGTGTGTGTGTGCATGCGAGTGTGTGTGTGTATGCGAGTGTCTGTGTGTGCATGCGAGTGTGTGTCTGTGTGTGTGTGTGTGTGTGCGAGTGTGTGTGTGCATGCGAGTGTGTGTGTGCATGCGAGTGCGTGTCTGTGTGTGTGTGTGTGTGTGTGTGCATGCGAGTGTGTGTGTGTGAGTATGTGTGTGTGTATGTGTGTGCATGCGAGTGTGTGTCTGTGTGTGTGTGTGTGTGTGTGTGTGTGTGTGTGTGTGTGTGTGTCTGTGTGTGCATGCGAGTGTGTGTGTGTGTGAGTGTGTCTGTGTGTGCATGCGAGTGTATGTGAGTGTGCATGCGAGTGTGTGTGTGTGTCTGTGTGTGCATGCGAGTGTGTGTGTGTGTGAGTGTGTGTGTGTGAGTAAGAGTGTGTGTGAGTGAGTGTGTGTGTGTGTGCATGCGAGTGTGTGTGAGTGTGCATGCGAGTGTGTGTGTGTGTGTGTGTGTGTGCATGCGAGTGTGTGTCTGTGTGTGCATGCGAGTGTGTGTATGTGTGTGTGAGTGTGTCTGTGTGTGCATGTGAGTGTGCATGCGAGTGTGTGTGTGTGTGTGTCTGTGTGTGCATGCGAGTGTGTGTGTGTGTGTGTGTGTGTGAGTGTGTGTGTGTGAGTAAGAGTGTGTGTGAGTGAGTGTGTGTGTGTGTGCATGCGAGTGTGTGTGAGTGTGCATGCGAGTGTGTGTGTGTGTGAGTGTGCATGCGAGTGTGTGTCTGTGTGTGCATGCGAGTGTGTGTGTGTGGAAACATGTTTTGAGACTGACATCTTGAACGTAAAGAGCATCATTTTGAACCAAATAACACTATTTCACAGCAAAAACATGACAGTTGAAAGGCTGTTCTCAACAGTATCAAACACATACATATAGAATACTAAACAAGCTTGCCTGTCATACTATTTTTATGAAATGAGTGAACAGTGTTGGTATCTGTTGAGTGATTCACTCATCAGATACCAACACTGTTCACGAGTTTCGTAAAAATGGTATGACAGGCAAGCTAGTAAGGTGTTTTATTTATTGCAAACAGGCCGCAAAACAGAAGTGAATAGATATTGAGACATATACACGTTGTTTCTTTATGAATTGGGTCAGCAAGTGATCTACGTCACGCTCACGTCACACTAGTTAGATATTGAGTGATTGTTATGACATGAGCAATATCTTACACTGGTGTGTAATAAAGAATACCATTCAGTTATGATATTTAATTAAAATATAAGTCATCAATGAGGCAGTGGATTGGTCATGTCAGCAGAATGCCTCGAACAGCCCTACCAAGAGTGGCACCTCGATGGACCCCTCCTGGAAAAAGGAAACGAGGAAGACCGAAAGAAACATGAAGGAGGACAGCAGAGAAGGAAATCAGAGAGGACAGCCTGAGCTGGGGGCTGCTGGAGAAGCTGGCAAAAGACAGGCAACAGTGGCAATCTCTGGTTACAGCCTTATGGGCTTCTTAGCAGGAAGGGGATTATGTAAGTAAGTAACGAGGCATCCAAACAGCTATGTTCCACTTCACCTCAATAATGTTATTTCTGGGCTAGCTCTATTAATATAATTAAAGAATGTGTAGATTAATAGTTTTTCCATTTACAGGTCATTCAACTGCTAAGACAAGAAAATGTCGCAACCTGTTGTTATTCAGCCCCAGAGCCAGGTTCCTCCAGGTACGTAGACATTGTTTCCCACACATTCTGGGTGTCCTGTAAACTGGTGCAGGATGAACCCTCCCCACACCAACGACCATATTATTTCTCCCACATTCTGGATGCACCCTTAGGTGTCCTATAAACTGGTGCAGGATGAACCCTCCCCCACCCCAACTACCATATTGTTTCCCCCACATTCTGGATGCACCCTTAGGTGTCCTATAAACTGGAGCAGGATGAACCCTCCCCCCACCCCAACTACCATATTGTTTCACCCACATTCTGGATGCACCCTTAGGTGTCCTATAAACTGGTGCAGGATAAACCCTCCCCCCACCCCAACTACCATATTGTTTCCCCCACATTCTGGATGCACCCTTAGGTGTCCTATAAACTGGTGCAGGATGAACCCTCCCGCCACCCCAACTACCATATTGTTCCTCGTACATTCTGGATGCACCCTTAGGTGTCCTATAAACTGGAGCAGGATGAACCCTCCCCCTCCCCCCTTACCCCAACGACCATATTGTTTCCCCCACATTCTGGATGCACCCTTAGGTGTCCTATAAACTGGTGCAGGATGAACCCTCCCCCCACCCCAACTACCATATTGTTTCCCCCACATTCTGGATGCACCCTTAGGTGTCCTATAAACTGGTGCAGGATGAACCCTCCCCCCACCCCAACGACCATATTGTTTCCCCCACATTCTGGATGCACCCTTAGGTGTCCTATAAACTGGTGCAGGATGAACCCTCACTGTCTGAGGGAGAATGCACTTGTAAGTTTAGATTCCTTCAACGCTGTCTTAGGGAATGTGTAAGTTAAAGTAAAGATCCCTTCGACGCTGTCTTAGGGAGTGTGTAAGTTAAAGCAAGGATCCCTTCGACGCTGTCTTAGGGAGTGTGTAAGTTAAAGCAAGGATCCCTTCGACGCTGTCTTAGGGAGTGTGTAAGTTAAAGCAAGGATCCCTTCGACGCTGTCTTAGGGAGTGTGTCAGTTAAAGCAAGGATCCCTTCGATGCTGTCTTAGGGAGTGTGCCGGTTACACTTCCCTCGACGCTGTCTGAGGGAGAATGTACCTGTAAGATAAAGATCCCCTCGACGCTGTCTGTGTGTCAAACGTATGACCCCATCAGCGCTGCCTCCTCTATAAGTGTGTACCTTATAATCTCCACTTTGATGTCATTTAATTGTGAATTGCACTTTAAGTATCCAAGTGAATAATAAAAGTTTGAAAATGCCGTATGGATGCACTCAGAGTATAATCAAATAATAATTGTTTATTATTTTGTTTCTTTGTTTAAATGCAAATATATGCACTAAAAGGTGCAAGGGAGCACCAGTAGTCCGGCCGGGGCCGGTAGCAGGTGGGGTGGGTGTATGGGTGCTATGGGTTTTTGAATTTGGAAGGAGCAATTGAAAATTAGCCAAAGAGAATGAGTGCACGTTTTGAATGAAGGAAATTTGGCACAGCTTTTGAACGGTCGGTCAAAAGATAATTTCAGGAACTACGTATAGGTTTTGATATTAGTGAGTCGAGAGTAGCTCGTTAATTAGACCTATCGATGCTGGGGTGTCTCCCTAGGTTGCCCGTACATGGGCGTACATAGGATTTTGAAAAGGGGGGTTCCAAAATAGATTGCAGAGATATTGGGCATATATTTCTATGTTGAGTTTTGAAAAGGGGGGTTCCAAAATAGATTGCAGAGATATTGGGCATATATTTCTATGTTGAGTAAATATAATAATGTCAGATATCAATGTCAGATATATTAAATTATTAAAAAAGCGATTTCAGGGGGGGTTCGGTTGAACCCATTGACCCCCCCCCCTATGTATGCCCATGCAGTAGGGCCCTTAGAAAGGGCATGACCGCTTTTGGTCGTGACATGACAACCCAGGGGAGACTGAGCAATTGTGTATGCCGGTAGGCCGTTGTCCTTGTTGTTTTCCTGCTATCGGTCCTCTTTGCCAGTATTCTTTTGTCCAGCTCTCTCTCTCTCTCTTAGGTTTTAATAGACCAAAACAATTCCTATTGCCGATAATGTTAATGTTTACTAATAAAACTGATATAAGCAGCGTTTCAACACAACCAGGAAGTACAGCAATAGAAAGTGTGGCACCTCACATCTAATCTACCTGCAAGAAAATGGGGGGTCACATATCATTTAAGAGATTTAATTAATGTTTTTAATAGCAACCGTCATTTTTGCTGAAAATTGCAGTTCCATTTTTGGGGGTATCCCGCATTAGTTTTAACCTCTGGTATATACTGCATAACAACTGTATAACAAATAAAAGTGTATTTATTTATTGTCAATGGATAATAGCATCTGCACAAATAATCAATGTCACATATTACTACCAATCACACCCACAGCTGCTTTTACTCCGTAAATATTTGACATGGAACTCTCTTCTTTGGTACTGACCGGCCTCGATGGCGTAGTGGTTAGGCCATCGGTCTACAGGCTGGTAGGTACTGGGTTCGGATCCCAGTCGAGGCATGGGATTTTTAATCCAGATACTGACTCCAAACCCTGAGTGAGTGCTCCGCAAGGCTCAATGGGTAGGTGTAAACCACTTGCACCGACCAGTGATCCATAACTGGTTCAACAAAGGCCATGGTTTGTGCTATCCTGCCTGTGGGAAGCGCAAATAAAAGATCCCTTGCTGCTAATCGGAAAGAGTAGCCCATGTAGTGGCGACAGCGGGTTTCCTCTCAAAATCTGTGTGATCCTTAACCATATGTCTGACGCCATATAACCGTAAAATAAAATGTGTTGAGTGCGTCGTTAAATGAAACATTTCTTTCTTTCTCTTCTTTGGTACTATGCAACCTATACTCTCTCTTAGTGCAGTGCAATTGTGTACTCGGAGCTGGTGTAGCATTTAATTTTCACTCCCCAAGAATATGCACTCCCCAGTCATTATTATACGTATAATTTGCACTCCTCCAGTTACTATTATATGTATAATATGCACTCCCCTTGAATTATTTGCACTCTCCCGGTTATTATTATACATATAATATGCACTCTCCACTACTATGTTTGAATACTGAATCCATATTCATTATTAGTCCACTATCGGTCCAGTGTCGGGGCGTAGCTGAGTGCTATAGCGCTTCCTTGATGTATGTTCGATCTAGGATCGATTCCCGTCGATGGACCCATTGGGCTATTTCTCGTTCCAGCCAGTGCTCGACAACTGGTGTAAAAAAAAAAAAAGCCATGGTATGTACTATCCTGTGGGATAGTGCATATAAAAGATCTCTTTCCGCTAATGAAAAATAGTAGCCCATGAAGTGGTGACTGCGGGTTTCCTCTCTCAATATCTGTGTGGTTCCTATCCATATGTCTGACGCCATATAACCGTAAATAAAAATGTGTTGAGTGCGTCGTTAAATAAAACATTTCCTTCCTTCCCTTATGGGTCCAACCAGAGGGGACTATAGGTTTTAACACCGTCGTTCTGTCTATCTGTCTGTATGTTCGTCCGTCCACATATAGTTTTCCGGATGTTTTCCCCCAATGCCTCGAGATATTGTACTTACCTTTATCATGTACTGTTACAGATCACGTTTGACTTTCTTGGCGATTTATCCTTTTTTGACAGAGATATGGTCTTTGCTTTTAGAAGATATGAAACTTAGTTTTTCAGACTTTGTTTTTGCAATGCCTCAAAATATTGAGCTGAAATTTTGTGTTTAGCTTTTTATAGATCAAGTTTGACTTTCATTACGATTTACCCATTTTTTACCGAGTTATGGCCCTGGAACTTAGGTGATATGAATTTTTTTTTACCGGACTTTGTCTTTGCAATGCCGCAATATATTGAACTTAAGTTTTGTGTATAGCTTTATCATGTACTATTACAGCTTTTGCATTACAAGTTACACTCTAGATTATGTGTATAGTAATGAATGGGTAGTGTAGATTACACATATAATAATGAATGGGTTGTGCATATTACATATTATAATGAATGTGGAGTGTAGATTATATGAATAATAATGAATGGTGAGTACAGATTATGTGTATAACAATGGATGTGGCACGTACATTATAACTAAAATAATGAATGGAGAGTGCACATATCATGTGTAGTAATGTATGGGGAGTACAGATGGTGTGTATTGTAGTGTAGGTTATATGTATAATAATGAATGTGGAGTGTATCGTATTATCATTTATGGGTAGTATAGAATATATGTCTAATAATGAACGTAGAGTAGATTATGTGTATAGTAATGATTGGGAAGTGTATATTATATGTATAATAATTAATGGGCAGTACAGATGGTGTGTGTAGTAATGAATTAATAGTGTAGTTGTATGTGTAATAATGAATGTTGAGTGTATATTATATATATTATAATGAATTGGGAGTATATGTTATATTTATAATAATGAACAGGGAGTGGATATTATATGTATAATAATGAATGTGGAGTGTATATTACATGTATTAATATGTATAATAATAGACGTAGATTATATGCATAATAATGAATGTGGAGTGTAGTTCATATGTATATTAATTGATGCAGGGTGTAGATTATGTGTATAACAATGCATGGGGAGCATAGATCACACTATAATAATGAATGGTGAGTGTGGAGTATATGTATAATAACGAATGGGGAGTGCAGATGATGTGTATATCAGTGATAGGTGTAGTGTAGTTTATAAGTATAATAACGAATGGGGAGTGCAGATGATGTGTATATCAGTGATAGGTGTAGTGTAGTTTATAACTATAATAACGAATGGGGAGTGCAGATGATGTGTATATCAATGATAGGTGTAGTGTAGTTTATATGTATAATAACGAATGGGGAGTGCAGATGATGTGTATATCAGTGATAGATGTAGTGTAGTTTATAAGTATAATAACGAATGGGGAGTGCAGATGATGTGTATATCAGTGATAGGTGTAGTGTAGTTTATATGTATAATAACGAATGGGAACTGCAGATTATATGCATAGTAATGAATGGGGAATGTATATTATATGTATAATAATGAAAGCAAAGAAAGCAATGTTTTATTTAACGACGCACTCAACACATTTTATTTACAGTTATATGGTGTCAGACATATGGTTAAGGACCATACAGATATTGAGAGACGAAACCCGCTGTCGCCACTTCATGGACTACTCTTTTCGATTAGCAGCAAGGGATCTTTTATATGCACCATCCCACAGACAGGGTAGTACATACCACGACCTTTGATATACCAGTCATGGTGCATTGGCTGGAACGAGAAATAGCCCAATGGGCCCACCGATGGGGATCAATCCCAGACCGACTGTCCGTCGAGCGAGCGCTCTACCACTGAGCTACGTCCCGCCCCGTATAATAATGAATGCGTAATGTAGATTATATGTATGCTAGCGAATGGGGAGTGCAGATTATGTGTATAGTAACGACTGGGGAGTGCAGATTATGTGTATAGTAACGACTGGGGAGTGCAGATTATGTGTATAGTAACGACTGGGGAGTGCAGATTATGTGTATAGTAACGACTGGGGAGTGCAGATTATGTGTATAGTAACGACTGGGGAGTGCAGATTATGTGTATAGTAACAACTGGGGAGTGCAGATTATGTGTATAGTAACGACTGGGGAGTGCAGATTATGTGTATAGTAACGAATGGGGAGTGCAGATTATGTGTATAGTAACGAATGGGGAGTGCAGATTATGTGTATAGTAACGAATGGGGAGTACAGATTATATGTATAGTAATGAATGGGGAGTGTGGGCTATATATATAGTAATGAGTGGAGAGTGCAGATTATATGTATAGTAATGAATGGGGAGTGCAGATTATATGTATAGTAATTAATGGGGAGTGCAGATTATATGTATAGTAATGAATGGGGAGTGTGGGCTATATATATAGTAATGAGTGGAGAGTGCAGATTATATGTATAGTAATGAATGGGGAGTGCAGATTATATGTATAGTAATGAATGGGGAGTGCAGATTATATGTATAGTAATTAATGGGGAGTGCAGATTATATGTATAGTAATTAATGGGGAGTGTGGGCTATATATATATAGTAATGAGTGGAGAGTGCAGATTATATGTATAGTAATGAGTGGAGAGTGCAGATTATATGTATAGTAATGAATGGGGAGTGCAGATTATATGTATAGTAACGACTGGGGAGTGCAGATTATGTGTATAGTAACGACTGGGGAGTGCAGATTATGTGTATAGTAACGAATGGGGAGTGCAGATTATGTGTATAGTAACGAATGGGGAGTGCAGATTATGTGTATAGTAACGAATGGGGAGTACAGATTATATGTATAGTAATGAATGGGGAATGGGGCTATATATATAGTAATGAGGGAGAGTGCAGATTATATGTATAGTAATGAATGGGGAGTGCAGATTATATGTATAGTAATTAATGGGGAGTGCAGATTATATGTATAGTAATGAATGGGGAGTGTGGGCTATATATATAGTAATGAGTGGAGAGTGCAGATTATATGTATAGTAATGAATGGGGAGTGCAGATTATATGTATAGTAATGAATGGGGAGTGCAGATTATATGTATAGTAATTAATGGGGAGTGCAGATTATATGTATAGTAATTAATGGGGAGTGTGGGCTATATATATATAGTAATGAGTGGAGAGTGCAGATTATATGTATAGTAATGAGTGGAGAGTGCAGATTATATGTATAGTAATGAATGGGGAGTGCAGATTATATGTATAGTAATTAATGGGGAGTGCAGTTTATATGTATAGTAATGAATGGGAAGTGTGGGCTATATATATATAGTAATGAGTGGAAAGTGCAGATTATATGTATAGTAATGAATGGGGAGTGCAGATTATATGTATAGTAATGAATGGGGAGTGTAGGCTATATGTATAG
This sequence comes from Gigantopelta aegis, assembly GCF_016097555.1. Taxonomy (NCBI): domain Eukaryota; kingdom Metazoa; phylum Mollusca; class Gastropoda; order Neomphalida; family Peltospiridae; genus Gigantopelta; species Gigantopelta aegis. The sequence continues at coordinate 29,861,650 of NC_054713.1, read as the reverse complement.
TAATGAATGGGGAGTGCAGATTATATGTATAGTAATGAATGGGGAGTGCAGATTATATGTATAGTAATGAATGGGGAGTGTGGGCTATATATATAGTAATGAGTGGAGAGTGCAGATTATATGTATAGTAATGAATGGGGAGTGCAGATTATGTGTATAGTAATGAATGGGGAGTGCAGATTATGTGTATAGTAATGAATGGGGAGTGCAAATTATGTGTATAGTGATGAATGGGAGTGTAGGTTCTGTGTATAGTAATGCATTTTTAATATTCACAATCCCACAGACATGATGATAGCACATAGCATGGGCTTTGATTTACGTCGTGATGTACTTGCTAGAACGAGAAATAGCCGATAGGGGCCACCGACACGGGTCGATCCTAGACCCGACCTCGCATCAGGCGAGTACTTTACCAGTCCAAAATTGAATTATCTTTATTCGATCATCGGTTTTTTTTGTTAAGAATAATAATTTTCCATCTTCAGTGGAAAATCGTTTACAATGCCGTCTAAAATTTGCTTTTCTTCCTTTGTCTTTCATATCGTCCTTGTAACTTCCTTTATTTATTTTTGTATAGTTCTTTAAACAAGCAAATTCTGAGATCCATCCGGCCACCGCACATTATTTTTATTCTGCACATTTGCAAGGGTGAATCAAGGAAAGTTTTTGTCCCCTTTGGGTTCGTCCCTGATTCATATACCCAACACCCTCATCTAGGTCAGGTCAGGTCATAGGGCTTTATATGCACATTCAGAGCAAGCTGTTGTAGCGCACGCCTGTCATGGGTGCAAATGCTTGCGAAGCAAGCTCTTTCGTCCAAGACAGGAAAGAGGGGGATGGGGAGGCGGGCATCTTGCTTACGACTTAAGCACTGAAGGAGTGCAAAAGACCGGTTGTTGGTGGACCGAGGTAAGGCGGAAGAGGAGGTGGTAAAGTTTGAACATTTCTCACAAGGAGAATTAAGCCAAAAAGTTGAAGTAATTTATGTGCGTTATAGCCAAAAGAATTATGGTGATTTGAACGCAAATTTAGACGGTTCAGCCAAAAGTTAAAGGGTGTCGGATTTTTTATTTTAGCCTACACGTACCGACCTATACGAACCTAGGTTGTTGAGGTAGCCCTGAAAAGGGCTGTCAGGGTAGCGGTTTGGCATCGAAGTTTGAGAACGTGTCGAAGATGATGCCATACGACTGGAGGACGCTCAGGTAGTGGCTGTCGAAGACCCTGCGCAATGCCTTGTGGATAATCCGGTTGGGTGCTTTTCGGTGGATGAGCACTTGTTTGAATTGTCCGCTGTGAAGAGTGGTGACCATGTGGCGATAGTCACCGTGCTCTCCTTTCTTGAACCCGCGGATGTCGCATGTGCCCCTGTCCTTGTCGTATGGCAGTCCGAATGCTCCCCCCCCCCACCCCATGTGCCGTTTCTGTCATTCCTATCCTCCTCCTCCTCCTCTGTCTTCTCTTCCTCTGGGTCGGTTGTTGTGCGTGGCCTACGTAAACTAGTGTTACGTAGGCCCTCCCTCCCTTCTGTGACAGTTTGTATTCTGTCAGCACGCCCAAACTCTGGATCATCGACCCCAGCTGTGGGGGGAGATCGACAGAGCAGGGCGCGATTTCGAGCTGCTTAGCGGCAAAGGTCATTTTCGGCTGAGAGCTGGAGCGGGAATGACCCTCGTCTAGATTCACCACTGAGATTTATACCAGCTTTTACAAACATCAAAAGCACTCCAAAATATAATTTTGTGAGTGCTTAAAAAATTGTAATAGCCTACGTGTAATATAGTCTGAGGGAGTGCATATTAATCAGAGGGAGTGCTTATTATGCATATAATATAGACTGGGGGAGTGTATATTACATGTATAATATGGACTGGGGAGTGCTTATTCAACGTATAATGTTGACTGGGGAGTGCAAATCCAAGGGAGTGCAAATTATATGTGACAACGGTTTTCTTTTGTCCGACTCCTTATTAGAGTACGTGCTGGGCCATTAAATGTGTGCAGATGCATTGTTATTATTAGCCAATGCATCCTATGTACTGTTGCGGTAGTGTGTGTTATTTTGTATGTTAACCCTATTTTGTTGTTTAGGTTGTTCCTATTGTCCTAAGTCCTTACTCTAGGTGAAAAACAACATCTTTTCAGAGCCACCACCCCATCCCCCACCCCACCCGTCCTTGGATTACATGTAACTTCGAGGACGGGGGGTATCTAACCTAGCTATCTACTTTGAAGGATATACCCGTATAGTGATTGTGTGGTTTAAAAAGCCTAGCGCTTCACATAAATTAGTTTAGCAACCACTAATAACTGGTCTGTACAGCAAAAAAAGAAAAGTATGTTGGCAATTGTATGTCTATTCGTCTGTCTCACATTAACATTCACACATAAGATTTCCCTCCCCCTCCCAAGTATTCTCCATGGGTGATGGGACCACTGTATATTAATAATATACATGGCATGGCTATTGGTATTACTAAATGATGGAGACTATCTTGTTTCTTGTCTTGTTTTCGTATCTGTTTCTGGTAGACCTAAATGACTCACCTTAAGTTGCTGTAAGAAAGTATGAGTGTGGGGACAAGTGCGAAGATTATATACACAGTAACTGTCCTATCTGGTTAGGAGGCCTAAAACGTTGGTATTACTGGAAGAAGAAGAAATAGTGCATATAAACAATCATGTACAGTGCTAATGTACAATTGCTGTAGTACAATTTTTAACAAGCTAATTGATCGATTTTAATTGATCTTAGCTTGGTTGGTACCTCGGGGTGCCCCCCCCCCTCACCCCCCCCCCTCACCCCCACCCCCCTCCCTCCACCGTTGATCGTCCAGGTTGGAGTGCATAATCGAAGGTCGAGTGCAAAGGGTCGCTACACCGCACCAGAGGACGTAAGGTGGGGGATTACCGGCAGGCCTATTATGATTTACAGATTGCTTCCCCCCTATCCCCCATCGATGATCTTTTGATTTGGAGTGCATAATCGTAGGTCGAGTGCTTAGGGTCACTACTCCACCTCAGAGGAACACCAGCCGTCTTATCAGGTGTCTTATCAGTAATAAGATACGAGATATGCCAATCTACTGGTTGGTTGACATGGTATGTCGCTACGGGTGTGTTATCTATACCTACTTCTATTTCTATGTTACTAGCCTTTGTGGCAAAGGAATCGTTAAGATCACGGTTTGTTTTAAAGGCTAGCCCTGGTCTGGTAACTTTAGGTAGGAGGTCCTGTACTGGATGCTCCATATTGAGTGAATTACTTTTTAGGTGATATTTCAAATGTTGAAGGTTACGGCGATATTTTTGTAAGGCATAATGTTAAATTCAACTTCTAAACTTTGTCCGCTAGTGTTTGGTGGTACTTTAGCGATAAATCTTAAAGCTTGGTTTTGAATAACATTAAGCTTCTAGAGTAATTTCGGGGAGGAGCAACTGTAGGCTTGGGCTCCATAGTCTATCCTGGAGAGTAGGCATGCTTTGTAAACCATAAGCATTGCCTCTGTTTGCGCTCCCCAACTGGTTCCAGATATAGCTCTTAGCAAGTTTAAAGTTTTCTTTGAATCTTTGACTATGTTTAGAATATGCGCTTTAAATGTTAATTTAGAATCAAAGGTTACTCCTAAAAATTTGAATTCAGTTACTCTAGGTAGTGGTTTATCTCCTGTTTTGAGTTGACAGTCATCTTGTTTATTGATTTTATTGAATACCATATACCGGGTATACTGTTTTTAGTCTCTGAGAGTTTTATGCCCCAGTCTAGGGCCCATTTATTTAGCTTATCTAAATCTGATTGTAGTTTTTTTTTAAAGAAATGGTGTATTTTTGCCTGAACGCCAGATAGCGCAGTCATCGGCAAAGAGTGCAGTATTTAGTGGTGAAGTTTGTCCCGGTTTTTCATTAGCATTAAGTGCTTTAGTAATGTCATTTATAAAAAATTTAAATAAGGTTGGTGAGAGGACCGAACCTTGTGGAATACCATTAAGAATATCAGTTTTATCTGAATAATGACCATTAACTCTAATTGAAATAGACCTGTTATATTATTGTATGAAATTATTAATAAAATTAAACATTTTACCTTTAATTCCATTATCCTGAAGTTTATTTAGTAGACCCTGGCGCCATACCATGTCAAAAGCCTATGTTGATAAAAATAGCAACTAATTTATTAGATTTTCTGAACGCATTGTTTATTGAGTTTTGTAACCTAACTACTTGATCTATGGTTGAATGCTTGGCTCTAAAACCGCTTTGAATGCTAGTTATGAGATTATTTTTAATTAGAAAGTGATTAAGTCGTTTATTTAATGGTTTCTAAGGTGTTACACATGTAAGTGTTATCGGTCTGTAACTACCCGGAAGAGAGTGGTCTTTGCCTGCTTTGGGTACACTAAAGCATTTGGCATGTTTCCAAGCCACTGGCATTTGATCCTCCCTCCAGATCCTGTTAAAGAGAGATAACTCTACCTCGAGGGTCACATCGGGCATGTGTTTGAGTAATGTATAACTATTTTTATCTGGCCCGGTGTCTATTTTTAGTTCTAACAGTGTTAATGGTTGATTATATTCTAGGTTGTCATTACCTGTCTGTATAGTGGCGGTAGTAAAGTTAGTTGGTAATGAATTAGATTTTTTGAATTTATCAAAGAACTTTTAGGAAAGTTTTCGTTATTGCTGTTTTTGCTAAAGGTTTTACTGAGAAGGTCGGCCTTTTGTTTATTAGTGGTTGGCTGTCTTATGTTTTTGAAGGACTGTGGAGATCGCGCGTTGTCCTTGTATAGCTTTAACTTTTTCCACGTCTCTAATGGATGTCCTATTGTTAATTTCTCCGCAGAATTTATACCAGCTGGCCTGTTTAGCGCTAAGTACCGTATTAGTTTACTGACTTTGTTTTTAGCTATTTTATATTTAGTGTGACATTGTTGTTACCGCATTTATTTTTAATTTCGTCCGTCCACCAGTTTTTATTATTATAAGATTTAGTTTTAGGTATATTTTTTTCGGCAATTTCAATTATTTTATTAGTTAGTTCCGTAGTGGCGTCATCAATGTTTAGGTTATCTTTTAACTTGATGTTTTTTACAGTCGCCGGTGAAGCCAAAGCCAGCCCAGTTGGCTTTGTTAAATTTAAATTTTGGTAGAAAAATTTCTACTTCTGAAAAATTGTTGTTACATTTATAGCTGGTTAAGATGGGAAAGTGGTCACTATATTAAGAGCTTCCATCGTTTCCCACTGAGAGTTAGCTCCTATGTTAATGGTTGTAATTGTTAAATCTATTGCAGAAGCAGTATGGTAATTATTCGAAATATGTGTGATACTGCCGTCATTAAGGCAGACTAAGTTATTGTTATTAATAAATGATTCTAATTAATTTTTAATATCTCTCCCTGTGTGTCCGAGTAAGAGGATCCCCACAATGTATGACAGTTAAAATAACCTACCAGTATTGTATTGCTATTTTTTATTAATTAATTTATTGTAGTCCTCTATCCTTAGTTTACTGTGAGCGGCTCCTGGTGGGCTGTAAACATTGATGACGTCAATTGGCATTTTATCATTTTGTATAGTGATTTCTAAGTTATTATTGGCTGTTTGATATTTAATTTATAAATGAGGTATTGTGTTTTTAACTAGTGTGGCTAGTCCACCTCTAGTGCTATTTTCTCTATTGTTATAGTAACTAGTATAGCCTGGTATTTTAAAAGTTTTAATTTGTTTAGGTTGTTTAGTTTTTACGCCAGTATACCTAGCCAAGTTTTTTGAATGCATATATCTGGCTTGATGTTACAGGTGCTAATTAGTTGAATGAGTTCAGCACCGTGTCCCACATCTTCATAAATCAAGGCTAATATTCGTTCCTTGTATTCAGCCTTGATTTATGAAGATGCGTGTCCCATTGAATGGAGGCCTTTAGTGTTCCTTTACAGACTCACTTTCGTGTCTTCAAGCTTTACGAAATATGAAGCTGGACCATCCCTTAATTGGGATGGTGATACGAAAGTGTATATTTTTATCTATTGCGAATAAAGATGTTGTATTTTGTTGGGTGCCCAGCCATGTTGGTATTAGGGGTAATGAAAAGGCAGATTCTGCTGCCAACACTGCTTTGGATTTGCCTCATGCCAGGGTTGGTGTACCGTATACTGATTTTAAATATAGTATTAACAAATTTATCTTTTCGACTTGGCAACATGATTGGGACGGTGCGGTTGCGAACAAGCTTCATGCCATCAAGCCAGTCTTGGGAGAGTGGCAGTCCTTGTATAGACAGTGCAGGAAGGATGAAGTAGTCTTGTGTCGTGCCCACATCGGTCATACTTACTTGACCTATTCATTTACTATCTTAAAGACAGAGCCTCCATCTCAGTGTGAGCACTGTCGGTGTACTCTGACTGTGCGCCACATTTTGGTGGAGTGTACTCGGCTCAAGGAAACTAGAACATATATATTTGGACAGTGATCTGTGATGGAATCCTTCCAGAAATTATTTTACAATGTTTACGTGACACTGAGTTTTATTGTAAATTTTAATTATATTTATCTGTGATATTTGTATTTTTACACAGTCCTCTACTGTGTTTTTATTTAACTGTTGAATATTTATATTGATGTTGATCATCACATTGGTTTGCATTTACCATAGTTTGAACCTGCCTCGGTGGCGTCGTGGAAGGTCATCGGTCTACAGGCTGGTAGGTACTGGGTTCGGATCCCAGTCGAGGCATGGGATTTTTAATCCAGATACCGACTCCAAACCCTGAGTGAGTGCTCCGCAAGGCACAATGGGTAGGTGTAAACCACTTGCACCGACCAGTGATCCATAACTGGTTCAACAAAGGCTATGGTTTGTGCTATTCTGTCTGTGGGAAGCGCAAATAAAAGATCCCTTGCTGTCTGTCGTAAAAAGAGTAGCCTATGTGGCAACAGTGGGTTTCCTCTAAAACACAGTGTCAGAATGACCATATGTTTGACGTCCAATAGCCGATGATAAAATAAAAAATCAATGTGCTCCAGTGGCGTCGTTAAATAAAACAAACTTTACTTTTTACCATAGTTTGACACCCAATAGCTGATGTATTTTTCGTGCTGGAGTGTCATTAAACATTCATTCATTCATTCCTTTAGCGTTCCATTGGAGAACGCTAAGGCCCTTATTTCCTGTGTTTATTGTATTAGTAGGGGCGTATGGAGACGCATCTCTCATGACACTGGCCCGCAGTTAATTTAGATTCTATCATTTTTAATTTTAGTTTTTAAATTTTTAAGTTGAATTTGATGGTGGCTATTTCCTTTACTACTAGCTCTAACATAGATTTGAGTTGGTTGACATCTGTTGGTGGATTACTCTTTAGTTTGTCTGTGAATGAGCAGTTAGCTGTGACAGTTGCCGTTGAGTTTATTTTTGTTGGTTTTTGAACTGATGTTTTCTTGATTTGGTCCCTAGTTTGGTTTAATTTACGTAGCGCCTTCTGGTAGTGATGACACTTGGTGTCATGGGCCATGTGGCGACTAAGGCAGTTGGGGCACTGCACTGATCTGGTGCATGGCGAGTTTCTAGAGATGCGCTCATGCTTTTGCCCACATCGATAGCAAGTGGGCAATTCTTTGTGATGACGGCACTTAACCACGCCATGTCCCCATTGTTGACAATGGTGACCGTTGCTTGGTTTAATTTCGTATGGGGTGAGTTGGAATTTCCGCCCCTGTACAAAAATGTGGTGCTGATCATTGTGAAGGGTGCTTGGTACACATGCATGTTACAGGCCTATTATAACCAATCAGATTGCAGCTTTGTTGTGGGTCAGTTAATAGTAGCCCTATGTCCCTCTATCTCTAGGGGCCTAAGCATGATGCCCTGCAGCTACATGCACAGTAACCCGTCCTATGTGGGTCGATGTACATATGTATAGCTTAATTACCCTAATTACTCTCTCTCCCTCTATCTCTAGGGGCCTAATTTAGCATGATGCCCTGCAGCTACATGCACAGTAACCTGTCCTATGTGGGTCGATGTACATAGGTATAGCTTAATTACCCTAATTACTCTCTCTCCCTCTATCTCTAGGGGCCTAAGCATGATGCCCTGCAGCTACATGCACAGTAACCCGTCCTATGTGGGTCGATGTACATATGTATAGCTTAATTACCCTAATTACTCTCTCTCCCTCTATTTCTAGGGGCCTAATTTAGCATGATGCCCTGCAGCTACATGCACAGTAACCTGTCCTATGTGGGTCGATGTACATAGGTATAGCCTAATTACTCTAATTACTCTCTCTCCCTCTATCTCTAGGGGCCTAATTTAGAATGATGCCCTGCAGCTACATGCACAGTAACCTGTCCTATGTGGGTCGATGTACATATGTATAGCTTAATTACCCTAATTACTCTCTCTCCCTCTATCTCTAGGGGCCTAATTTAGCATGATGCCCTGCAGCTACATGCACAGTAACCTGTCCTATGTGGGTCGATGTACATAGGTATAGCCTAATTACTCTAATTACTCTCTCTCCCTCTATCTCTAGGGGCCTAATTTAGAATGATGCCCTGCAGCTACATGCACAGTAACCCGTCCTATGTGGGTCGATGTACATATGTATAGCTTAATTACCCTAATTACTCTCTCTCCCTCTATCTCTAGGGGCCTAATTTAGCATGATGCCCTGCAGCTACATGCACAGTAACCCGTCCTATGTGGGTCGATGTACATATGTATAGCCTAATTACTCTAATTACTCTCTCTCCCTCTATCTCTAGGGGCTTAATTTAGCATGATGCCCTGCAGCTACATGCACAGTAACCCGTCCTATGTGTACATATGTATAGCTTAATTACCCTAATTACTCTCTCTCTCTCCCGCTATCTCTTTCCCCATCCTTTCATCCCAGTCCCTCTTTCTTTGTACTGAGGCATTGTTAAACAAAGTATTTAATATTTCTTTCCTTTTCCTGTAAATGACTATCAGGATCCATATATGGTATAATGATGGAAGGTCTATAAAACAGAACATTCAAGAATTCTTGCACCTTCTGCAGGGGTGGGACGTAGCCCAGTGGTGAAGCCCTCACCTTATGCACAGTCAATCTGAGATCGATCCCTGTCAGAGGCCAATTGGGTTATTTCTTGTTCTAGCAAGTGCACAACGACTGGTATATAAAAGGCCGTGATATGTGGGATGGTGCATATAAAAGATCCCTTGCTACTAATAGAAATATGTAGCGTGTTTCCTCTCTGACTATATATGTCAAAATTACCATTGTTTGACATCCAGTAGCCTACTATTTATAAATCAATGTGCTCTAGTGGTGTTGTTAAACAAAACAAACTTTAATAGAAAGCTTTGCACATTTAAGGTGATTGACATCACTGTAATACAGGGGTTGAAATACTACCATCCCGACCAATTTTACAGTTATATTCGTCTAAGGGGTTGAAATACTGCCGTCACGACCAATTTTACAGTTATATTCATCAGGGGTTGAATACTGCTGTCATAGCCAATTTTACAGTTATATTCATCTCGGGTTGAAATACTGCCATCCCGACCAATTTTACAGTTGTATTCATTTCAGGGGCTGAAATCTGCCGTCCCGACCAATTTTACCGTTATATTCATCTCGGGTTGAAATACTACCGTCCCGACCAAGTTTACAGTCATATTCATCTCAGGGGTTGAAATACTGCTGTCCCAACCAATTGTACAGTTATATTCATCTTAGGGGTTGAAATACTGCTGTTCCGACCAATTTTACAGTTATATTCATTTCAGGGGTTGAAATACTGCCGTCTCGACGAATGTTACAGTTATATTCATCTCAGGGGTTGAAATACTGCCATTCCAACCAGTTTTACAGTTATATTCATCTCGGGTTGAAATACTGCCGTCCCGACCAATTTTACCGTTATATTCATCTCGGGTTGAAATACTACCGTCCCGACCAAGTTTACAGTCATATTCATCTCAGGGGTTGAAATACTGCTGTCCAGACCAATTGTACAGTTATATTTAGGGGTTGAAATACTGCTGTCCCGACCAATTTTACAGTTATATTCATCTCAGGGGTTGAAATACTGCCATCCCGACCAAGTTTACAGTTATATTCATCTCAGGGGTTGAAATACTGCCATCCCGACCAAATTTACAGTTATATTCATCTCAGGGGTTGAAATACTGCCATTCCAACCAGTTTTACAGTTATATTCATCTCATGGGTTGAAATACTGCCATCCCGACCAAGTTTACAGTTATATTCATCTCAGGGGTTGAAATACTGCCATTTCGACCAAGTTTACAGTTATATTCATCTCAGGGGTTGAAATACTGCCATTCCAACCAGTTTTACAGTTATATTCATCCCGGGTTGAAATACTGCCGTCCCGACCAATTTTACTGTTATATTCATCTCAGGGGTTGAAATACTGCCATCCCGACTAATTTTACAGTTATATTCATCTCAGGGGTTGAAATACTGCCATTCCGACCAATTTTACAGTTATATTCATCTCAGGGGTTGAAATACTGCCATCCCGACCAATTTTACAGTTATATTCATCTCAGGGGTTGAAATACTGCTGTCCCGACCAAGTTTACAGTTATATTCATCTCAGGGGTTGAAATACTGCTGTCCCAACCAAGATTTGCCAGACAACATCACCACAGGCAGGGAGATCGTTTTGCCTGTCATCCCCATCAGACCGAAAATTCTTTTGCGTTTATACTTTATGATTATGTTTTATGATCATGTTTTATGATCATGTTTGGTCCGACAGGTTTTGATTTGGCCCGGTAGAATTTGTAGCTTACAGAACCAAATGTCCGGCAGGAATTTCAGCCCATTACGAACCCCGTGATCTATTATACCAGTGCCATTATGGTTAGGGAAAATGGTATTTCATGCAAAACATCTCATCCTTACCAGTTGATCGATGTCTTTGTTTTGGGGTTCTTTTTCCATTGATGTGTTTTTTAAAGATCATCATTTGTGCTATTCTGTCAGGAAATATTCATATTCATGATTGCTCATTATTACTCAGACATGCAAGCACCATTAAACATGCAGACACTTTTCACACCCACGTTTTGGCTTTGCATACAATAAATATAACATAACGTTTAGGATCTTTATTTTTAATTTTTTCCCCTGAACCCCTCTACAAATATTGTTTCCTTTGAGAGCTCACTTGCCCTTTTTAGCATTTTGTGACGCACACACAATCCCGCCTTTATAAAATCCTGGATCCTAACTTCTAATATAGTAATAATTAGTATAAATTTTCAATGTTCTGACAATACTACATTTACATTTTTAACAGGTACTAATCCACAAGATGGTTATGGGGCTCCACCGGGCCAATATGGGGTTCAAGCAGGCCAATACGGAACTCCACCGGGCCAATATGGGACTCCTCCAGGCGAATATGGGGCTCCTCCGGGAGAACATAGGGCTCCTCCAGTGGTTGAGAGACAGCAGTGTTTGGAGGATCAATTTATAAGTTAGTATTACAGTGTTAAAATATGTCACAAAGCTTACACAGAAATTATTATTTTACTTCAAATTTGTTTGGTTAACTATAGAGTTACTACGTACACTATCTAAAGAACTATTGTAGTCAGAGATGGAAATATTTCAGACTTTTGCCAGAATTCTGAATTTTGGCTTCTTTGTGTCTGTCTGTCTCTCTCTCTCTCTCTCTCTCTCTCTCTCTCTCTCTCTCTCTCTCTCTCTGTCTCTGTAGGTCTCTCTGTCTCTGTATGTATGTCTGTCTGTCTGTCTGTCTCTCTCTCTCTCTCTCTCTCTCTCTCTCTCTCTCTCTCTCTCTCTCTCTCTCTCTCTTTCTCTCTCTCGCTCTCTCGCTCTCTCTCTCTCTCTGTCTAGCTTATTTGTTTTTTCTAAAAAGCACAACTTTGAAGATAACCACTTATGGTTGTCAGTCTTTGCTTCATCGGTTGGAATAGCAATAGCAGCAAACAGTCTCTATAATCAATGTTCTCTGGTGGTGTCATTAAAAAAAAAACTTTAACTAATCATACATTCCTTTCTTTTGCACACCAGTGCAACTAACGCCTGGACAACCTGTCCAGTGGATGAATCGTCCTCAGCCGATTCCCGGTTGTCCGCCAGGCTTGGAGTATCTTGCACAGCTTGACCAGCTGCTCATTAAACAACAGCTGGAAATTCTCGAAAGTAGGTGCATTTTAATTTTTGTTTTAGTAAAGACCAAACAAAAAAAGAAACTTGATTCTTGTCTTTGAAATTTTCAAGCCTGTAGAATCCCAGGTACCACTAAACAACAACTTTAATCGAGGGGCGGAGCAGGACATAACCTGGTGGTAAAGTGTTTGCTTGATGTGTGGTCGATCTAGGATCGATCCCAATCAGCAGGCCCATTGGGCTATTTTTCATTCCAGGCAGTGCACCACGACTATATCAATATATGTGCTATCCTGTCTGTGGGATGGTGCATATAACAGATCCCTTGCTACTAATGGAAAAATGTAGTGGGTTTCCTCTCTAAGACTAAATGTCAAAATAACTAAATGTTTGACATCCAACCCAAACAAAAATTGCAAGCTTAATAAATAGCTGGTAACAACCTTGCAGCAAGGTAGTAACTACCGCGTTTCGAGCTAGTATTTGGAACCTTTTTACAACCTTGCCGCAAGCTTGCGACGAGCTTTTTGCAACCTTGTGACGAGCTTCCTGCAAGCTTATTCAGTTTAAGCTAGTATTTGGAACCTTTTTACAACCTTGCCGCAAGCTTGCGACGAGCTTCCCGCAAGCTTATTCAGTTTAAGCTAGTATTTGGAACCTTTTTACAACCTTGCTGCAAGCTTGCGACGAGCTTCCCGCAAGCTTGCAACAAGCTTCCTGCAAGCTTGCGACGATCTACCTACAAGCTTGCATCAGTGGCAGCCATCTTGCATCTTGTATAATTCTTTAAAAAACACAACAATGGTTTTAAAGTGAAAAACATGAACAGTTAAAACAAAAAAATAGGTGCTACATGTTGTCAGATACTTAGGCTACAAAATTAGTTTACCTGTCTGATAGACATGTTCCATTTATGTGGGATAGTCTTGACTAAACTAATATGCTAAAAAGCTCCTGGTCCTATATTCTTCTTCTTCCTCTTGTTTTAGGTTATATTCCTCCACTATCTGGAGATCCACACTGTGGTGTAAAGTGATTTGTTTGTTTCTTCTTGTTTTCTTTTTTCTCCTGTTCCACCAAGCAGGATTCAACCAAACTTGGTCCAAATGATCCTCTTATAGACCTGACCAAGTGTTGTTATTTTTCAGGCCAATAAAAAGTCCAAGATGGCCGCCCTTGTCTCTGAATAACTGAGACATTTTTAACTTTTACTCAAGTTCCACCATGCAAATTTAAACCATATGTATTCCTAATGATCCTCTCATGGCCCTGACCAAGTTTGTTATTTTTTCGGGCAGATTTAAAATCAAGATCGCTGCCCTGGCCTCTGATTGACAGAGACATTTTTTTTGCTTCTTTTCAAGGTCCACCAGGCAGGTTTCAATCAAACTTAGTCCAAATGATTCTCTCATGACTTACTAAGTGTTGTTATTTTTGTGGCTGATTCAAAATCCAAGATGGCCACCCTGGCCTCTGATTGGCTCAGACATTTTCAACATCTTCTCAAATTCCACCAGGCTAATTTCAACCAAACATGGCCCATGTCATCCTCTCATGGCCATGCATATATTATTATTTTTGGGGCCAATTGAAAATCCAATTATTACAAGATGATTCTGTTTTAACCTTATTGTATTATCATTCGTATGTATTAATATTAATTTTGTTTTAATTATTATTGTAAATACTATCTAAATATGTAACATGTATGTTTGGTTGTTTAGCCACTGTTCCCACTGAATTTGATAAATCATATGAGAAGTTATGAATTAAAAAGAAAATAACCATGAAAATGATTTGGACTTAGCTTTTTCTCCACAAGTGTATACACCTAGCCGCAAGCATGCATTTTTGTTTGGGAATAGCCAATGATTAATAAATAAATGTGCTCTAGTGGTGTTGTTAAACCAAACAAACTTTAACTTTTAATTGAGGGGCATGCTATGCATGGTTATATTGCATAATAAAGAGTTAAGATAAGACACTTTGAGGGGTTTTATTAATCCTCTGTTGGTTAAACCCGATGGGACTATAAGTTTCATCTCCGTTCTTCTGTGTCAGTGTTTTCTCATTCCAGCCAGTGCTCCACAACTGGTGTAACAAAGGCTGTGGTATGTACTATCCTGTCTGTGGAATGGTGAATATAAAAGATCCCTTGCTGCTAATCGAAAAGAGTTGACAACAGCAGGTTTCCTCTCTCTATATATGTGTGGTCCTTAACCATATGTCCAACACCATTATAACGTAAATAAAATGTGTTGAGTGTGTCATTAAATAAAACATTTCCTTCCTTCCATCTTTCTGTCTATCTGTTTGTTGTCTGTTCCACATAGTTTTCCAAACTGTTTTTCACAATGCTTGTATGTTTGTGATTGGTGAGACATTGAATTATGTGGCATTTGGTTGAGTTTTTTTTAGTTCTTACAGGATTGGAAACTCCTAACAAATACAAAATTGTCAACAATATGGGTCAGCAGGTGTATTTTGCAGCTCAAGGTAAGTGAAATACATTCATTCATTTCAACTTATTTCCGTGGTTATATCCAATTAAGGTTCAAGCACGCTGTCCTGGGCACACACCTCAGCTATCTGGGCTGCCTGCCCAGGACAGTGGGTTAGTTGTTAGTTGGTTAGTAAGAGAGAAGAGGGTGTAGTGGCATTACACCTACTCACTGAGCCCTTAAGAACTCGCTCTGGGTTGGAGCCGGTACCAGGCTGTAAACCCTGTACCTACCAGCCTGTAGTCCGATGGCTTAACCACTGCGCCACCGAGGCCGGTGAAATACACAACAGGTGCAATAGAGTATAATACATCTAACGAGTGGCTATTAGATACTACAGTGAAACCCCTTTAAACCGGACACCTTTAGTACCAAGTAAAAAGTCTAGTTTTAAGTGGTATCCGGTTTAAAGAGGTTTTCATCTGTACAGATATTTAAAAAGGGACCATGAAAAACATCTGGTTTTGAGGTGATTCCGGTTTATGGAGGGTCTGGTTTTAAGAGGTTTCATTGTATTAATTTTACAAGTTGCTTAAACAAAAAAAAAGCAGATCAAAAGAGCGAAAGTTTGTAAACAATCTGTTGTAAGATAAATGGTACTCAACAGACACAAAAGTTGTATTCAATTTCTTACATACATGGTATCTTTAAAAACCAGGTTTAAAATAAATTTATAATTTCTTTTTCAACAAATATTTACGGCACTCATGCTTACAGTAAGTCACAGACAAGTCAATTTCAGGTTAACTTGTATGTCACATCTAGTGATCTATTTCTACCGTGCTTTTCCACTGGGTGGTATAATATATGGCATTGGTGACCTGGTTATCACCTAGGTGTAGCCAGGCGTATGCCTGTGAAATGTTATCGCACATATGGCTGTTGACAAGTGTGTCTTATTAAAAATAACAAATCATGTTCTCACCAACTGGTGTGTAAGAAATTTTGTTTTTTAAGAAGGGATTAATGCATATCGAGATTCAGAGGATGTACAGGTTGATATACCATTTTATCATTTCACGGAATTGAGTGTTTGTAATCAAGTAAACTTGTTCTAATTACAAACTAGCTATAACCCTAATTTGCATTTTCTTTTTTAATTGTAGTATGTATTTTGAATGACAGAAGTTAAGCAGTATTCAAGCAGATTGTTGATTTTTAAAATCATTTAGCATTATCTCATTTATTATTTCAGAGGCTGTTGTGTACAAGTGCTGTAATGATGTCCAGATATACAGATATATAGATATTACTGATAACTTTGGACAGGTGTGTTTTATATTTATATTATATATATATATATATATATATATCCCATTGGTCCAGCCTAGCAACGGGAGTTTGTTCATTTCCCGATGAATGTAAAAATTACGTTGTCAGGGAACGTCATACTTGATGACGTCATTTTGTAATGGTAATTTGTCTTACTGAGCGTTATTGTTCTAACCAACAAAAAGTTTCAAAATAAAATATAAACTTTTAATGTTATTATTAGTAAGTATGTTTCAAATTTAATTATAACTATTGTCTGTTATTTCTTTTACGTTCATCTGGGTATGAACAAAAAAAATCATCCGCAAAGTTATGTGAGCTAGAACAGCTTTGCTGATTCATAGTTTACGGATGATTTTGTTTGTTCATACCCAGATGAACGTAAAAGAAACAAACAAAATCAAATATACACTGAACAAAATAAGAAACTTCCGCTAACTTTGCTTGAACATAACTTGATGAAAACAAACTGGGGGAATAATTGTTATATATGCATTTAAAGAGTGTTCCATGATGCATCGTTTGGTGCAAAAATCATGGCCATAGGTTAACAGAAACTGGGAGAAATTTTGACCAAGTGTGGTAGGGGTTAAAAAAAAAAAAATTAATAACGGGTATGACCACCTCTTGAATTGACCACTGCAGTGCATCGCAGGCGCATAGAATTGACTAAAATGTTGATTTCTGCCTGTGGAATATTGTTCCATTTCTGAATGAGCGCTTGACGAAGTTCGTTGACGTTAGCGGGTGGGTTGGGACGATGCCTCAATCGTCTGTCCAGACTATCCCAGACATGCTTGATGGGGTTGAGATCAGGACTTTTAGCGGGCCAGTCATCAGAAATCAATGTTATTTGTCCTAAAGCCCAGGTGTGTTAGCAACAGTAGCAGTGGCAGTTTGGAATCGATTGCGCAAATGCGTGTTCATGATATAGCGGTCTTGACCACGCGTTGTAACACGCGGACGTCCACAACGTGGCAAGTCGTTGGTGCTTCCTGTCATTCGAAATCTTACGCGAAGATTTTGTATCGCTCGACTACAACTCCCAACATGCCTTGCCACGTCTTCTGTCGACATGGCAGCATCAAGCATGCCAATCGCCCGTTCGCGTAAATTATTGGGTATTCTTGGCATACTAAAAATGCTACAATTTAAAAAACATTTTTTTTTTTTACAAATTTTGAAGTGTTTTCGTTCACTTGACAACAATGTCAGTAAGACAAGTAAAACAAATTGACCGAATACTACACGGGACATGTCGAACCATGCATGCACGTACAAATTGAATTTCACGTTGTCGACGATTAACAGTGCAAAAATAATCGATAAAATTCATGAATACTGATAATACAGCTCAAGGCTAATACTACCTATTTAATTTTATTACACAATGAATTCTTTAACACAACAAATACTATATGTACAAATCGGAAGTTTCTTTTTTTGTTCAGTATATATATATATACACACACATACATACATACATATATATATATAAACACACACACACACACACACACATATATATATATATATATATATATATATATAGACACACACACACACACACACACACACAATGTGGTGGGGCATATTCCTCCTTGCCCTCCGCTTCCTCATTGCAGCCAGTGCTTCCTAACTGGTGTAACAATTAAATTCTTTGATAAATTCTCCATAATATATGTTACTCCTCCCATTGAAGGGGTGGGGAGATTTAGACCAGTTGGTTAGAGTCCTCTCCTGAGGTGCGATGGGTTGCAGGATCTACCACCTTCTATGGACTTTGGGTTTTTTTCTCCATCCCAACTAAAAGAAAGTTTGTTTTGTTTAACAACACCACTAGAGCACACTGATTTATTAATCATCAGGTACTGGATGTGAAACATTTGGTAATTTTGACGTATAGTCAGAGAGGAAACACCCTACATTTTTTTATTAGTAGCAAGGGATCTTTTATATGCACCATCTCACAGACAGGACAGCACATACCATGGTCTTTGATATACCCGTCAAAGTGCACTGGCTAAAATTAGTAATAACCCAATGGGCTCACTGACGGGGATCGATCCTGGACCAACCGTGCATCAGGCCAGCGCTTTACCACTGGGTTACCTCCCATCACACATCGCAACTAATACCCCACAACTGACACATTGAAGACCATGGTATGTACTGTCCTGACTGTTGGAAAGTGCAAATGAAAGATCCCTTTCTGCTTTATTTGTTGGCATAGCTGATGTGGTGGCATTGGGTTTCTTATCTTTCTTTCTCTTGACCAACTGTCAAAATAAACATGTGTTAGAACATTTATTAATTAAAATATGTTTTTATTTAATTTTAAAATTAAATTTATTTTACTTAATATTTATTTTATGAACTAGATTAATCGTGAATGTTACATCACAAATTATTTCTTTATTCACCGAATCAGTTTATTGTAGGTTTTTTTTTTTTTTTTTTTGTTGTTCTTGTTCTTGTTGTTGTTGTTTTTGTTGTTGTTGTTGTTGTGTTGTTGTGTTGTTTTGTTCTTGTTGTTGTTGTTTTGTTGTTGTTATTGTTGTTGGGGTTGGGTTTTTTTTTTGGGGGGGGGGTCGTAGGTTATCCGTGTACATATTGCGAGAGTTCAAGTGTTGCGTTGTTTTAATTATTTATCATGTGTGTTTCAGAGGCGATTTGTTTACATATTGAGAGAGTTCACAAGTGTTGCATTGTTTTAATTATTTAGGAGGTGATCCGTGTACATATGAATTTCAAATGCTGTGGGAATTTACCTTGTTGTGCTGGGGTTGACTGCTGTGCTAACTTCGTGACCGTCGAGTCACCTGTTGGAAGCCCAATTGGATATATCAAACAGTTGTAAGATTGTCTAGGTCTCACTACACAGATGTCATCTGCCATTGAAACCCATGTTAAATTACCCAACTTCAAATGAAGATTGCCAATAGAACGGATTCTCGTTGGCACTAAACGTTGTACACCATTGCGAACATACATAATATTATATAAGCATTTATTTTCACTCCAAAATTGAGAACATTTCTGTCTCAGTTTCTTGCTACATGACCGCATCTGGCTGTAGTACTGGGACGGGATTTAGCTCAGTCCGTTGAGCCCTCGCTTGAGGTGCTTGTGTCGCAGGATCGAACCACCTCAGTGGATCCGTTCAAATAATTGTTTTTTTTCTCATTCCAACCAGTGCACCACAACTGGATAAAGCCTGTGGTATGTGCTTTCCTGTCTGTGGGAAAGTGCATGTAAAAGATCCCTTGCTGCATTAAGAAAATGTTGCGGGTTTCCTCTATTTACTACGAGTCAGAATGACCAAAATGTTTGATATCCAATAGCCGATGATTAATAATCAATGTGCTCTAGAGGTG
This sequence comes from Gigantopelta aegis, assembly GCF_016097555.1. Taxonomy (NCBI): domain Eukaryota; kingdom Metazoa; phylum Mollusca; class Gastropoda; order Neomphalida; family Peltospiridae; genus Gigantopelta; species Gigantopelta aegis. The sequence goes on along the minus strand of NC_054713.1, from coordinate 29,842,338 downwards.
TCGTTAAACAAAACAAACTGGCAGTAGTACCGGTCCGAACAGGTGGTTCATTAACCAATTCACTCTGGCTGTCTCTTGCGCTATATACCCATGTCCCAAAAGGTCAATGCACAATATTACAAAATAACATAGGCAAAATACAGCCAGAAGGCTTACCATTAAACACACATATTGTTTTAATTCTTCACCATTTCCTGGAAGTGAAAATGTGAACCATAACATGTGTCACAATTAGGAACTATATAGTGGACCGTCATCAGTGAACTCTCACCCGGAAGTAATCTGTGTAGTGAGACCCTACATGCTAGTTAGGTCCTAACAATATGTGTATTGCATATTAAAACAAAGATGTATGTATTATCTATTTAGATATAATTTGTGTATTACATATTAAAACTATAAGGCTTGTGTATTGCATATTAAAACAAAGATGTATGTATTATCTATTTAGATATAACTTGTGTATTACATATTAAAACTATAAGGCTTGTGTATTACATATTAAAACAAAGATGTATGTATTATCTATTTAGATATAACTTGTGTATTACATATTAAAACTATAAGGCTTGTGTATTACATATTAAAACAAAGGCCTGTGCATTACATATTAAAACAAAGACTTGTGACTGATTTTTTGTATCTGCCTGACAGCATTTGACATGACCAAACATTTGAACGAGTTGTGGATCACAGTGCAACATGCTGTTGAGTGGAGTCTCGTCGTCTAATGAGATCTAGGCGTTACATATTTAGATATGACTTGTATGTTACTTATTAAAACAAAGACTTGTCTATTACATGTGAAAAAAACAAACTTTTTATATTATATTATATATATATTAAAACAAAACATTTAGTATTATATACACTGGCGTAGGAATTGGGGGAGCAAGGGGCTGTGTTTCCCCCATTTTTCTTGATCCAGTAGCAGCAGTGATGCTATATATATATATATATATATATATATCAGACCTTGACCGTAACTTTTTTCAGTGGTAGCCCGTGTATGTATGTGTTTGTGTGTACGTGCGTGTGCGTGTGTATGTGCGTTTATGTGTGTGTGTGTACGTGTACGTGTGTATACGTGTGTGTGTACGTATGTGTGTGTGTATGTGTGTGTGTGTGTGTGTACATGCATGTGTGTGTGTGTATGTGTGTGTGTGTGTGTGTGTGTGACCACATTTTGGCACCTTCCTACGCCACTGATATATGATAAGACTTGTGCGATACATATTAAAACAGTCTTGTTATTATATATTAAAAGAACGACTTTTGTATTATAGATTTCTGGATTCATATACCGTATTTGTTTTATTTGTTTTTAGAGTAAACTGCTGCAATTCACGGTATGCGATTCTTGATACTAACATGGAAATGGTTCTCCAAATCAGAGGCCCATGCATTTTTTTTCTACCTTGCTGCATTCCTGATCAGGTTTACCAAGTAAGGAGGGAATTAGGAAAAGTTATATGTGGTGTGTGGGGGATATGTGTGTGTGTGTGTGTGTGTGTGTGTGAGAGAGGGAGGGAGAGAGAGAGAGAGAGAGAGAGAAACGGACACTGACAGACAGAGACAAACATGACTTTACATAGACAGTAAACCAGAGTAGGTGACCTACGATTTCTAGAAAAGAATAGAAGTTTGTTTTGTTTAACAACACCACTATAGCACATTGATTTATTAATTATCGGCGACTGGATGTCAAACATTTGGTAATTTCGACATATTGTCTTAGAGAGGAAACCCACTACATGCCACGGCCTTTAATTGATATACCAGTCATGGTGCACTGGATGGAATGAGAAATAGCCCACTCCTTTATAAACTTTATTCTAGTTCCTTCCTGCCTGAGCAAGAAGACAAAGAATTGTAATTAATAAGTTTGTTAAAATTCCACAAATATTTAATTAAGAATTAGCATTTTTATTATCACATTTTTATAGATATAGATATTACCGATTTGCAGTAAAGATTTCAAGTGACAGAATCAAAATTGCATGTCAAACAATGAAATGCCCGAGTTTCATGCTCTTGAGTGGAGTATGCTTGGTGTACAGAGCACCAATGTGTCTCAGTGTGATGTCCCGTGGTATGTGCTATCCTGTCTGAGGGATGGTGCATATAGAAGATCCCTTGCTACCAATTGAAAAATGTAGCAGGTTGCCTATCTAAGACTACATGTAAAATTACTAAATGTTTGACATCCAATAGCCGGTGATTAATAAATAAATGTGCTCTAGTGGTGTCATTAAATAAAACAGTGTGATGTCATTTGTTAATCAGATGTCACCTGTCAATTAAATATATGTTTCGACTTATTTTCACTTGAAATTCTCTGATAGTTCAGATTACTCTAAACAAATTTGAGTGAGTGTCTCAAAAGCTTGTTTTACTGAAAACGGATGGGGAGCTAAATTAATATTAAAGGGACAGACCCTAGTTTTTAAACACTACAGGCTTATTTTTCACTATTAGAGCTGTTTATGATCACTGAAATCAAATTTTACTGATATTTTATTGTTTAGATTATCCATTTCTGTACAACTGAAGATTTTCTGATCATCCTGGTGTTTCTAATACCATAAAATGCATTTTTTTTATTTTTAAAAATGCACATGCATCTGAGAAGTAACAGTTATGGAAAAAAGAAAGAAATATTTTATTTAACGACGCACTCAACACATTTTTATTTACGGTTATAGGGCGTAAGACATATGGTTAAGGACCACACAGATTTTGAGAGGAAACCCGCAGTCGCCACTTCATGGGCTACTCTTTCTGATTAGCAGCAAGAGATCTTTTATTTGCACTTCCCACAGGCAGGATAGCACAAACCATGGCCTTTGTTGAACCAGTTATGGATCACTGGTCGGTGCAAGTAACAGTTATGGAGTCAAGTTTAAGTCTATTTTTTAATGGTATTTCACCGTTTCAACTTCACAGACTCTTGTTTCACTCTCTTGTAACATTATCCAAATGTGTTACAGGTCTGTAACTTAACCAAACTTAGTGTCCATTTTTACAGGTTGAAACTAGGGTCTGCGCCTTTAACAAAAATTCTACAAAAGATTCGAAGATTCACAGTTTGTACATGCCTTTAGTTTTTATTCATAGTTTTCAGGTTTTCTCTAGCGATGAGAGTACAGAGGTTGGAAGGTTACTAAACAGAGGTTATTATCTATTTATACTTTCAGGTTGGAAGGTTACTAAACAGAGGTTATTCTTAATTTATACTTTCAGGTTTTCTCTAGTGATGAGAGTACCAAGGTTGGTAAGATCACTAAACAGAGGTTATTCTCTATTTATACTTTCAGGTTTTCCCTAGTGATGAGAGTACAGAGGTTGGAAGGTTACTAAACAGAGGTTATTCTCTATTTATACTTTCAGGTTTTCTCCAAAGATGAGAGTACCGAGGTTGGTAAGATCACTAAACAGAGGTTATGTTGTGTTTATTCTTTCAGGTTTTCTCCAAAGATGAGAGTACCGAGGTTGGTAAGATCACTAAACAGAGGTTATGTTGTGTTTATTCTTTCAGGTTTTCTCTAGCGATGAGAGTACAGAGGTTGGAAGGTTACTAAACAGAGGTTATTCTCTATTTATACTTTCAGGTTTTCTCTAGTGATGAGAGTACCAAGGTTAGTAAGATCACTAAACAGAGGTTATGTTGTGTTTATTCTTTCAGGTTTTCTCTAAAGATGAGAGTACCGAGGTTGGTAAGATCACTAAACAGAGGTTATGTTGTGTTTATTCTTTCAGGTTTTCTCTAGCGATGAGAGTACAGAGGTTGGAAGGTTACTAAACAGAGGTTATTCTCTATTTATACTTTCAGGTTTTCTCTAGTGATGAGAGTACCAAGGTTAGTAAGATCACTAAACAGAGGTTATGTTGTGTTTATTCTTTCAGGTTTTCTCTAAAGATGAGAGTACCGAGGTTGGTAAGATCACTAAACAGAGGTTATGTTGTGTTTATTCTTTCAGGTTTTCTCTAGTGATGAGAGTACCGAGGTTGGTAAGATCACTAAACAGAGGTTATGTTGTGTTTATTCTTTCAGGTTTTCTATAGTGATGAGAGTACCGAGGTTGGAAGGTTACTAAACAGAGGTTATTCTCTATTTATACTTTCAGGTTTTCTCTAGAGATGAGAGTACCGAGGTTGGTAAGATCACTAAACAGAGGTTATGTTGTGTTTATTCTTTCAGGTTTTCTCTAGTGATGAGAGTACCGAGGTTGGTAAGATTACTAAACAGAGGTTATGTTGTGTTTATTCTTTCAGGTTTTCTCTAGCGATGAGAGTACCGAGGTTGGTAAGATCACTAAACAGAGGTTATGTTTCTTTCAGGTTTTCTTTAGTGATGAGAGTACCGAGGTTGGTAAGATCACTAAACAGAGGTTATGTTGTGTTTATTCTTTCAGGTTTTCTCTAGTGATGAGAGTACAGAGGTTGGTAAGATCACTAAACAGAGGTTATTCTTTATTTATACTTTCAGGTTTTCTCTAGTGATGAGGATACAGACGTTAATAAGATCAATGTGTTGTGTTTATTCTTTCAGATTTTCTCTTGCGATGAGGGTACCAAGGTTGGTAAGATCAGTAAAGAGTTGACCAAACTAATTCAAGAATTGTTTACTGATGCTGACGACTTTCGTGTTACATGTAAGACTTAAAAGTTATATTTTTAACAAGTTGTATCTATGTATTGGTTTGCTTAAAGAAAAACAAAACCTGGTGGAGTTTTGCTGCAAAGTTGTTTCATTTTATAAGAAAGTGTATTATATATATTAATTAGTTTCTATTTTTGAAAAGGAGAAAGAAAAAGGAAATATTTTTGAGGTATTGATATAGAATATATATATTATATATAATGATGTTGGCTATGTTTTGTTGTGGTTTTAGTTCCACCAAAGGAGTAGCATGATCTAGACATGGGGGGGGGGGGGGGGGGGGGGGTGTTGAATATGAACCAAATGGACCCTTATTCTATTTTGTTTTTGCACCACCAGAAACTTCATATGTATAAACCTGTATGTTTTCGTCCGAACCCCCCCCCCCCCAGCCTACGCCCGTCCACTGGATACGTCCAAATGGAAGGACAATAGGTTTTGTTTCCATTGGTCTGTCTGTCTGTCTGTGTCTGCCTCTCTGTCTGTCTGTTTGCCTCTTTGTCTGTCTACCTGTCTGTCTGCCTCTGTCTGTCTGTCTGTCTGCCTGCCTCTCAGTCTGTCTGTCTGTCTGTACCAAACTGGCACATGTAGGTTTTCGAACGTTTTTACATAATGCCTAAAAAAACTGAGCTGAAATTTTGTGTATAATTAATTATGTAGAGTTGCAGACCAAGTTTGACTTCCGTGAGAATTTTGCCTGTTGTTGACAGAGTTATGGCCCTTGAACTTATAAAAATGTGTTGGTCCTGGCAAGGGTTATGTATTGCTTTTTGGGGGGTACTCTTTGAAAGCTTGTTAAATGAAATCCTTTTGAGGTACCGTACCGTACTGGTGTTTCACAATTAACCCACTTTCCATTAATGTAATTCCATGCGCAATTTCTCATGCATGTTTCCATATGTTTCCTGTCGGTGGGCCCATTGGGCTATTTCTCATTCCCAGTGCACCACAACTGGCATATCAAAGGCTGTGGTATGTGCTATCCTGTCTATAGGATGGTGCATACAAAAGATCCATTGCTACTAATGGAAAAATGTGGCGAGTTTTCTCTCTAAAACTATGTCAAAATCACCAAATGTTTGACATCCAATAGCCAATGATTAATAAATCAATGTGCTCTAGTGGTGTTGTTAAACAAAACAGACTTTTTACTTTGTTCCAATAAACAGAAGTGTGCATTTCCATATTTTCATTTTTGTAAGGTGATTACAATACACAATTTAACATCATCGAAGTGTACTTTTAAGCTGTACAGTGTAAGTGACCACTTCACTTTATGATGTCACTGTCGGAAACAGTCGCTCATTGATCAACTCGAAACGCATGAAATCACGTTGATTGAAAGCGAGCCTCAGGTGTGTTGTGCTGCCGGTACATGTGAACTGATTCTTGTCTTTTCAGTCCCAATGGATCTGGATGTGAAAATGAAGGCACTTCTCTTGGCAGCGGTCTTCCTCATTGTAAGTTGTTTATTTTCAGTGCTCCGCAAGGCTCAATGGATAGGTAAACCACTTGCATCGACCAGAGATCCATAACTGGTTCAACAAAGGTCATAGTTTGTGATATCCTGCCTGTGGGAAGCGCAAATAAAAGATCCCTTGCTGCTTGTCGTACAAGAGTAGCCTATGTGGCGACAGCAAGTTTTCTCTAAAAATCAGTGTCAGAATGACCATATGTTTGATGTCCAATAGCTGATAAGATAAAAAAATCAATGTGCTCTAGTGGCGTCGTTAAATAAAACAAACTTTACTTTTGTTTAATGACACCTCTAGAGCACATTGATTATTAATCATCAGCTATTGGATGTTAAACATTTGGTAATTTTGACCCACAGTCAATAGAGGAAACCTGCGACATTTTCTTAATGCAGCAAGGGATTTTTATATGCACTTTCCCACAGACAGGAAAGTACATACCACGGTCTTTGTCCAGTTGTAGTTCATTGGTTGGAACGAGAAAAAATTCAATCAGTTGAACGGATAAATTTTTATGAAATGGGCTGAATCCAGCTGAATGGATCCACCGAGGTGGTTTGATGATTCTGCAATGCAAGCACCTCAAGCGAGCACTCAACCGAGCTAAATCCTGCCCCATACTGTGGGCAATTTTAAACCTTGTGTTGATCATTTGCAGATGTTAACTTGTATTTCTATTTGTACCAGCCTCAGTGGTGTAGACATCGAACTTGAGGCTGGTAGGTACTGGGTTCGTATCCCACCTGAGGCAATGGGGGATATTTCATGCCAGTACCAGCTCCACCAGAGCGAGTGCACCGCTAGGCTCAATGGGTAGGTGTAAGGCCACATACACCGAGTTTTACCCACTTCACGGGTACTATTATGGGTGTGTCTCCCGAGTGTATGACCCACATGAGGATGATTATCCGGCATGCACTATAGGTTCTGTATATACCCCGGGGTCAAGTGATACCGAGATAGCTCAACTGACAGCAAGCGTGGAGCACGGACCTGTCCAGTAATCCCATACCGAAATGAAAATACTGCACCTTCACTATTCATCTCATCCATGTTTGTCTCTGTTAAAGGAATGCTAAAGCAAGGGTTTTGAACTGGTATGCATATTCAACGATACATAATGCACATTATTGCTTAATATCAAGTGTAATCATGTAGTTAATTAATAAAACGGTTAAATGTGACGGCTATTATATATAACAGGCGCAGCCATTTTGTACCATCCCAGTGAATACACCCTCTGGCGAGCTGGTGGTTACGTAATACCTAACGTGTCACGTCAGGAATTAGTCTTCGAACTGAAGAAACAAAACATACCTGATTTTTGCGGATGCATCGCAATGTTCTGTAATAATATCTATCCCAGTAACACAGCAACGTGTATATGTGGTTTACTTTTCAGTACAAAATAAACCACCATTGTCAAAGTGTTGACATAACTGTATTATGTTTTGTATATAAATTAACCCACGTAGTCGGAATGTTTTCTTGGTTAATTGGTCTTTTCTTTCCGTGGCCTGTACCAGTGGTTCTTGATTGGCAGGTGTATATTTAAACGGTCCCCAGACACCATGTCTAGATGCACTAAAAAGACGTGCCTCTTTTATTAAGATCACAGGGTATTGTGTGATAACCTCAAATCGTAATGGACTTTACCAGCCACCCTGCTTTATTACTGTAAGTAATTCTGTAAAACCCTTGATTAAGTAGACTTTCCCATCTAAAATCACAAAACTGACCAATTACGTAGTCCCAAAGAAAAGAAAATTATCACTTGGGTATCTTGAGTGGTAGTTTTTGCTCGAACGTATCCTACCAATAGGCCTAATAATCGACATTTTTTCTTTGGATTTTTTAAAAGAAAAAAATACTTTAACTCCATTTCGTTATACTGATGCAAATTGAAATATATTTAGTTAAATGGTTTATTATACTATCAAGACATTTATTTTGTTTTACAAGTCAGGTTGATGAAAGCGAACCACCTTATCTTAAATTAGAGCGTTTGTTTACACTGTGCATAATAGAGAAGTTGGACGGAGCTGACGTCACTTCACCCCAAGCTATACCACCGGACGTCACAAAAACGAAATAAAATGGCTGCCCCCAGTTAGCAGGAATAATCATGGTTTTTTATTAATTCTAAAATTACGTGTTTTTCATTTGTTAAAGAGTCAGTATGTGTTGGTGGTCCGGGTATACATCTTTCCAACACATAAGGCTCTTATTGGAGTTTAGTCTACCTTTAAATGTGTGTGGGGTTGTTTTGGGGTTTTTTTTTTTAACAACTATGTGCGGGGTCCCATTAAAAATAGCATCACAATTATTGTACAGAACTAAGGTAGTCATAGACGCTTCCCGTTATGTCTGAAATGAGCAGCCTAACCCCCAATTCTTTCTGATTTACTTTAAGTGTGGTAAGTATTTATATCTGTGGTGTATAATTATGTCGATTGAAACACTGCATGTAGGAATTTTAACCACATATATTACTATTGTCATCTATGGGAACTGATTTGATGGTATACACCCTACATGTATATGCAGATTAAGGTTTAAGGTCTCACTACACAGATTACTTCCGGGTGAGAGTATTTTGTTAGTGCCAACGAGAACTCGTTCTATTGGCAGTCCTCATTTGAAGTTGGGCAATTCAACATGTTTCAATGGCAGATGACATCTGTGTAGTGAGACCATAATGTAAAACATGAAATTACTGTTTATCCCCAAAAATATAAGTTTAGCAAATAAAAATGACAATATACTATTGTAACATCTTTATAAAAGGTAATTTCATCGATGTGGAGTTTAGCTAAGCTTATGAGGGCCTTTAAATATTAAAAACATGTCAATTTGTTTTTTGTTTTTTTGGTTTTTTCAGTGGTGGGGGTGTCAAAATGTATATGTTAGTGTTCTTACATGAAATATATAAATTGATTTGAGTGTCTAACATTGAGTTTCTCATTGTAAAAGGTCAAAATTCCAAGTGAGATGGTCAATATCAAAATTCACCCTAATTTCTTTGATTTTGTGCATAAAGATTTTTTTTTAATGTACAGTCATAGTGATACATGTAAATAGTTTTGATGGTATTGTGAATATATAACATAGTATTTTACTATAAAAGTAGAATTTGTATCTGTCATTAATAATGAGTGGATCTTCAGGCTGAAATATACAGAAAACCCCCCAGGATTTCAACACTTCATTATGAAACAATTGTTGCCCATAGCAACTACATGTATTGATGAAAACTAATATTATTAATGAACTAACTTGACAATTAGCTTCTTTGTATGTTCCTTATATCAGAACTACCAAACAGGTCATACATTACCATATAGCGGCTGTTTGTTTGATGGCCATCTATTGTGTGGATGACCATGGAGTAACAATGTGATATGAAGTTTTATTGCATGGTATGGTGCATCTATCTTTTGGTGTACTGTTTAGAGTTCTTAAGTTACACTGGTCTGGTATGGTTTTTCATGGTGTAAATGACCCATATTATCAAATTAACTTCAAACCAAGTTTGACAAAATCTGTTCATAAACTTTAAGGTCTCACTACACAGATCACTTCCGGGTGAGAGTTCATTGATGACGGTCCACTATAGTTCCTAATTGTGACACACGTTATGGTTCACATATTCACTTCTAGGAAATGGTGAAGAATTAAAACAATATGTATGTTTAATGGTAAGCCTTCTGGCTGTATTTTGTCCATGTTGTTGTGTAATATTGTTCATTGACCTTTTGGGAGACAGCCGGAGTGAATCAGTTAATGAACCACTTGTTCCGACCGGTACTTCAGCCAGATGCGGTCGTATAGTAAAAAACTGAGACGGAAATGTTCTCAATTTTGGAGTGAAAATAAATGCTTATATAATGTATGTTTGCAATGGTGTATGTTATTAGTGCCAACGACAGCCCGTTCTATTGGCAATCGTCATTTGAAGTTGGGCAATTTAACATGTGTTTCAATGGCAGATGACTTCTGTGTAGTGAGACCTAAATTACTTTTATTAGAATAGTTATTTACTTTCCCCAATTCACCTGATTTTTCGACTCAATAATTGAACTCGTATTCCTATATGTGTATTTATTTTTTGTTCTTCATTCTTTTTTCAGGATTTCATGTTCTTTGAGCATCGGCCACATAAACGCATTCATAATTAAACCCCAGTGGATTTGCTGCACTCTATACATGACATTAATGTAAGGATCCAGTGATAAAAAAGAAAGGAGACATTTTACTGATGTAAATTTTCATAACAACCTGGGACTTAAGAAAATGGTCACAGCAAAAAATATTCTGCGGACAAATAGGACCGAATTTACTAACCCTGTTTATGCCTTACACACGTGTAACTACATACATTTACAATGCTTAAACACCTGTTTGTCTTACACGCGTGTAACTATATACATTTACAATGCTTAAACACCTGTTTATGTCTTCTACGTGTGTGACTACATACATTTACAATGCTTAAACACCTGTTTATGTCTTACACGTGTGTAACTACATACATTTACAATGCTTAAACACCTGTTTATGTCTTACACGCGTGTAACTACATACATTTACAATGCTTAAACACCTGTTTATGTCTTACACGTGTGTAACTACATTTAAGAAAAACAGACTTTGTAAATTCGGCCCATAGTCTCTTTGTGTATTACAAAAAATGCATACTGTAAATCAGGAAATGTTGGTGAGCATAAAATATTAGGTGAGACCACACAAAATGCTAATATTTCACTACGCTAAATTTAATGTCACACAAGAGACTTCAGAAAAACGTATCCAATTGGGGTTTGGTTTTTTTTTTTTTGGGGGGGGGGGGGGGGTATGATTAACTGAACACAAAACAGTGATTATATGCTATTGATTAAACTGTAAATAAGTTTGTTTTGTTTAATGATACCACTGGAGCACATTGATTAATTAATTATCAGCTATTGGATGTCAAACATTTGGTAATTCAGACGAAACCCACAACATTTTTCCAAATTTAACAAGGGATCTTTTATATGCACTTACCCACAGACAGGAAAGCACATACCACATACATTGACCAATTGTTGTGCACTGTTTAGAACAAGAAAAAAACACAAATCGGTTGAATGGATCCATTGAGGTGGTTCGATCCTGCGACGCAAGCACCTCAAGCAAACACTCAACCCACTGAGCTAAATCCTGACCTAGTTATAGTAGAATGTATGCAATTTTCTACTAAGTTTAATTGACTGTAAGTTGTATGTCAAAATGTGTTAAAAAAATATATATATTTCAGCTGAACCTACAACTAACTTTGTTTCTTTAATGTCTGATAAAACCTCACTAAACTTTTTATGTTGCTAATGTGTCACTTATAGGATTTTTGTTAAAAAAAATTCAGCATAATCAAATGAATGAATGAATGAATGTTTAACAACACCCCAGCATGAAAAATACATCGGCTATTGGGTGTCAAACTATGGCAAATGAGAAAAATACATCGGCTATTGGGTGTCAAACTATGGCAAATGAGAGAAATACATCGGCTATTGGGTGTCAAACTATGGCAAATGAGAGAAATACATCGGCTATTGGGTGTCAAACTATGGTAAATGAGAAAAATACATCGGCTGTTGGGTGTCAAACTATGGTAAAAGCAAAACATTAATTGATGAACCACATCAATATAAAAATTCAAGATTTGAATAAAAATACACGCAGTATGATCAAATAAATATTCATAGGTAGTGTAGGTCTTTCAAATTAAGGTATATTATTATATATTATTATATTATATATTATTTTATATTATATTATATATTATTATCTTATTTTATACATTGTTAACATTCCCTTGTGCTTGTCAGAGTTTTGTAAAATTTAATTAATTACAGTTCAGCTTTAAAAAAAATTGTATTATTATAATATTATATACTATTATTATATTATATTATATGTATATTATTATTATTATACATGTAGATACTATCTTATTTTATACATTGTTAACATTCCCTTGTTGTGCTTGTCAGAGTTTTGTAAAATTTAATTAATTACAGTTCAGCTTTAAAAAAAATTGTATTATTATAATATTATATATTATTATTATATTATATGTATATTATTATTATTATACATGTAGATATTACCTTATTTTATACATTGTTAACATTCCCTTGTTGTGCTTGTCAGAGTTTTATTTTGTATAGTTTTCAGAATTTGTTTAATTGTAAGAAAAAATTAGGAAACTGGTCAATTTACACTAAATTTTACTTATTTTTCATAGCTGTTGTGTGTACTGTAAACTGGATTAATATTGTGGGGTTTGTTTTGCGAATATGCAGGTTAGTGCATCAGTCATTGGTTTTTGAAAATTACAGGCGAGTAGAAAATCTAACACCTCAATATGCTAAGGCGAGTGAAAAATCAGTCTCCAAAATAAAATAGGCAGTGTAGCTCCGATTGGATTTTGACTGATACGTCTACAAAACTGTCTATTAAACCAGTATTTCCCAATTTGTTTAACAAAGAGAAATACCAGTTTAACGACTGCATGGAAGCCACTGCCATGTTTTAAATTTTTATTGTTTTAATAAAAGGACCTTCCTATCAGCTAAATGAGCTATGAAACTGTTGATTTTTTTAAACAGTGGAAATAAATATACCCATCTATTTTACGTGGGCGGTTTGTTGAGTGTAATGTGCGCTGTTTTTCACACTCGTCAGATTGAAATTACGTGTGCTGTACAAGAGCAATCGCAACCCGCGCACCTTAAAAAAGAAGGTATGGTGCATTATGATATTAATATAGGTTTTGTCAAATGATATTTTATTAGTAAATGTTTTTGATAGTCTAGCTGAAGAACTACAAAAAAGTGGCTTAAAATAGGATTTTGTTCTACCGAGAGAATCGAAGCAACCACCATAGTTATTCCATGTAGGATGATGTGCTGCGTCATATTTAAGTGGAGGTCAACTTTGATAAGTGTGGGGCAGGGCATGGAGGGGGGGGGGGGGGTTGTCACCAAACATTATTAAAGGTCAAGGGGTACAAATTGGAAAAAAATAAGAAGTATTAATGTTTATTTTCTTCAATAAATATTATCTTCGCAGTGATACCTTTTAAACGGGATGACAGTGAACTTAGTTTTCTGTTTTTGTTGAACTTGCAGTCATTCTGTATCAAAACGGACTTCTTTACATTTATCCATTATTGTTGTTATTACTACTATCAATTTTGTGTATGCTAAATTGTCCGTCATCTTGTTTTTTTATTAATGTATCCATTTAACATTTGTGGGGAAAGGTCTTAATATAGACTTAAGCCTGATAACCAATCCCACTGTCATAAGAAAAAGATGGAATAAATAGTGTTCAAAACAATTATTTGAAATAAACATTAGAATACGTTAGAAAAAAGACGCTTTATTTTGGAACAGTTATAAAAGATATAAAATTCAATAAGCAATGTACATATACATGTACATATGGACAGAGAAGTAAAATAAATAATTTACATCATGTAACTAATGTCTTTGCCAAGTACAAGGATTTACAACAAATACTACATACATGCGAAAAAAAGAATGAAATGTTTTATTTAACGATGCACTCAACACAGGGTTTGGAGTCGGTATCTGGATTAAAAATCCCATGCTTCGCCTGGGATCCGAACCCAGTACCTACCAGCCTGTAGACCGATGGCCTACCACGACACCACCGAGGCCGGTTTTTGCAAGAAGAGTCCTATACAAAATTTGACATTGTCGAAGTGTATTTTGAGTTGCACTGAAAAAGTAATGTGTGGAACAATTGCTCATCAATCAACTTTTTTCTTCAGCGCACAGATATGAAGAGATTACTGGCCTCGGTGGCATCGTGGTTAGGCCATCGGTCTACAGGCTGGTAGGTACTGAGTTCAGATCCCATTCGAGGCATGGGATTTTTAATCCAGATACTGACTCCAAACACTGAGTGAGTGCTCCGCAAGGTTCAATGGGTAGGTGTAAACCACTTGCACCGACCAGTGATCCATAACTGGTTCAACAAAGACCATGGTTTGTGCTATCCTGTGGCAACTCAAAATGCATGAAATCGGGTGTGAACTGGTTCTTGTGTGACCGGCCTCTGTGGCGTCGTGGTCAGGCCATCAGTCTACATGCTGGTAGGTACTGGGTTCGGATCCCAGTAGAGGCATGGGATTTTTAATCCAGATACTGACTCCAAACACTGAGTGAGTGCTCTGCAAGGCTTAATGGGTAGGTGTAAACCATTTGCACCGACCAGTGATCCATAACTGGTTCAACAAAGGCCATGGTTTGTGCTATCCTGCCTGTCGGAAGCGCAAATAAAAGATCCATTGCTGCTAATCGGAAAGAGTAGCCTATGTGGCGACAGCGGGTTTCCTCTCAAAATCTGTGTGACTTTTACTTTCTCACTGTTATAACCGTATCCAAATGGGTGTTGCAGGTTTGTAGATTAAATATAACTTAGTGTTCATTTTCATGGAATGAAACTAGGGTCTACACCTAACTGACCTTTCTACACACTTTTTACAACGTATTGGTCCAAAGGTCACAACACCCAAAATGTATTATGTAGAACAAAACTTACAAATAATAATATACAAATTGCATAGGCATCGGAGCAGCACTGATTAAAACACATTCTGGCCACCTCAGTTCCAGAGTTGAGGTTGGGGAAAACATGCCTCCAAGCTGGTGGAGTTAGTAAAGATATATTTGGGGATTGCCTTCAGATGGACTGAATAAAATTAGGCCTCGTCATATGATTTACAGGCAGCTATCACTTCCCTGAGACTAGTTCAGGGAGAGTATTTTTAGCTCCCCGTATTAGATAACCACTAGCTCACCAGAGGGCGTATTCACTGGGATGGTACAAAATGGATGTGCCCGTTATATATAATAGCCATCACATTTAACCGTTTTATTAATTAACTATACGATTATACTTGTTGATATTAAGCAATAATGTGAATTATATATTGTTGAATATGCATACCAGGCCAAATGCCGTAATTGTCCCTTCCTTTAAAAAGGATTAAATATAAATTCTCAAAATAGAAATTACTTAAATGGTTCCCTATAACAAGTTAAGGGAGCAATTAACCATTGCCTTCAAATTTGTTCATGGTTAGTCTGTAAAATGCATTACATAACAACATTAGGAACCACATCCTTTCGTAATCCCCAGATGAAATTGCAAATAAAATTCTGTCAAGAAAACAACCTCTAGAATTCTTAGACGTGTACTAGGATTAAAAATGTTCTTTAAAAAATGCATTTCTAGAAAACACTGGAAACTAAAATAAAGTTTTGTATAGAAGCAAAATACATTTCTTGAAAATGCTAAAACTTAAATTTTTGAAATAGCAAAGTTTAACATTCTCAGAAAAAAAACTAAAGATAAATCTTGAACTGAGAAAATATGTTCTTTGAAAATGCCAAAATTTAACATTTTCATATAGCAAAGTCTAACATTCCCATTTAAAATAAGGAATAACATTTTACTTTGAGAAAATATGTTCCTTGAATTTGTTGAAATTTGTCCTATACCGGTAGCTAGGTCTAACATTCTTGGACAAAACTAGAAATAAAGTTCTGCATCTAGAGAAAATATGAAGAGTTTCATCACAAAACTCGATAAATGCCATATTAAAAACCATTGTGCGAACACCACTCAGACACTGTACACACGTAGACAAACACAAGTTCAAATTCAGTTTTCAGCAAAACGCAATACGATTGTCTAGGATATATCGCAGATTGCAGAAAAACAGTTGTAGTGTTTATGGTGGTTTGGAATAAAACGTTTTTAGGATTGGGTGTGTATAGTGGCATTTATCGCATTTTGTGCTAAAACTCTTCATAAATTCCTTGAAAATACTGGAAATAAATGTTATGTATATATTTAGAGCAGAGTTTTTTAAATGTCTTAGTAATGCTAGGATTGATGTTGTGCATAAACCATATAGCCATTAATAAAAGGAAGGCCAGTTCCCACTTTCCTCTGGTAGCTAACATATTCTTTTCCAAAGAAGTTCAGCAATGTAATTTCTTCCTCAAAGATTCGTTCATTAAAAAATCTCCAAGAAACAACTGTGTAAGCCACCAGACAAATTGGATTACACAGAATGATCTGAAAGAGAAATATATAAACATGAACATGACCATAATCACCAAGAAAAGAACGGAAAAGACAATGGGCCGAATTTACAAGACCTGTTTTTCTTAAACATAGGTGGACAAGTATTGTAAATATATGTAGCTGAATGCATATACATGTACATAGAGAATACTCCCCAAGTGTCTTGTGATATCATAATTTATCAGCACGAGTTGATAAAAGTATGAAATCCGAGGCTTGGCAAGGATTTTTATACTTTTATTGACAAGTTTTGATAATTATGATATCACAAGATACGAGGGGCGTATTCTTTTTACCATCCATTATCATTCTTTTCATTTGCGACAATTGTAAACAATGTCAGTAATGTGGGTTGAATGTCACTATATTTGGCAGCGGTAGACTCGTTAACTAGCAGGACAGTGGCATGATGTCACTAATGATAGGTTTAGTGCTGAAACATATACACAGTGACGTAACAGAAGAAGCGATATCTTCTACGAGAATACTACAGGAGATATAGCAAATTATGGTGACAGCGATATCTCCTACAAACGCCTTTAATGGATGATAAACACATGTACATGCATATGACAAAAACAGGCTTTGTAAATTTGGCCCTATATGTTTAACAACAACTGTCACATTTTATAACTACAGCTATTTGGATGAAGGAAATGTTTTATTTAACGATGCACTCAACACATTTTATTTACGGTTATGTGGGCAATCGAACTTGTGACACATAGCACCTAAGACCGGCATGGATCCAGGAATTTTTGTAGGGGGTCTATATGCAATTACTTACATGGAAGTCAGAGCTTTTCCCAGAGGCGACTATGCCTTAGATGTGTAAGTAAGCACTTTGGCATCATGTAAGGGCCTTAAATTAAATCACACTTCTAATAGGTGACACTTCATACCTAATTAGGTGCAGGGCCCTCAGCACCCTTCACAGTGGACAGGTATTCATACTTCTAATAGGTGAAACTTCATACCTAATGAGGTGTAGGGCCCTCAGCACCCTTTACAGTAGACGGGTATTCACACTTAATAGGTGAAACTTCATACCTAATTAGGTGCGGAGCCCTCAGCACCCTTTACAGTGGACAGGTATTCATACTTCTAATAGGTGAAACTTCATACCTAATGAGGTGTAGGGCCCTCAGCACCCTTTACAGTAGACGGGTATTCACACTTAATAGGTGAAACTTCATACCTAATTAGGTGCGGAGCCCTCAGCACCCTTTACAGTGGACAGGTATTCATACTTCTAATAGGTGAAACTTCATACCTAATGAGGTGTAGGGCCCTCAGCACCCTTTACAGTAGACGGGTATTCACACTTAATAGGTGAAACTTCATACCTAATTAGGTGCGGAGCCCTCAGCACCCTTTACAGTGGACAGGTATTCATACTTCTAATAGGTGAAACTTCATACCTAATGAGGTGTAGGGCCCTCAGCACCCTTTACAGTAGACGGGTATTCACACTTAATAGGTGAAACTTCATACCTAATGAGGTGTAGGGCCCTCAGCACCCTTTACAGTGGACAGGTATTCATACTTCTAATAGGTGAAACTTCATACCTAATGAGGTGTAGGGCCCTCAGCACCCTTTACAGTAGACGGGTATTCACACTTAATAGGTGAAACTTCATACCTAATTAGGTGCAGGGCCCTCAGCACCCTTTACAGTGGACAGGTATTCATACTTCTAATAGGTGAAACTTCATACCTAATGAGGTGTAGGGCCCTCAGCACCCTTTACAGTAGACGGGTATTCACACTTAATAGGTGAAACTTCATACCTAATTAGGTGCGGAGCCCTCAGCACCCTTTACAGTGGACAGGTATTCATACTTCTAATAGGTGACACTTCATACCTAATTAGGTGCGGGGCCCTCAGCAGCCTTTACAGTGGACAGGTATTCATATTTCTAATAGGTGAAACGTCATACCTTTTTTGTCGTGAGCAGGGGGTTCCACACACCCTTGACCTAGACTCTCTCCCCCCCCCCCCCCCCCCCCCCGGGTGAGCATGATGATCATAGAGCTTTGTGCATGTACAGATATTTCCTTTCGGTTTCCACATTAATACTTATGCATAGCGTCTGTACTGACTTCAGTGGACTTGGTTTGAGTTGGAGTTTTCCTTCTCCTAGGAGTTTCCTTACTAGGATTCTAAGCCTCCCCAGCCCAGTTTTGATTTTGGAGTTTGCTTCTCCTAGACAGTTGTCTTTCTTGACTCACATCCTCTGTCTGTCCGGTCCATATTAGTCTAGTCTCTACCCTTTGAAACAGTCCAGCTTCGGTGACCCTACCAGGAGCTGATGCTCCAGCTGGCATAGCTCTCTGCGTCATTGAGACATGCAAGCTACCTCACCACGCCAAGGAGCATTTTCTACTGATTTATATCCCCCATGTGTTGTTGTCTTGTGTAGTTACTCACCTGTGTTCCAACACTCCAGTAGAACCAGCCGACGTATGAGGGATGCCTTGAGAATGAATACACGCCGGACGTGACGAGCATGTGGTCGGGTTTTTTAATGTGCTGAATGTAATGATTGAAGTTCGTGCTCGCCGTCACCATGCTACACTTGCGCAGTATCTCGCCACCGATCACCAAAACAAGGCCGAAACAACTGACCCATCGTAACTGTTTTAAACCTGTAAAATTAATGAGATAATTTCAGCATATTTTAAACAATCACGACAAGCTCTGGAAGAGCAAAATATTTCGCCAAAATTGTCTATTAAACTTGAAAAATTGCAAATATCAACAGTTTGGTTTTTTTAAATGTCAATTATTACATGAAATTATTTTGCCAAATTAAAATAAAATTCGCCAACTGTTTTCAAAATTCGCAATTGACAAATGCCAAAGCTAACCCTGAAAAAGTAATTAAACCTGTAAAATTAATGAGGTAATTTCAGCATATTTTAAAAAAGTAAGAAAAAATCCAAACATTGACATTCTTGAGGCACTTCTACCAGACAGACAGAACAATACATACCACAGTCTTTAATATACCAGTCATGGATCCCAATGATGGGGTCGATCCTACAAACCACTGCACCACAGTAAAGCACTCTATGCGGGAAACTAATTTCAATATAAAATTTTATATAAAATTTGTTTCAAGACCAAAAAAAAACCCGTGATGGTATAGCCATAAAATCTGTTTATACACATGTACTAGTATACATTCCAGAGTTTATTACTGCAAATTTCCCCCTGTTTTTTAATGCTGAAATAGACCAACAAGTTGGCCTATTGCATAAATAAAGTTTGTTTTATTTAACGACGCCACTAGAGCACATTGATTTTTTTTATGTTATCATCGGCTATTGGACGTCAAACATATGGTCATTCTGAATTTTTTTTAGAGGAAACCCGCTACTCTTTTATGACAGGCAGCAAGGGATCTTTTATTTGCACTTCCCACAGGCAGGATAGCACAAACCATGGCCTTTGTTGAACCAGTTATGGATCACTGGTCGGTGCAAGTGACTTACGCCTACCCATTGAGTCTTGCGCACTCACTCAGGGTTTGGAGTCAGTATCTGGATTAAAAATTCCATGCCTCGACTGGGATCCGAACCCAGTACCTACCAGCCTGTACACCGATGGCCTAACCACGACGCCACCGAGGCCGGTATATTGCATAAATAGTCTCGCCCGATATTTTTAGAATTTGTATGCTCCCGAATAACGCTATAAAAGGCGAAGTGTAATTGGTTGATATTTAAATTGTTATTTATAGATGAAATGTCACCTGGACATGGGAGTCCACACAATGCTGTTAGATGTACTGGTGAGACCAGTAGAGATAATTTTAATCAGATTGAAGATAATCATTCTAATGATACACTAATCAGGGATTTATCCAGGCATTAGGTGGTTCCAAACATGGGGCACTGAAATTTCCCAATTTAATGTGTAAATATTTTCGGAATTATGTCCTTTTTTAATAAATTAATTCAACAACATTCAATGCTGTTAAAAACAACATCCCAAATTTGATTAAATTGTGCTAATTTCTCAATCATTATAAAAACAATCCTGGATAAAAATCCATGCTAATAAACAATTAATGTCTGTGCAATCATACCAACCTGGAAAGAAATACCATTCGACGAAAAACTCAAACCAGCTTGAGACAGCAGCCAGCTGATAGGCCAAACTGTGATCGAGCAGATAAGACGAAAGCGTCAGGCTTTTTGGATTTGTTACCGCTGTCGTGTAGTATTCTGACCAGTGGAAGAAGGCCAACGCTGTCAGATACCAGCCGAAATGAAGCCACGATTTATCAGAAAAACTAATGAGAAGTCCTACGGCGGTGGCCAAACCCAAACATCCTGCTCGGACTGCTATCTGTCATAAAAAAAAAAAATGAATATTTGCTTAAAGGGACATGCATACCATACTTTTTAAATACTAAGGCATACATTTATTTTCACCTAGACCTTAGTTTCAACCCATAAAAATAGACACCAAGTTTGGTTAATTTACAAAACTGTAACAAATTTGGATACAAGAGAGGAGTCTGTGATGTTGAAATACCCGTAGAAATACACTAAAACGTGACTCCGTCACCGTTACTTTTCAGACGCACGTGCGTTTTCAAAATTATGAAAAATATATTTTGTTGTATTAGAAACACCAGGATGACTCGAAACACTTCGGTTATAAGTAAATGGATATTCTAAACAACAAAATATAAGTAATGTTTTATTTTAGTGATCATAAACAGCTCTAACAGTGAAAACTATGCCTTAGTGTTTAAAAACTAGGGTCTGTCCCTCAGCATATTTTAAACTACGGCTATATGGTGTCTACAGTCTGCTTTCCATTAATGTGATTTCACATGTGAATTTATTGATACAATGCATTTACATGCTGAACAAAAAGTTAACTGACTAGCGATTTTTCCACGAACGAAAGTGTCCTGGGCCGAGTTGGTCTGTGCACTAATACACCTCTGTTTGAACATAAAGCGTGTATAAAATGGTAGCGAGTACCAAATGTCCAGGGACAAACAGGATCCACGGCTAGCTCTGCTACTTGTCAATTCGCCAATTGTGAATTTTGACAAGCTTTGGTGAATTTTATTTTAATTTGGCGAAAAAATATTGGGCTATAATTTAAATTTTGTTGGAAAATAGCTATAGGTTTTGCATTTTTTAGATAATTTGGCGAAATTTTCTGATCACCCAGAGCTGGCCCTGAGGATTGGGTATGAAACGTGCTGTATATGAGGATCACTGGTGTTTATTGCCACAAAAATAGTAGGAATGTGCAACTCCTTGGGTCATGTGACTGACTGATGCAGGACAGTTGTGAATACATGTAAGTAGTGGGTTTTTTTTCCTTTTGTTGTTCTAATTTTTTCCATGTCCTTACACAACTCTAGTAAACTTGTCCAACCGTTGGGCCAAGTTGATTCTGGGGCAAGTCGACCTGCTCTCTTTAAATTAAGGGGTCTGTAAAGTTTTCTTTGTTTAATACTTACTTGTCTGAACTTTAATGGTAATGAAAATTAGGGGTGTAACAATATACTCGAATATTCAGGACACCAAACAGCAATCTGCATCGTAGTTGCATTCGTATTCGTAAGGACAGTAAGGTCGACGACCATCACTTTTCGCACCCTTGTTTTGGCTTCGTACACAATACATATAGCGTATCTTACCGTAATTTTACTTGAAATCCATATTTCGTAAAAGGTACAATTTTTTAATCACAAGATTTTCTTCAAACACATTCAGGTGCATTAGTAATGTTCAAACAAAAAAAATTCTATAGCAATTTTGCATTGGAATTTTTCCAGCATTCTTAAAATGGAAACTTCATGTACCCAGTGTATGGTTATTGTAAGGAGATGCAAAGTGACGTCATTGGAATACTGACGTCATACAAATTCGAAATTAGCTATCTTATCACAATGCTTCATCATATTAAAATAAAAACTGGTCTACTAACATTGAACCATGTCAAATTTCTGTCACAAGCAGATAACTCTGTATTTTTTTTTCTCTATAATTCTGGACACAATATTATTCATTTTAAGTTCTAAAAGATGAAAGAAATAAAAAGTACCTTTTGTCAAATATATCATATCCAAAAATTATTGTTGGATATATGTTTATTTATTGTGTACGAAGCCAAAACAAAGGTCCGAAAAGTGGGAGTAGGTCAATTCGCGCAAAACAAACTCGCCCCACACTGTTTAGTCAATTCATATCATTACCATTTTATTAACATACCAATATTTTAACCAATAATGTGCATTAAGTATTGTTGAATATGTACACCAGTCGGGAGTCCAAAAGCTTTGCCTGATCATTCCTTTAAAGCGACATACCCTAGTTTTTAAACACTACATGTTTTTTCACTATTAGAGATGTTTATTATTACTGAATCAAACATTACTTATATTTTATTGTTTAGATTATCCATTTCCATAGAATATAAGTGTTTCTGGTCATCCTGTTGTTTCTAATACCACAAAATGCATTTTTCCTAATTTTAAAAACGCATGTGCATCTGAGAAGTAGCGGTTATTAATTCGAGTTCTAGTCTATTTTTATGGATATTTCCCAGTTTTAACATCACCAGGGTTTCTAGAATTTTTTTTAAATCCATTAGACATGGGACTGGTGATTTTTTTTTAATTTACTAGCCACGATTAAAAATTCATTAGCCCTATTTTACTTTAAGTTAATACAATTTTACAAAATAATTAGTAATAATCAGATATGTCACCTAAAGTGGTAGATAGACTTTAAAAAAAAATTAACACTGGAGTATTGGGTTGGGGGCAGGATATTCATATTTACTTAACTGCAACATTTGGCAAAAAACAATTCACTAGCCGTCGGGCATGGCAATGGTAGTTATTTACTAGCCCAACATTGAATATCACTAGCCATGAGAGTGGGGCTACCATAATCTAGAAGCCCTGGTCACAGACTCTTCTGTTGTAACTCTATCCAAATGTGTTACAGGTTTGTAGATTAACCAAACTTAGTGTCCATTTTTTACAAATTAAAACTAGGGTCTGCACCTTTAAGGAAATAAGGGACGGTTGGACTTTCCTTTGGCACTGTCACCTACATCCTGAGTACATGAATATATAAAAATAATATTTCCATATGATACACTTACCATTTGTGACACCCAATAGCCAATATGTATTTTTGTGCTGGGGTGTCGTTAAACAAACATTCATTCATTCATTCTGTCACGTATAAAGAACATTATAAATACTTATAATAAATAGTTATTGTCCGAACCGAATTGTTAACAACTACAAAAAATGACTCTCCTACCTTTAATTGCCGTTAGATTTCCTCCAAAGTTTGTCCAGACAGAAATCTTGAAAAAACCACTACAATGACACAGTTTCCACATACCAGATGATAACTATGTCACCTATATCAACTTCGCTGAGAGCGCATAGGGCAAAAAGCATGTAATTTTGTGCTAGCTGTCATTTTGACTTTTTATGGAATATTCTCCAAGAGGGGTGAAAGGATAGGACTTAATCTAACAACGTCATAACATGTTATGATATAAAAGCAGATTTGATGACGTCATATTATTAATTATTATTATTAAAAAATGTTTAATGATACCACAAGAGATCATTGATTTCATATTAATTGTGTCACATACTTTGGAGGCTTTCACCCCTCTTGAAGAGTATTCCATAAACAAGCAACATGGCAGACGGCAGAAAACTGCATGTATTTTTCCCTATGCAATCTCAGCAAAGGCGATATCCGCGACATCGTTTCAGTCTCGTGTGTGGAATCTGTATATTTGTAGTGGGTTTTTTACGATTTGTGTCTGGACAAACTTTGGAGGAAATCTAACGGCAATTAAAGGTAGGAGAGTCATTTTTTGTAGTTGTTAACAATTCGGTTCGGACAATAGGGTTAGTGACAGTGCCAAAGGAAAGTCCTTCCTATTACGATCTCCCCAATACAAAATCTTTTAATAAGTGGTTGTAATAGCGGACTTTAACTAATATTCATAAATAAAATGACACTAAAGTTGCAGCAGACGTCCATTTGTTTTTTTCAGAATTATTTACGGACTGGAAAGTTTGGGAAGGGTTGTCCAAACACTGGGGCGAGTTGACTAGAATTCCGAAAAGTGACTATCCCGTGACACCGGGTTCGGGTATAGTTCATAAAAATAAACTCGAATGTAAATGTAGTGCTTGCACTTGTAGCCAAAGTTAATCTTGATGAACTAGTTCGGGTAGTACCGTATCGTCGTCCTTAGTTCATCAAGATACACGTATCCGGCACGATATTTATTATTGTGATGTTTATTGCTGGTCCAATAAATGTCAAAATGTTAAAAAACGGACCGCAGATCATATGTTTACCGTAACCGTGGTGAACTACGTCGACCTAGGCTTACAACTTGAGGCTTACCTGATATAGTTCGTAGTCATATTTGTACGAAAAATATAAATACAGATTAAGTGCAATAGTGAACACAATTATAAGAGCAAAACTGATTTCTATCAGTAACGGAATAACAAGAATGCACATTCCAGTTAAAAAACATCGTAAACAAACACGACTTTCAGTGGAGGTTTCCATTTTGTTTGTTTCGAAGTTATCTGCCCATGGACTGTCACATTGTGGTTCCACGCCAGAGTTTATAATTTTCGTGACGGCGATAAAGCCACAGACCACAGTAGTTTGAGGGTGGGGTGGGTTTTTTTTTTTTTAAACTGGCTTCATTTTCCTCTTTTGGGCCCCACCCTTTCGGCCCCTGGTGGGACAGAATGATTAAATTCCTAAATTTGTTTCTCACAAAAATGTGGTTGGAATTAGTCAAATAGTTTTGGTGTAGAAGTCGTAAATACTAAATGTGAAAAGTTTACACACAACACAGGCTGCAGGGCTACCTGTCACTCGCCGATTGCGAATTTTAAAACATTCTAATTCGGTGAAACAACTGCATGCAATAATTGCTACACTGTTGGAAAATTACTAAGTTTTTCAAAAGTTTTTATGTTCAATAAATAATATTTTAGCGAAATGTTTCTACTCACCCAGAGTGAGCCCTGGGCTGGCGACGGATGAAAGCGGATCGCAATAGGTCACTTGATACTTTAAGATGGCCTTAAAATAATAAAAAATAAATAAATGCAGACACGTTTCCAGAAACACACAATTTTGTTAGGTGTGCTGATTTTGCTGCCTTCAGTGTTTCTGTCAGAAATGTTTTTGAGGGGATGGCGTTATAAAATTGGATGCAACCAGTATGGGGGGGGGGGGGGGGGGGGGGCTCCCCTAGAAAGAAAATGGGTGAAGTTTTGGGTTAGGGTTAAGAAAATCATACAGTAATGATAAGAGTAATTAATTTGGTTAAAAGGTTAACTTAAAAATAAAAATAAAAACAGAAAAAAATTGGGTATGACGCCACACACATTTTACCCTCTGGTAGAAACCCTCGGCTCATGTATGCCCTCCACAAACTCAAATTGACTTTTTTTATAATTTTGTGAACCCCCATTATACAAATCCTGGATCCATCCCTCAGCTTCAACCCTCAGTAAGGACAAAATTACAGTAAAACTAGTTATAATAGTGATTTATTGGATACTGATAAAATTGATAAAACATGATGCAAAGTACAGAAATAGTAATTTATTAAGCAAATACCAATAGTACAATGGCACAAAGTTAATAAAGAAATCAAAATAAACATATGATGACAGAATTTTTAAATATGTGTACCTATTAAATATGAATAGAATTACATACATTTTTAGTATACACGAACCTATTAAATATGAATAGAATTACATAAATGTTTATTATACACAAACCTATTAAATATGTATAGAATTACATACATTTTTAGTATACACGAACCTATTAAATATGAATAGAATTACATAAATGTTTGGTATACATGAATCTATTAAATATGAACAGAATTACATAAATGTTTGATATACATGAACCTATTAAATATGAATAGAATTACATAAATGTTTATTATACACAAACCTATTAAATATGAATAGAATTACATAAATGTTTGGTATACCTGAACCTATTAAATATGAATAGAATTACATAAATGTTTGGTATACATGAACCTATTAAATATGAATAGAATTACATAAATGTTTGGTATACCTGAACCTATTAAATATGAATAGAATTACATAAATGTTTAGTATACATGAACATATTAAATATGAATAGAATTACATAAATGTTTAGTATACATGAACATATTAAATATGAATAGAATTACATAAATGTTTAGCATACATGAACCTATTAAATATGAATAGAATTACATAAATGTTAGGTATACATGAACCTATTAAATATGAATAGAATTACATAAATGTTAGGTATACATGAACCTATTAAATATGAATAGAATTACATAAATGTTTAGTATACATGAACCTGTTAAATATGAATAGAATTACATAAATGTTTAGTATACATGAACCTATCAAATATGAATAGAATTACATAAATGTTTATTATACACAAACCTATTAAATATGAACAGAATTACATAAATGTTTGGTATACATGAATCTATTAAATATGAATAGAATTACTTAAATGTTTATTATACACAAACCTATTAAATATGAATAGAATTACATAAATGTTAGGGTATACATGAATCTATTAAATATGAATAGAATTACATAAATGTTTAGTATACATGAACCGTAGAATTACATAAATTAAGACTATATCTGTTGACAACACAAATGCCCTTAAACAGTAACACTGCAATAATATTTAATATCTTATGAATGGGGATGGGGCGGGGTGGGGTCAGTTTAAGGACACTTGTGATTACAGCACCAGTAGTCAGCAAAGGGTTTTAAAAGTGTATTAGATCTATCAATATAACACATATTTCACATCAGGGCCATACACTGGCGTTGGAAGCAGGGGGGCAAGGGGGGCATGTTCTCTCCCCTTTCAGATATTTTGTTTTATATTTGCTTTATAATAGTGTAAAAGTGTGTAAATATAAAAATGTGCCCCCCCCCCCCCCCCCCCCCCCCCACTTTTTGGCATCTTCCTACGCCACTGCCATAGCTAGCACAGAACAGGGGTACTTGACTTAACAGAAAAAAATACATGAAAAAGTGTCCATTGTGTGGGTGTGGGTAATTTTTGGCATGCTTCCATCAGAGAACTGTTCAAGCACGCTTGTCGTGGACAAAACCCTCTAACTTCACCAGAGACGTCTGTCCATGACAGATGTGTCCATTGGCATATAGCCAGGATTTTATTTTGGGGGTGGGAGTTAGGGCATCCACATTAAAGGGCAGGGCAACCACACTGTCTACGAGTCCGTTTTACATGTGTTTATGAGGCACGTATAAAAGGTGATGTAAAAAAGGTTTTATTGGGGAATTGCCCTCCCTGGCTATGCCAGTGTAGTGCTTTAATTTATGTTTTCTACATCTCCACCCCCACCCCTTTGTATTTTAGGACAGATACAGTGTAATAGCCCAAAATATACCCCCCGCCAAACTATACCTGGGGTATAAACTGGACTAGCCCAGAATATACCCCGGGGTATAAAACAGGCTAGCCCAGAATATACCCATGGGTATAAAACAGGCTCGCCCAGAATATACCTCTCTTTTATGAAAGCAATAGTTGCTTTACTTTTAAAGCGTTTATTATTAATATTTATTTATTTATTTTGTATACAGGTTAGTAATAAAAAATGAGGGTTAGGGGTATAAAACAGGCTAGCCCACTTTAACCCCGGGTATAGTTTGGCAGGGGGTATATTTTGGGCTGTTACAACAGCATTAGCAGGTACAGCATTAGCCATCTGCTTCAATGTTCTACATCATGTTTTATATTACAACTTTCATTATTATATTTAAACTCAGACACTAGTTTTTAAACACTACTATGTACTAGTATTTCTCACAAATGGACCCATTTTTTGATAACTAAAATTAGACGTTACTGATCTTTTATCATTTAGATTACCCATTTCCAAGCATCCAAACTTGTTTCTGGACCCCGTTCCACGAAGCGATCTTAGCCCTACGATTACCTTAGGCGCATAGCTACCCTATGCACTTAAGTTGATCTTAGGCCTAAGATTGCTTCGTGGAACGGGGGCCCTGGTCACCCTGGTGTTTGTGATACATGTACTACAAAATGTATTTTTTATAATTCTAAAAACACACATACCTCTGAAAAGTAACATTTATGGAGATGAGCTGAAGACTACTTTTAAAAGGTATTTCCCTGCTTCAATGTCACAGACTCTTGTTTCACTCTCTTTCAACTTTATTCAGATGTGTTACAAGTTTGTAGATTAATAAAACTTATTCTCCATATTTTCAGGGGCTGAAACTAGGGTCTGTCACTTTAATTGTGAGTAAAATGATGTGCATCTCTAATAATGGAGGGGCGGGACGTAGCCCAGTGGTAAAGCGTTCACTTGATGCACGGTCGGTCTGGGATCGATCCCCGTCGGTGGACCCATTGGGCTATTTCTCGTTCCAGCCAGTGCTCCACAACTGGTGTAACAAAGGCTGTGGTATGTACTATCCTGTCTGTGGGATGGTGCATATAAAAGATCCCTTGCTGCTAATCGAAAAGAGTAGCCCATGAAGTGGCGACAGCGGGTTTCCTCTCTCAATATCTGTGTGGTCCTTAACCATATGTCCGACGCCATATAACCATCAATAAAAGGTATTGAGTGCGTCATTAAATAAAACATTTTCTTCCTTCCTTCATCTAATAATGGAACGGAATATATCTGTATTTCTGTCACAAGACTTCAGTACATTTTGAACTACAACTATCTGGTGTCTGGGTTGGGAAGTAGCCCAGTGGTAAAGTGTTCGCTTGATGCACGGCCGGTGTAGGTTCAATCCCTGTCGGTGGGCCCATTAAGCTATTTCTCATTCCAGCCAATACACCACGACTGGTATATCAAAAGCTATCGCATGTGCTATCCTGTCTGTGGGATGGTACATATAAAAGATCCCTTGCAGGTAATAGAAAAATGTAGCAGGTTTCCTCTTTATGACTACATGTATATGTCAAAATTACCAAATGTTTAACATCCAATAGCCGATGATTAATAAATCAATGTGGTCTAGTATAGTGTCATTAAACAAAACAAACTTTTTTAACTCTGGTGTCCAACGTAGATACTTATTTCGACATTGGTCAAGAAGGACAAATAGAAAACCTATTGCCCCCACAGAGGTTACTCCTACTGAAAAAGTAGCAAGGAATCTTTTATATGTACTTTTACTAAATAAAAGATAGTACATACCCAAGCACATATGCAGAGGTGGGGAAGAGTCAAACCTCTCTCTAGCAAATTTTCTCCCCCTCCCAATATATTTTCTGGGGGAGTGCACTCAAAGTCCCCCCCCCCCCAAACTTTTTTTTTAATTGAATTAGTTTGCAATTAATATGTTGTTGATTATCGTTATTATGAAATGAAATGTGTCCTTGCAAAAATAACTTCATGACTTGAATTTGATCCAGAGAAAACATACTCGCCGTTCCAGAAATAAGTGTATTAAACATTAAATGTTGGTTTTTATTTTTTATTTATCTGTTATTGGGCCTTGTTAAACCTTAAATGTAATGACGAAACACAGTGGGTTTTGAGATATATTTTTTATCAGACTGCAAATTCTGTTGTAAAATGACAAAGATAAAACCATAAAGAAAGACAAAGTAATTTAATTATATAGCAGTAGCTGCAGCAGCAGCAGCAACATCAAAAGCAGCTGTAGCATTTCAACTAATTTGCATGCTTATATCCAATTATGGTTCAAGCATGATGTCCTGGGCACATATCTCAACTATCTGGGCTGTCTGTCCAGGACAGAGGGTTAGTTGTTGGTGGTTAGTGAGAAGAGGGTGTAGTGGTCTTACACCTACCTATTGAGTCGGTAAAACTCGCTCTGGGTTGGAGCCGGTACCGAGCTGCGAACCCTGTACCTACCAGCCGTATATCCGATGGCTTAACCACGACACCACCGAGGCAGGTAGCTGTAACAACAACAACATCAGTAGCAATAATATGCACACAGTATGTTTATTGGTTGGTTTTTCCCACCTTCATTTGTATTCAGAGAACAAGCAAGATATACATGTAGATAAATATTACCCAAAACTAAATTTAAAGTTTTATCAAACAAAATTTCAATTTACAAAAAGGAACACTGCATGAAGACCATATTTAAAACAAAAAACGCTTGTGTTGGTAGGCAGACATTTAAAAAATAAACTTACTGACCGATGACCAAAAAGCCAACAGTGATTTTCAATCCTGGGATAGTTAATAAAAACAATATTTTAATCAGAATTTATGTGAGAGTGTGTGTTACAAATATCAAATAATATAATCTTTATGATATAACAGCTCTTGTACAAGTGTGAATAAACTACAAATTAAAGGGACAGACACTAGTTTTAAACACTAAGGCATATTGTTCACTGTTAGAGCCGTTTATAAACACTAAAATCAAACACATTACTTGTATTTTATTGTTTAAATTATCCATTTCCGTACAACCAAAGTGTTTCTGGTCATTCTGGTGTTTCTAATACATGTATATCTAATAGTGTCAATGTACAGTTTGATGTAGTCGTCGTAGTATGTGGTGTAGTTGACACTAGTATTAAACCTGAGTAAATAAAATACACAATATATCCAACAGTGTCAATGTACAGTTTGATGTAGTCGTCGTAGTAACTGGTGTACTTGACACTAGTATTAAACCTGAGTAAATAAAATGCAATTTTTATATTTTTAAAAACACACGTGCGTCCGAGAAGTAACTGGTACTGAGTCACATTTTAGTCTATTTTAAGGGTATTTTAAAATCACACACTCTTGTTTCACTCTGTTGTATCCAAATTTGTTACAGGTTTGTAATTTAACCAAACTTAGTGTCCATTTTGTTGGGTTGAAACTAGGGTCTAGGTGAAACATATGCCTTGGTGTTTAAAAACTAGGCTCTAGGTGAAACATATGCCTTGGTGTTTAAAAACTAGGCTCTAGGTGAAACACGTGCCTTGGTGTTTAAAAACAAGGGTCTAGGTGAAACATATGCCTTGGTGTTTAAAAACTAGGCTCTAGGTGAAACATATGCCTTGGTGTTTAAAAACTAGGCTCTAGGTGAAACATATGCCTTGGTGTCTAAAAACAAGGGTCTAGGTGAAACATATGCCTTGGTGTTTAAAAACTAGGCTCTAGGTGAAACATATGCCTTGGTGTTTAAAAACAAGGGTCTAGGTGAAACATATGCCTTGGTGTTTAAAAACTAGGCTCTAGGTGAAACATATGCCTTGGTGTTTAAAAACTAGGCTCTAGGTGAAACATATGCCTTGGTGTTTAAAAACTAGGCTCTAGGTGAAACATATGCCTTGGTGTTTAAAAACTAGGCTCTAGGTGAAACTATGCCTAGGTGGCTCTAGGTGAAACATATGCCTTGGTGTTTAAAAACTAGGCTCTAGGTGAAACATATGCCTTGGTGTTTAAAAACAAGGGTCTAGGTGAAACATATGCCTTGGTGTTTAAAAACTAGGCTCTAGGTGAAACATATGCCTTGGTGTTTAAAAACTAGGCTCTAGGTGAAACATATGCCTTGGTGTTTAAAAACTAGGCTCTAGGTGAAACATATGCCTTGGTGTTTAAAAACTAGGGCCTGCCCATTTAAACTAAAGTAAATATTCAGCATCTAAATACTATATTCTGAAGCATAATGAATGTGAACGTGAAACTGGTTTTACGTGTTCATATACATGTACCACGAAGGTTTTGAACACAGCATGATGAAACAAATCCCTGAATAGTTTCAATTTCCATGTTCATCTGGAATGTAAAAATACTTCATATTTTATAAGATAAATTTAACAAAATCAAATGGAATTTACAACATGGCTAATGCTATATACATAAAGAGCTGTTATTTCCCTTTCAGATATTAAGAAGGAAAATGGGCAAACAGTTCTGAAAATCAGATGTATAGGACAAAATGTCAACAGTTTAAATGTCAACTATTAAAGTGGTACCCAGGTCAGAATGTTAACTTTCAGATTATACATAATTTGTATATAAAAAAATTATATAAAAAAACAACAACCTAAAAACAAAATTAACACACCCCCCCCCCCACCTCCCCCCAAAAAAAACCCCACCCAACTTACTATATTGGATAACCTTTCATTTGACCAATCAAAACACTGCTTGTATACATTTGACAGCATTAAACGTGTAGATGACTTTCTCAATAAGAGAACATGGGTGATGGAAAAAAAAAATTGAATACATGTATCTCTTTTCTTTCTTCTTCTTTTTTTTTTATCAAAGACAGGCTGGCTAACTATGAGGCATACAACCAACAAATGGAGCATCCTCTAATTATTCCAAATTTTGTAATGAGCAAGGAACTCTATTTTCCCAACCCTAATACATATATCTCTCTCTCTCTCATAAAACACACACACACACACACACACACACACACACGTGCACACAAAACACAGACACACAGAGGTTGACATTCTGACCCAGATACCAGACATTTTGTCCGCTGACATTTTGTCCATTGACATTTTGTCTGTTGACATATTGACCGCTGACATTTTGTCCGTTGACATATTGACCACTGACATTTTGTCCATTGACATTTTGGCGCTGACATTTTGTCCACTGATATTCTGTCCATTGACATTCTGTCTGCACACCCTGAAAATTGGGTCCGCCAAAGGAGACCAGTCAATGAAAGAACACACCTATAATCCATTTGTTTCAAAAGGGAACCAATGAATTGGCATGTACTCTATAGTGAATAATGTTAACATTCATATCAAAGCATATTATTACATTTTAAACCCACACTAACTCAACTTTTTTGTGTTAAATTTCGGTGTAAAAAATTAATGTTTGTTTAACAAATTACCATCAAATTGCATAGGTTATTAAACTCCATTTTTGATACAGGGAGGAAGACAACTGATGGAACAGCCAAGGTGAAACACCCACAATTCAGCCATTAGTGTCTGTGTACTGTATTACTTCAGGTGAAACCGCACACCGTGGCTGTTCCAGCATTTAGCTTTCACCCCTGTATAGAAATGTGCTCAAGTCTGTACAATTTGAAGATAATTTGTTAAGTAACATTTTGCCAAAAATGTTAGGAAAATTGGTATGGGTTTAAAACCTAATAAATTAAATATGCTTGTATCAGAGCTGTAGCATTATACAAAATCATAAGCATACGCGATGAGGGTTGGGGGCAACTGCCCCCCTAGTCCCTAGTGCTGGAGCTAATCTTCAAATTCAGGCAAAAACAATAGAGATATTCGGGCAAAATATGCTAACCTGTGGCCTTTTTACCATGTATCATCTAGTTGTATTAGTTGTAATCCATGTAAAAATATGTCGTGATTCATTTGAAAACCTATATAGATGTTTGGCAGTAATGCAAATATGAAAAAAAAATGTTATCCAGATTTCATTTAATATGGGGAAAATTCAGCCGTGTCCCCTACAAAAATGGGACCCGTACCTATGTACAAAATATAGTTATATGCCAGTTCATTGGTTCCTTTGTTCTTCAAACAGACTATAATGTTAACGTATTTATCACTGAAATACATTCTACTCCCATAACATGATTTTGGATCATCGAGGAGAAAGTAAAAATACTGGTCATATGACACGTTCAAGTCAGAATAAACTATATTCACAACAAATCATGCTTTTGTCTGCACACTGACTGCTTAATCAAGATTGTTTGTTAATAATAATCTGTGATCATTTCATTTCTGAATGTGATAATATCATTAGAAAAGGAAAGAAGAAAAGAAAGGAATGTTTATTTAATGACACGTACAGGTACCTTGGCACACTTGATTTTTGCTAAAGAAGAAAACCATTGTGAAAACAAAGGCTACTCCTTTCAATTATCAGTGAAATTATATACACATGTGACATTCTTTGATATAACAGTTGTGAAGCACCGGTCACAGCACTAAGGGAAACATTTAAAATGGGTCCACTGGGAGGAATTGATCCTAAAACCTGTCACACTTCACTTCAGGCAAGAGCACTGAAATTCATCTCACACTTTATACTTAGGATTCTTGTGACTCTTAAAGTTGCGATCTCCAGTATTTTTCAACCATTTACATTAATAAAATTTATCACCATCAAGAGGTACAGACAAGCCAATTGATCTACATGTATATTATATTTATAAGCATCTTCTCTTTGTACCACCCAGAACACACTGTTTATTGCAAATAATTTTAAAAATAAAACAATGATTTAAACTTGTGTAATGCAGGCCATGTGCTGTATATAAACAGCTTTTAATCTCTATAATCTTCAGACATTTTAAAATTATTTGCAATAAACAGTGTTCCAGATGGGACAAAGAGGAAGATTTTTATATGACATGGCCCAATTCCCACTTTGTTGTAAGGGCCCCAGGGTTTACAGAGACCCTTAGTACAAACAATATTTTGTCAGACATATACAAATTCATTATCTATTTCTCACAAAGGTGATTGATTATTTTTCTTTTCCATTTAATTCCAAAATATTTGTGAACTACGTCTAAGGTTTGTTTATTCTCGACCCATTCATAAACATGCCTACAAACTCATTTAAAATCATATGTGTAAAAAATATAGTCCCTGTTCTGCAATGACATTAAAAAGTAACCACTGCACCATAAATATTTTACAGCAAGAGAATAATTTGACACATACACGTATAAGGAACAAATAAGGAGAAATAGGGTCACCGTGTCTACATTCCTGTTCACATTCAAAGAAATTGGAAAAAATAGCCAAAATTTCTATTTACACTAAAGATATCCTAAGAAATAAATACTTGAAAACATTAATTTATTTTAATGTTTTTAAAACAATGATTCAATGTGAAATGGTAATTCGGCTAATAAATAATTTAACAAAATTCTCATAAACATGAGTTGTCATTAAGTCATGACATCAGTCTCCCACACTCAGTTTATTAAAACATTATCTAGCTCTCAGGCCATGCAGACAAGAGTTTTCTAGCCCTGTACAAAAGATAGTTACTTCAGAACAGTGAGCAAAAATAGATTATTCACGTTGCCATGAACACATGTTGTGTTGTTAGAACAAGATGTAAAGGTGATGGTGATGTTCTGAAAGATTTTAGTAAAAAAATATATAATATCCTTTACAAATACACTGTACATGGTATTAAGAAAAACACGTTACAACACAAATGACAACATCCACATACTAATGCAAATATAATCCTAATATAAAGTGATATGATGATGGTTAAATATGCAAACAATATTTGATATAGGGGCCATTCCATCAATCATCACATCCTTTACACAGCAAACGCACTGTATATGCAGACCTTTGTTTTTGTGGTTTTTATAAAGACCATTGTTTAAAAAAACTAATTTAAATAATAATAATAAAGTAAAATTTAAAAAACCTAAGGATAGCGAAAATTCACTCCTTGAAATGCCTAGATCAGGAAGAATGTACCGTAAGTGATATGCAGCCTATTTTCAGTATAGATCATTGTTTATATTTATACTCCGTCCTCCCAACCCACAAGTCCAAAATTTTCCTAGATGGGAAGTTATGATGCAGGACATCATTTGGAAAAGGAAAGGAATGTTGGGTGTCCTTTTCATTTCAACTTATTTTCGTGCTTATATCCAATTAAGGTTCAAGCACACGGTCCTGGGCACACCTCAGCTGTCTAGGCAGTCTTTCCAGGACAGTGGGTTACTGGTTAGTGGTTCAATCACGCTGTCCTTGGCACTGTTAATGGTTAGTGAGAAAGAAGAGGGTGTAGTGGTCTTACACCTACCCACTGAGTTGTTAAAACTCGCTCTGGGTGGGAGCCAGTACCGGGTTACGAACCCTGTACCTACCAGCCTGTAGTCCGACAGCTTAACCACTAAGCCAACGAGGCCATTTTGGGTGTGCAACACACTAAGTGGGTAAACTCACTCCACTCCACAAGCTAAGTAGGAAGACATCACACCCCTTAATGATCATCAAGTGGACATCTAGAATTAAATTAATTTAAATCATACATAATAGGCAAAGTAATTCGGGGAAGGGGAGCATGGCAAATGTCGCCTTCAGTTTTCGAATAACACTGGTTACAAACATGTTTGGTTACTAAAAATAGAAATAAAAACTTTATTAAATTGTTTTGTTAACCATTCTTTTGCAAATTTTAATTATTTTTCACAATTATGGATACATATACAACGTACATGGGAAGGGTATAGTGGTAATAATGGTAATCCGGGGTACAGCACCATGGCATTTTTCTTGCTGTTGATAATGTCCGATTTTCAAGCTACAACAGCAAGTAAGGATGCCGACCCTAAAATTTCTTAGCTTTAATGTGATTCATTTCCCAAACAAATGGACCCTAAAAAACGAAAGTCTGTATATAGTTAAAATACATAGTAAAGATCAGCAATAAATCAAATGTATCTTACCATAATTTCACTTCATAACCATATTTCATAAATGGTACAATTTTTATATCAATATTTTCTTCAAAAGCACCGAGATGCATCAGTTGTTTTTAAAAAGAAGAATTTCAACAGTACTTTTAAGAATCGTCTATTATTTATTATACGAAAACAAATTGTCCACAAACTGTGTGAATCTGCGAAGCCATTCTCACATAAGTTTGCAGACAATTTATTTTTTGTTCATACCCAGATGAACGTAAAAAAAACCCCAACAAAACCCAGACAATCCTTATAATTAAATTTAAAACATACTTACTAATGTTAAAAGTTCATATTTTATTTTGAAATATTTTTTTGCTTCTAAACAATAACACTCAATAAGACAAACTATCAATATAAAATGATGTCATCAGATATGACGTTCCCTAACGACGTAATTTTTACGTCCATCGAGAAATTAACAAACTCCCGTTGCTATGGCTGGGCCAATGGGATGACATTATATTGTAATGAATGTAATAAAAATTTAATTATTTGCAATTGGAAATTATCCAGTGTTTTGAAAACGGAAGCATCATGCATCCATTGTACTGTTGTAGGGAGATGCAAAGTGATGTCATTAGAAACAGTTATATTATTACAATGCTTCACCATATTGATTAAAAAAAACCTGGTCTGATTACCTTCACCCCTGTCAAAACAGTTCCATGTTCCATATTGAATAGACAACACAGTTTAAATGTTGGTATGTTTTTATTTTTCATAATTTTAGACAAAATATTAAGTTTAAATTTTAAAAAGATGAAAGAGAA
Source organism: Gigantopelta aegis (assembly GCF_016097555.1). Taxonomy (NCBI): domain Eukaryota; kingdom Metazoa; phylum Mollusca; class Gastropoda; order Neomphalida; family Peltospiridae; genus Gigantopelta; species Gigantopelta aegis. Next base: position 29,804,699 of record NC_054713.1, on the reverse strand, counting down.
AAAAAAAGTACCATTTGTCAAATATATCATATAAAAACATTACCGTTTGATATGTTGTATTTATTATGTATGGAGCCAAAATGATGGTGTGGCCTATGACTGTTGTCAATCATAGTACCCTACACTAATACACCTAAAATGACAAAATGACAACAAGTAATAGAATATATATAACTACTGCGAAAAAATAGCAACAGCAAAAACAAGCAACACGTGACTCGACCAACAAATAACATGACTCAATATAATGAAATAATCGTACAATTATATTTCAGTAAATTGTATATATGTTTCCCTACTCAACATAATGCAGTATTTCTGGCTACAGGACATACATGTAGCAAGGATGATTTTAATAATGAAATAATTATTCGATTATATTTCAGTAAAGTGTATATATGTTCCCCTATTCAACATAATGCATTATTTCTGGCTACAGGGCATAGCAGAGAGTAGGACTGAAAAAGAAAAAACTTTTTTTATTTTAATGATGCACAACATATTTTTATTTACAATTACACGTATATGAATCAAGACATACGGTTAAGGACCACACAAATAATAATAGCAAATCTGCTGCTGTCTTGCTATGGGCCACTCTATTCCATTAGCATCAAGAAATATTTTACATGTAACATTCAACAGACAGGGTTATAGCAGTTGCGAAGAACTGAGAGCAGAGTATTTCTGGATGCTGGGACATAACTCACTGGGAGTGGGCAAAGGGGTAACAAAAAGTACCCTTTGTAATTTAAAAAGGCCCTTTTTGCACACTGTAATATAGATTATTACACGAGCTTGTGTGTCGTAGTGATTTTACGAAATAAGTGTCAGGATTCTTGTATTGCCCGAACGAGAGCGAGTTTGGTAAAATCAGTACGATTCATACGCGAGTGTAATAATTTCTTTGTTATCCACATTATCCATAATATTATTTTTATGAATAACATGGACCAAAGAAAGAAAGAAATGTTTTATTTAATGATGCACTCGACACATTTTATTTACGGTTATATGGCGTCAGACATATGGCTAAGGACCAAACAGATATTGAGAGAGGAAACCCGCTGTCGCCACTTCATAGGCTACACTTTTCGATTAGCAGCAAGGGATCTTTTATATGCACCATCCCACAGACAGGGTAGTACATACCATGGCCTTTGTTACACCAGTTGTGGAGCACTGGCTGGAACATGGACCATGTCAAAACATTTCAAACGTAACTAGAAGGAGGCGACAAAATAACGTCATTTTGATGTGCGATTACAGAGCTTAGACTGGGGAAGCCGCATTATGTTATGATGTTGCTTCCTAAAATGATGTCATTTGTTGTGCACGTGAAATCATTACGACACGTGGGTCATACTGGTTATATTTCCCTGAATATCTTGAACTATGTGGACAATAAAATATATTATGTATCACATCGGGAAAATTTTGCAATTTGTGAGTGGTCAACAATTGTGAAAATTGTATGTAAAAAGTATTGTGAACTCAATTGGTGAGATTTTAAAACAAAATAAACCTGTTCCTTTCTATAAACCCTTTTCACTTATGTACATTCATGGACAGGAATACAATTTCGCATTCAACACTTCATATTCGTGATATGTATCATATTCGCCACCAAGTGTATTCGTTACACCTCTACTTGTTACATTTCAATTCATTTACAGGTCTATAATTACAGTTTATGCCATTTTCTGTAAAAAAAACTTTTTTAATTCACAGCATCACAACTCCATATAATTCCAATTTCTGCACAATGAAACTTTGAAAAGAAAATTGAAACAAACACCACAAAAGGGCTGTTTCAATCCATTCATTACTGTACAACAGAATGTATTAAACAACTACAAGATAGAGCAGTCGCATTTATTATCGAACATATGATTCAAAACAATGGTGGAACAGGCCGATAGGAACCAGAGGAGACACGGGGGTGGGGGTGGGGTTGTGGGGAAGTGGGACACAGGCCCTCCCCACTTGACAAAAATGTATGTGGTTTTTTGTTCTACTCTATATAAATAAAGAAAAAATATGGCTTGTGGGTGGAGGGGGGTTCAGACATCACACACAAAAAGCATACAAAGGAATGGTGTTCACAGAAGAGTATGAATACTAAAAAAGCCCACATTTGACAGTGTTATAAAACAAGGTCTATACACTGTAGTTTGAAAATGAGCTTTTGAAACATTATTAATAAATGTGTAAAATAACAATTCTAGCTTCTAATTATATTCAATATACTCTACAGTGTGGAAGATCAACGGGTGGGGTGGGGGGGGGTGGGGTGGGGTGGGGAGGAGATATAATGTATAAATGGGGGGAGGAGTCATATATACTTTACAGATGTATTACAAAACAACAATATTGGCTACCTTAGTTATGCACATTCAGATTTTGGTAACATGTTTATCACATCTGCTGTAGGAAAACTATCAAAGCTAACTGGGAACTACATTACTTGATAATAAACAATTCACACACATGCACCCACCGATATTGAATGTCTCAGATACTGCTCTTAAAGCATACTCCACACAGAGAGAGAGAGAGAGAGAGAGAGAGAGAGAGAGAGAGAGAGAGAGAGAGAGAGAGAGAGAGAGAGAGGTTTTATTCAACGACACACTTATCACATTTTATTTACGGTTATATGGCGTCAGACATATGGTTAAGGACCACACATATGTTGAGAGAGAAACCCGTTATCGCCACTTCAGGGGCTACTCTTTTTGATTAGCAGCAAGGGTTCTTTTATATGCACCATCCCACAGACAGGGTAGTACATACCATGGCCTTTGATATACCTCATACTCCACCGAATAAATGACAGTAGGTAATCATCAAGTCTCAATACTGCAGGGTACTGAATATGGACCACACCCACAACACCAACTTCAATCCCACTAACCAATAACCCCCAACTTGAACAGATGGATAGCTGAAATGTGTGCCCAGGAGAGCATGCTTGAACTTCAATTGGATAAAAGAAAATCAACTTGAAATGAATGAAAAATAAATTGGCTTGAAATATTTCTATCCATTAAAAATTTCTACAAGATGTGCACCCATATACATTTTAATGGATACAACCTTGTGAAAGCCACACCAAGTTAGATAATCCTGCATTATACAGTATGGATACCAAAGGCCGTGGTATGTGCTATCCTGTCTGTGGGATGGTGCATGTAAAAGATCCCTTGCTACTAATGAAAAAAATGTACAGTAGTATAATCTAAGACTACGTCAGAATTACCAAATGTTTGACATTCAATAGCCGATGATTAATAAATCAAAGTGCTCTAGTGGTGTTGTTAACAAAACAAACTAACAGTATGGATGAAAGTTAAAAGTTTGTTTTGTTTAACAACACCACTAGAGCATACTGAATTATTAATCATCAGCTGTTGGATGTCAGACAATCTTTTCAGCTGTATTTTTCAGCAAGGAATCCTTTATATGCACTTCCCACAAACAGGACGGCACATTCCAGCTGTGGGGCACTGGATCCTCCAACCCAAACAGTGAATGGTAGCAGACAGGACCACACATACCACAGCCTTTGAAGTAACAGTTGGGATGGGAAAATTAAATGGGTTTACTCACAGCAATCCATCCTGCGATACATCGAACGTCAAAGTGAGACCTCTGCCACTGACCTACATCCTATATAAAAAGTAGGTCACTGTGACCTACATGTAATTAATATGTAATAACATACAAATTTTATGAACCTGCCGTATACATGACACACAGTATGAAAATAGGTCGGGAAGGTGGGTGGGTGGATAAATGCGAACGAATGGATCATAGAAGCAAACAACAATAAATGAATGAATGAATGAATGTTTAATGACACCCCAGCACAAAAATACACATAGGCTATTGGGTGTTAAACAAAGTTAAATATATGATTAAGTGCAAGAAAAAGAAGGAAGTAGTTACCACAAGGCCGAAAAACGATGTCTGTGACACAATGGAATATTCCAATCATGATTAGCTGTTGGGGTGTCCGGACCAGTCCATGGGACTAGGGGTAAAGTGCCTTAGGTCAGATGTCAGAGGTTAGCTTATGTACATAAAGAAATTTGTTGATCTGACCTCATCCAGTAAAGTACCCGGTGGGTGGCTGGGTGGTTTTGTGGAATTACACCAAAAAGCTGATTTAGAACATTTTAAAAAAAAGAAGAAGTTTTTAATGCATTCATATGGATGTGATTATTTATATCATTTTATTAAGTACAATGCTTGGAATGTCCCCATATTTAAATAAATGTTACCAAGCTGCCAGATTATTCTAAAGAAGCCGTTAAAGAGTCAGCCAAATACAGAATTTAATTGACCAAGCACCAAGTGATAAACAACTTTAAAAAGTCATATCAAAATGGTTCACACGAATAAAGCACAATATTTCATTAAAAAATGGTCTTAGACAATAACGAAGTTAAAGTGAATACAAACAATACTATCAAACTGTTCTCCACGAAACAAGAATACCATATGATAAATATATAATAAAACCCGCTAAAGGGAAGTAACCTCCAAAAGATAAATTAACAGATCAAAATAATAGTTATAAAATATTCAACTTCAAATGTAAATTCACATTTGGTTTTTTCTCGTTATAATTTATCTTTCCTAATGTTGCCTTTTCATACCTGTTTATTTGTACAGGTAGTTTGTTTTGTTTAAGGACACAACTAGAGCACATTAGTTCTGAATAGCTGACAGTGTCTTCAGACCAAATCTGCTAAAAATTTTCCATTAGCAGCAAGGGATCTTTTATATGTTATTTCCATTAAACAGTGGTTCTTGTGTATAACAGCAAAACCCCTCAAAATCGGACCCTCTGTAAACTATATTTCCTTCAAAACCGGATATTTTTCATGGAATCAGTACAGAACAGAACCTCCCTAAACCAGATACCCTTAAAACAGGACTTTTTGCTTTGTCCCGAGTGTGTCCGATTTAGTGGGGTTTCACTGTACATGTATCGCACATTAAGATTAGATTAGATGAATATCACTAAGAACTGGCGAGTTTGTAATTTTTTCTTGATAAAGACCTTGAGGTAGACAATTTTTAATTACTGTGTCTTAAAGGGACAGACCCTAGTTTTTAAAACTAAGGGATATTTTTCACTATTAGAGCTGTTTATGATCACTGAAATCATACTTTGCTTATATTTTATTGTTTAGATTATCCATTTTCGTACAACCAAAGTGTTTCTGGTCATCCTGGTGTTTTCTAACACCACAAAATTTATTTTTTATATTTCTGAAAAAGCATATGCGTCTGAGAAGCAACGATTATGGAGTCACATTTTAATCTATTTTTAAGGCTATTTCAACGTCACAGTTTCTTGTTTCACTCTGTGGTATCCAAATTTGTTATAGATTTGTAAATTAACCAAAGTTAGTGTCCATTTTTACGGGTTGAAACTAGAGTCTAGGTGAAAAATATGCCTCTTTAAAAACTAGGGTCTGTCCCTTTAAGACAATGCTACATGATAGTAGTGCCTCGTACACAAGAATACCCACAAAAAAAGCAGATTGTGACAAGAAAAATGTTACAACTTCATCGGTTGTGATGCAGTCGGCTATTTTCGTACAAGGCACTCATATCATGTGGCATCGCCTTTTAAAGTTTATTTATGGACTTCATAAAGTTTAATTAGTTTCACTCACTATACAGACAGAGAAAAGATTTAAAAACAGCTTAGGTAATTTTGTTCAACCAGCCAGTGGAACGGAGTTTTGATGGTTTTATCACAAGTGCAGATTTTAATACGTAGTTTGTTAACCCTTTGAAACATTCAATATAAAATATTTTGTTTCTTAAACAGACTGTCCTGAGTGCAGCATATTATGATGATCTCGACTAATACAATTTTGTAATAACTAGTATTACATATTAAATATATTTTCTTGTTTAGAATATCAGTGTCTGTATACACAGCCAAAAGTGGATTTGGTCTCCCATTACCCATTAAGTTCGTGAAAATGAAAAAAATATATATTAGGAAATTACGTTTGACCTATGACAAACAGGATGATCAGAAACACATTTAATATATGCAGAGTTGAAGCACAAACATCGATAAATCACTTTTAGTAATTTTCTGCAAAAGATTTTTGTTTTGTTATGATTTCTATGTAAAACATATCAAGTCGACAATGGGCGATCTTAATTTGAAATAAGTAGCGTAAATAAAGGAGAGAATGTCAAAAAACAAGAGTATGAAAATCAGAACATAACACCTTGAATTAAGTAATGATAGTAGAAGTCTGTTTTTAGATAAAATGGCATTGTTTTGTTTTTTTGCTTGAACTCTTCATATACAGCCACTAATATTTTAGGGGGAAATGCCACAAGTCAGAGGTAAGGTCAAGAATGAAATGAAAATGCAGACATTGGATACCGGTACTTTAAATAAGAAAATACATTTAATATGTAATCATAGGTATAAAAATGCTCTCCATTAGTTAGAAACATATTAATAAAAAGTAAAGTTTGTTTTATTTAACGACGCCACTAAAGCACATTGATTTTTTATCTTATCATCGGCTATTGGACGTCAAACATATGGTCATTCTGACACTGTTTTTTAGAGGAAACCTGCTGTTGCCACATAGGCTACTCTTTTACGACAGGCAGCATGGGATCTTTTATTTGCACTTCCCACAGGCAGGATAGCACAAACCATAGCCTTTGCTTAACCAGTTATGGATCATTGGTCAGGGCAAGTGGTTTACACCTACCCATTGAGCCTTGCGGAGCACTCACTCAGGGTTTGGAGTCAGTATCTGGATTAAAAATCCCATGCCTCGACTGGGATCCGAATCCAGTACCTACCAGCCTGTAGACAGATAGCCTAACCACGACGCCACCGAAGCCGGTACTTTAATATAATTACATCTTACATACTGTAAATAGAAGACTAGGTTTCTAGTTTTTTTTATGACGTTTAAAGACCTGGCCTCTATTCAAGGCAGGCCTCTATATATTTTTTTCATGCAAAATCTTCTAATATCCTGGCATTTGTTTTTTTTTAATAACCATAAATTCAGTCACTAATCTCGCATTTGTTTGTGTGATATTAAAGAATAAACAAATAAACACATTTATGTAGGTTTTTTTAATTTTTGGGGGGTTTTTTAAATAAAAAAATATATAAAGATTTATTATATGAATGTACACTTGAAAACCAGACATGGACCTTTTTTAATCAATGACTTACTCAATAATGATAGTTATTGCCCTGAATTATCCTGAAAAGTATTTTTATGTGAATTTAGGAATGTATTCTTAATTTTTAATTAATAATATTAAAAATAAATATGAAAAGAACTTCTTTTTTTAAATCAATCAATCGCTTCTGTTACAAGAGATAAAAAAAAAACATTCTCCAAAACTTTCATTCAGGCATTAATCAGTTCAAATGCTTTAAATTTCGAGATACCTGCATAGTACCGTACTTAAATGTGCTGATCTTAATTTTGCATACAAAAGACAGTAAATATCTAAAATCATAGTCTGGATATTCAACATCTCAATCCAGACTAATAATATTAACAACAATATGCGCAAGAGAAATTTCAATTTTATCCAGATCACTAACCTGGACACTAAAGATTAACCTCATTATTTCTTAGACTAACTTGGCCATTCCAGGATCTGTCGTTAAAAAAACAACAGTCAAAACATTTATGTCCAGCAATTTTAAAATGGCAAATCCAAACATTTATGTCCAGCAATTTTAAAATGGTAAATCCAAACATTTATGTCCAGCAATTTTAAAACAATCACAGAATGTTTCTCAGTTTATTTACCAATGATTACCGGGCTTGAAAAACAGGAATCTGCTTTTTATTCCAGCCCACGATATTATTTCTGTTAGTGACAGACATGACATGTTTTTATTATACTTTTTTTAGTATGTTAAAAAAGAAAGAAAAGGTGAACGAAATTATGTACAGTAGCAAAAAACAGACAATTTTATACAATGATCATAAACAAATATTGTTCATAAATCTCTTGGCCATGTAAGGTTCTACCCTTACTACAGACAAAGAAAAAGAAAAAAAGAGTAAAAAACACTTGAAACGTTTTCTGTTCATGAATATTTAACCTGACTTCCAACTTATGCCTAATCCATTAGACTGGTCTGAACATCCCAACAGCCAATCAAAAAATGGCTAACGTTTTCCAGTGAACCCTTAGCTTACTGTTCTAGTCATGTGACAGTAACTTCTTTCTTTCCCAGGGTTCATTTGGAAGATTTTAGCCATTTCATTGGCTGTTGGGATGATCAGACGAGTCTTGTGGAACATAAGGAAATGCCATAGGTTTGAGGTCAGGCTAGGGATGAAAGAAAAAACATTATAAATATTTCTCATCTTTGTTTTCTAATGATCATCAGACATATTGTCATGAATTAAGTCTTGTTTACTGATTGTAAATGTTTCTCTGGTCAGTGATCCATCAGAAATGCAATAATGTGCAAAAATCATAGAGAATCGATCAATTGAGGTGCCACTGTCACTCACTACAACACTGTGCAAAAGGCACATCCTCTCAATGGAATATATATAAAATAACAATAACACTGTATGACTAAACCCGATCTTCATGATTGTTTCGTCTCTTTTTCTGATCTGAAAAAAATTAATAAATAAAATGTTTTATATCAAATGCATTCAAATAAACAAAGTATAGTTTAGCAAATAAAAATGATTGAAAACAGCAGAGGAAAAGAAAGAAATCTTTTTTTAATGACAATTCAGCTATTTGGACTTTTGTGGCTGAGAGACAGACAGACAGCGACAGAGAGACAGAGAGACAGAGACAGAGACAGAGACAGAGACAGGGAGAGAGAGAGAGAGAGAGAGAGAGAGAGAGAGAGAGAGAGAGAGAGAGAGAGAGAGAGAGAGAGAGAGAGAGAGAGAGAGAGAGAGAAGATAGATAGATAGATAGATAGATATAGAGAGGGAGGGAGGGAGGGAGGGAGGGGAGAGAGAGAGAGAGAGAGAGAGAGAGAGAGAGAGAGAGAGAGAGAGAGAGAGAGAGAGAGAGAGAGAGAGAGAGAGAGAGAGAGAGAGGGAGGGAGGGAGAGATTACAAACAGCAGAGGAAAAGAAAGAAATCTTTGTTTAAAGACACCTCAGCTATTTGGACTCTTGGTTGAGACAGACAGACAGACAGACAGGGAGGGAGGGGAAAGAGAGAGAGACAACTAGGGAAAACACCAGTAATTTTATACTTACATGTGTGTGCCCTGAATTCCATTGACAGCAGATTTCCTAGGTATGACGTATTTGTTGAGCAAAAAGTAAACTAAAGGCCAGCCCAGGAAGATGATGTGGCCATTGAAGTACAAGGATGTGTGCACCTTGGAAATAAAATACAACAAAAAGGTTAAAGTGAGCTATAATTAAATGTCCGGTCCAGCCGTAGCAACATGAGCTCATTCATTTCTCTACGAACATGAAAATAACATCAGGGAACATCGTATCCGATGACATCACTTTACACTGGTACTTTGTGTTTACTGAGCGTTGTTGTTTTTGAACCAAAAAATTATTTAAAATGAAAAATCAATGCGAGTTTGTTCATTTCTTGATGAACGTAAAAATAATGTTGTCAGGGAACATAATATCTAATGACATCACTTTATATTCGTATTTTGTGTTGTTAAGCATTATTGTTTATGAACCAAAAAGTTATTCAAAATTAAAAGTCAACTTTTGGTGTCATTATCAGCAAGAAAGTTTTAACTATAGGTAATACTAAACCAAATAACTCCGGCTGGGTCAAAGTTCGAGGTGCACCCAACTTCTGATAGAGAAGTGAACACCACAAGTCCTGTGATTGGTGATAAATGTGAGTGTGTTGGTTGTAAAAATAATTAGTTTCATCTGGGCAAAAAATGTATGCAGTTTTATTTCATCTAGCACCACTGTGTCAAGTAGCCTTGTGCTTGAAACATGTATGGGGTACCTGTAAACAAAAGTACTCGAATTTTGTGCGGAACTAGGGTAGTCATAGACGCTACCTGTTATCTCAGAAATGAGCAGCTTGACCCCCAATTTTTTCTGATTCACTTTAAGGGTGAAGGGTGGTAGTATTTATATCCGTGGCGTTTATGTTGATTGATACGCTGCAGGTAGGAGTTTTCGCCACATATGCTACTATTGTCATCTATGGGATTTGATTTGGTAGTATACACCCTTTAATTATAATGATTATCTGTTATTTGCCAATTCAGTTTGCAAATTTTTTTTTTTATTCATATCCACTAGAGCACATTGATTTATTAATTCTCAGCGAAAAAGTTAGTTTGTTTTGTTTAACGACAACACTAAAGCACACTCATTTATTAATTATCGGCTATTGGATATCAAACATTTGGTTACTCTGACATATAGTTTAAGAAAGGAAACTGCTACATTAACAAATGAAAAACGTGTGTAATTTTAGAGTTAATAAAAAAAACATGATTATTTCTGCTAACTGGGGGCAGCCATTTTGTTTCGTTTTTGTGACGTCCGGTGGTATAGCTTGGGGCGAAGTGATGTCAGCTCCGTCCATCTGCTCTATGCACAGTGTAAACAAACGCTCTAATTTACGACAAGGCGCTTCGCTTTCATCAACCTGACTTGTAAAACAACATAAATGACTTGATAGTATACTAAACTATTTAACTAAATATATTTCAATTTGCATCATAGAACGAAATGGAGTTATAGTATTTTTCATTTTTTAAAAATCCAAAGAAGAAAATGCATATTATTAGGCCTATTGGTATGCTACGACCACTCACAATACCAAAGTGATAATTTTTTTATCTTTGGGACTACGTAATTGGTCAGTTTTGTGATTTTAGATGGTAAAGTCTACTTAATCAAGGGTTTTACATAATTACTTACAGTAATAAAACAGGATGGCTGATGATTACGATTAGAGGGGTGTCTGTACGGTTAACACACCATACCCTGTGATCTTAATAAAAGAGGCACGTCTTTTTAGTGTGTCTAGACACAGTGTTTAGGGACTGTCTAAATATACACCTGCCAATCAGGAACCACAGGTACAGGCCACGGAAATAAAAGACCAATTAACTAAGAAAACACTCCGATTATTATTTCAGTATGTGGGTTAATTTATGTATAAACCATAATAGTTATTTTGACAATGGTGGTTTATTTTGTATTAAACATAATATATAATTGTTGCTGGCTTACTGGGGCGACTATTATTACAGAATATTGCGATGCATCCGCAAAAATCAGGTATGTTTTGTTTCTTCAGTTCGAAGACTAATTCCCGACGTGACTGGTTAGGTATTACGTAACCACCAGCTCGCCAAAGGGCATATTCACTGGGATGATACAAAATGGCTGCGCCCGTTATATCTAATATCCGTCACATTTAACCGTTTTAATAATTAACTATACGATTATACTTGTTGATATTAAGCAATAATGTGCATTATATATTGTTGAATATGCATACCAGGTCAAATGCCTTGATTGTCCCTTCCTTTAAGAAAGGAAACCTGCTAAATTAGTAGCAAGGGATCTTTTATATGCACCATCCCACAGACAGGATAGCACATACCACGGCCTTTAATAAATTTTTCATGAACAAATACCTTAACCCAGTTATTCCACTTGAGAAGTCCAAAGCTGATGAGAGCGTAGGACCAGGAATACTGCGTGAAGACTTTGCACACTATAAATACTGGAAACTGTAAATGAGGATAGTTCACTATTCTCGCTATACTTGGTACACGCTCCATGATAGATGTAATCTGAAATGATAAACAAAACAAGCATTGTGAGACTACTGCCAAAGCAATACATGTCCCCTACCAGGCCCAACATTTTTTTATATCTCCAATACATGTCCCCTACCAAGCCCAACACATTTTTATATCTCTTGTACTCAAGGACGATACAAGTATGTAACTGTGAAAAATGGGTAAATTGCCACGACCCTTAAACTTTATCTGTAATAGTATGTGACAGAGATATACACAAAATTTCAGCCCAATATCTCAAGGTATTGTAAAAAAATAAATCCGAAAAAATATGTGGGAGACGGATGAACAGACAGAAAGATAGACGGATGGAAGGACATGAAACCTATAGTCGCCTCCAGTTGGGACAGGTAGAGGACTAAAAACCATCAGTGTTATGGTAACTAAACAACATTGTTACACGAGCTGATATACAACCTACAATAAAATTGTGAGCTATATCAAAAAGTTATAGGCAGCCCATTTCGTTTTGTATAACCCTTTAAGACAGTAAATAATGTCCTAAATTTAACGTGCAAAGAAACAAGCATTCTGAGAGTACTGCTAAAGCAATACATGTCCCCTACCAGGGCCAAAAACATTTCCTAATTCAAAAGCCATAATACTGTCGAAAAATGGATAAATCACCATAAAAGTCAACTTTGATCTGCCACATATCTAGAGGCATTGCAGGAAAACATTTGGAAAACTATGTAGGACAGATGGACAGATGGACAAACAGACCGTATATGAAACCTATAGTTCCCTCTGGTTGAACTGGTGAGGGACTAAAAATGGGTTATGCAAACATAAACACATCTTGCACGAGCAATGGGGGAATGAAACATTTTATTACAGTAGGTGTAGGTAAACTAGACAGACAGATGAACGGACAGATTTGATAGACACACGCACACAACCAACCAACCATCCAAAACGACTGAAAGGATGGACAGAACAAGACAAATAGATGGACAGAAGGAAGGAAATGTTTTATTTAACGACACACTCAACACATTTTATTTACGGTTATATGGCATCAGACATGGTTAAGGACCACACAGACACTGAGGAAGGAAACACACTGTCGCCACTTCATGGGCTACTCTTTTCGATTAGCAGCAAGGGATCTTTTATATGCACCATCCCATAGACAGGATAGCACATACCACGGCCTTTGATGTACATTAGCTGGAGCGAGAAATAACCCAGTGGGCCCACTGTCTGGGATCGATCCCAAACTGACCACACATCAAGCGAGTGCTTTACCATTGAACTACATCTCACCCCTATAGATGGACAGAGACAGATAAGCAGACCGACAGATTAGAGACGGACGAACACAGATAGACTGACAAACAGACAGACATATAGGCAGGCAGGCAGGCAGGCAGGCAGACAGACACAGATGGACAGACGGAGATGGACAAACAAGACAATATTTGATAGAAACACACACACACCAACCAACGAACCACCCAAAACGACAGACAGGATGGACAGCATCAGACAGATAGATGGATTGAAAGTCAGACAGACAGACAGACAGACAATATTAATACACACCTGAGCCTCTGTGCTGGACATAAAGAATTCGAGAAAGAAACACATGTAGTATCCGGAATGGACGCCGTGCCACACGGCTAGAAACAGCAGCGTTAAACAGTGAGACAAGTTCTTGTTGCCCAGGAAACGCAGCCGCTTGAATATATATCTGAAACAAAGAGAGAAATGTTGGTTTAAAAACACCGTGGTACATTTTAAACTACAGCTATTTAGTGTTTAACATGTGGAAAAGAAAGGTATATATTACGAACGCATTACAAAAGGTACCAATAAATGTTCACTTCGCCTATTTTTAATCTAATTTCTCCACTTTCTCCTGGGAAGGGAGAAGTCACTTCTACTTTTTTTAATTGTAGATTAGGGCCTGTAAACACAAACATTGCGCCTACCATATGAATCCCTGTATGGTGTGATTAACACAAACATTGCGCCTACCGTATGAACCCTGTGAATGGTGTGATTAACACAAACATTGTGCCTACCGTATGAACCCTGTGAATGGTGTGATTAACACAAACATTGTGCCTACCGTATGAACCCTATAAATGGTGAGATTAACACAAACATTGTGCCTACCGTATGAACCCTATAAATGGTGTGATTAACACAAACAATGTGCCTACTGCATGAACCCTATAAATGGTGTGATTAACACAAACATTGTGCCTACCGTATGAACCCTATAAATGGTGTGATTAACAAACATTGTGCCTACCGTATGAACCCTATAAATGGTGTGATTAACACAAACATTGTGCCTACCGTATGAACCCTATAAATGGTGAGATTAACACAAACATTGTGCCTACCGTATGAACCCTATAAATGGTGTGATTAACACAAACATTGTGCCTACCGTATGAACCCTATAAATGGTGAGATTAACACAAACATTGTGCCTACCGTATGAACCCTATAAATGGTGAGATTAACACAAACATTGTGCCTACCGTATGAACCCTATAAATGGTGTGATTAACAAACATTGTGCCTACCGTATGAACCCTATAAATGGTGTGATTAACACAAACAATGTGCCTACTGCATGAACCCTATAAATGGTGTGATTAACACAAACAATGTGCCTACTGCATGAACCCTATAAATGGTGTGATTAACACAAACATTGTGCCTACCGTATGAACCCTATAAATGGTGTGATTAACAAACATTGTGCCTACCGTATGAACCCTATAAATGGTGTGATTAACAAACATTGTGCCTACTGCATGAACCCTATAAATGGTGTGATTAACACAAACAATGTGCCTACCGTATGAACCCTATAAATGGTGTGATTAACACAAACAATGTGCCTACCGTATGAACCCTATAAATGGTGTGATTAACAAACATTGTGCCTACTGCATGAACCCTATAAATGGTGTGATTAACAAACATTGTGCCTACCGTATGAACCCTATAAATGGTGTGATTAACAAACAATGTGCCTACTGCATGAACCCTATAAATGGTGTGATTAACACAAACATTGTGCCTACCGTATGAACCCTATAAATGGTGTGATTAACAAACATTGTGCCTACCGTATGAACCCTATAAATGGTGTGATTAACAAACATTGTGCCTACTGCATGAACCCTATAAATGGTGTGATTAACACAAACAATGTGCCTACCGTATGAACCCTATAAATGGTGAGATTAACACAAACAATGTGCCTACCGTATGAACCCTATAAATGGTGTGATTAACACAAACATTGTGCCTACCGTATGAACCCTATAAATGGTGTGATTAACAAACATTGTGCCTACCGTATGAACCCTATAAATGGTGTGATTAACAAACAATGTGCCTACTGCATGAACCCTATAAATGGTGTGATTAACACAAACATTGTGCCTACCATATGAACAGTGTGATTAACACAAACATCACGCCTACCGTATGAACAGTGTGATTAACACAAACATAACGCCTACTTGGACATCCAGCTGTTCGTGTTGTGGTTGAATGCCTCAATCAATTTCCTGAAAGACGAAGCTTCTTCGAGTTTTCTTAACTTCACATTCGTACACCCGTCCCACAGGGCGTTGCCATTTTCATCGGTTCCATTGTAACTCAAACCAGTAATAATAATACTACCTTCCTGTAGAAACAATATGGGAGAAAAATATATAGATTATTATTCGAGCTTGTGTGTCGTACTGATTTTACGAAACAAGTGTCAGGATCATTGTATTACCCGAGCAAGAGCGAGGGTAATACATCAATCCTGACACGAGTTTCGTAAAATCAGTACAACTCACACGCGAGTGTAATAATTTCTTTATTATCCACATTATCGAAAATATTATTTTCGTGAATAGCAAGCTAGGACTTTGTCAAAACATTTCAAACGTAACTAAAAAGAGACGACGAAACAACGTCATTTTCCTTAAGTGATGTCATTTTGATTAAGTTGTTACACTGTGAACGCCGCATTAAGTTATGACGTCACTTCACAAAATTATGTCATTCGATGTGCACGTGAAATCATTACGACACACGTGGGTCATACTGGTTATATTTCCCTGAATATCTTGAACTATGTGGATAATAAAATGAAATATGTCTCCAGTCTTTATCAACTAAAAGCTACCTTCTTTTCAAACATATATTTTTTGTATTCATTGGAACACAACCCCTCTAAACAATTTTCTGGAAGTCCTATACTGAAATAATGTAATAGTAAATTTTTGCTAACATAGCTGTTAGTGGAAATTGCCAAATAACTAAAGTTTGTTTTGTTTAACAACACCACTAGAGCACACTGATTTATTAATCATTGGCTATTGGATGACAAACATTTGGTAATTTTGACATCAGGTCTTAGAGAGGAAACTTGCTACATTTCTTAAATAGTAGTAAGGGATCTTTTATATGCATTAGCTGTCCCAAAGACAGGAAAGCAAATATCATGGACTTTGTCCAGTTATGGTGCATTGGTTGGGATGGAAAAAACCCCCACTTGAATGGATTCACCAAGGTGATTCGATTCTGCAGCACAAGCACCTCAAGCAAGCACTCAACCAACTGAGCTAACTCTTCCCCACCTCCCATTAGTAACTAATGCAATGCAGTAATGAACTCTTTCACAATCAAAGAAAGAAAGAAATCTTTTATATAACGACGCACTCAACACATTTTATTTACGGTTATATGGCGTCAGACATATGGTTAAGGACCACACATTCTGAGAGGAAACCAGCTTTCCGATTAGCAGCAAGGGATCTTTTATTTGTACTTCCCACAGGCAGGATAGCACAAACCATGGCCTTTGTTGAACCAGTTATGAATCACTGGTCGGTGCCAGTGGTTTACACCTACCCATTGAGCCTTGCGGAACACTCACTTAGGGTTTGGGAGTCGGTATCTGGATTAAAAATCCCATGCCTCGACTGGGATCCAAACCCAGTACCTACCAGCCTGTAGACTGATGGCCTAACCACGACGCCACCGAGGCCGGTCTTTCACAACCACTGGTTCAAATTGTGTCTAGAGATATAGGTACTGAATTTTTTGTTTCATAAAAAGCAGTAATTTCACAATTCAAACAAGAAGATTCCTACAAATGGATGAGTGACTTAGGATCAAGAAGTAAGCAACACAATGTATTAATATCAAATATTAAGCAATACTTACAGCTAACAACCAGGTACCAATGTACTTAGTAATCAACACTTTTCCCCAAATAAGGACATAGGCACATCGACTAAGATATCCTAATTCCTGCAAAGCAAATAAAAGTCTCCATCAGTAAACAATTTATGTTAATGTACTCTTCCAATCTATACTTGGTCTCTGGAGGTGAAGTACAATGCTAATAATATGACCAACATCTTACATTATATATTATAATTAAAAATAAATCTACTTGCTTTTTTTAGAAGGAAGGAAATGGTTTATTTAACGACGAACTTAACACATTTTATTTTGGTTATATGGCGTCGGACATATGGTTAAGGGCCACACAGATATTTAGAGGAAACCTGCTGTCGCCACTTCATGGGCTACTCTTTTCGATTAGCAGTAAGGAATTTTTTATATGCACCATCCCATAGACAGGATAGCACATACCATGGCCTTGTGGTACTCTGGCTAGAGCGAGAAATAGCCCAATGGGCCCACTGACACAGATTGATCCCATATCGACCGCGCATCAAGCAAGCGTTTTACCACTGGGGTACGTCTCGCCGTTGCATTTTTTATACATTTTTTAGAAAGATAAAAAGAGCAAATTTTAAAAATTTATTTTGTCTATATATTAACATGTTCATAAACACACTCAAAATACGCATATCATCCTTCTTATCTTTTTTTCAAAGTAAAAATAACCATGTAAGTTTTCCTATTATAAACTTGTTTATATTACATCTTCTCATAATTAATAATACATATTTGCTCATAGTCACAATGAAGCTTAGAATATGAAAAAACAAAACAAACAAAAAAAAAACCACCCCCAACAACATCAGAGAAATCTGTTTTTACTTAGCCTAAGATCATGAAATGTATAAACAGGCTAAAGCAATACATGTCTCCTACCGGACCCAAAATATTTGCATATCTCATAAATGCAAGGGCCATAACTCTGAAAAAAATGGTCAAATCCACATGAAAGTTAAACTTGATCTGTAACAGTACATGATAAAGCTATATACAAAATTCCATCTCAATATCTTTTGTCACTGCTAAAAAAGGGTTTGGAAAACGAACTTTCATAGTTCCTAAGTTCAAGGGCCATAACTCTGGCACAAATGGGAAAATCATCATGAAGGAAGGAAATGTTTAACGATGCACTCAACACATTTTATTTACGGTTATATGGTGTCAGAAATCACCATGAAAGTCAAACTTGATCTGTAATAGTACATATTGAAGCTATATACAAAATTTCAGCTTCATAATTCGAGGCATTGTGGAAAAAAAAGTGTCTGGAAAACAATATGGGACAGATGGACAGACAGACAGACAGACAGACAGACTGATGGCAATGAAACCTATAGAGGACTAATAATCTGGGTAGCTCCCAACATACCCAGGTGATCACTACTGGAACAGTAATACATGTGTGTATTAAACAAGTACTGTACTTTTTATTTACAAAAGACTACAATGTATGTCATATACTTACCATAAAATCATCAGAAAGCATGTAATTTGTAGGTATGAAGTAAACTCCAATTTGGAATAGAGCGACGTATAACATCCCATAGAGGAACCTCGAAATACCCGCATTCACACTGAAAAAAACAATACATATATATCACTGTTACTGCCGGCTATCAGCTAATACACACAGATCTTACTGCTGTGATTATACTCTGTTAGTCCAGAATATTTTAGCTTTGACCATGCTAAAAATTACAAGTTATTTTTGCTTTCTCAGACCTCTACGTTAACTTTTCCATCTAGGAGCCACATGGTACCTACTTTTAATTTTGATATAGGTACCAGTGATTTCCCTAGAAATTAGGCAAGGCATGGTGGACCAAACACTTTTGGGGCATTTTCACCATTTTTGGGGCACTTGTTTTTCATTAAAAATACACAAAAAGTAATTAAAATAAACATTAATGTAATTTAGGTACTTGCTTTAATAAATGAATGGCAGAAGATATAAAAGGCATATTTTATTAATTAATAATACATTTTTTGGTATTTTATAAAGTCAATTTCAGAATTAATTACTGAAAAAGGTTTGTTTAATCTCAGGGCAGCATGGTGCTGATTGAGGCAAGATGGTGCTAGACTATTGAGGTATGGTGCTGCACCATGCTAAAACAACCTAGGGAAAACACTAGGTACTATGAAATGTCTAAAGCGCCAAATGAAAAAAATGGTTGCATATCCGTCGCAACATAGGGGGCTGTTTCTTTGTCAGACCTCGCCATGAGGGGAATGATTAATTTAATCACTCCAGTACAGAACAAACAACAGAACAAGTTTATTCAATATTAAGGCCACAGGCCCAAAATACACCAAAACAACCCATGATATATATTTTGTCGCATGCAAGTGGTTTACTTACAAAACATCATCACTTAGCTTTCTTATCACAGATACCTGATATAAAAACAATGACAAATTGTATAGCAATAGTTCATTTGTAGATGACATTAGCGTCACAAAAAATAATCAAAGGTGGTAAATGCGAATATTTATTGATAAAATAAAAAAGAAACTTTTTTCTTAAGTCCGTATACATTTTACACTCAAGTAGTACTTGTACATTTAATCACTCCCTTAACTTAGATCATGAACAGCCAGTTAAGACATTACCATACTAATAATTTTGTAGCACTTAATGATTTCAAATTCACATGCTAAGGGGAGCTAAAATTTACATTTCCCTGAACTAGTCTCAGAGGAGTTGTGTTAGCTCCCTTTAAACATGGGGTCTGAGTATATACAAGTTAAGAGATGGCTCAATGTTTACAAACCACACATACAGTACCAGTGTTCGAAATAAGCACTTATCTGTTTGTTCTGACAAATGAAAATCTGCTTGGACAAACAAGATGTACCTTCGTAGTTGTCCAGTGGACAAGTAAAAATATTTAATGACGTTTCCTTTTGAGCAATGAAAAACACCATCCTTGTACTTGAATAAAACAACCTATTTATTTAGACATGTGAAAATATTGTCGGACAAGTCAATTTCTAGATGTATTTGTCTGGTGAAACATTCTTCTTATTTCTATCACTAGGTACACAAACAAACAATGGAGAAACTTGGACCGTATTTCTCTTTTAGAAATACTTAGTCTGACATCATACCAGTCCACTAACATAGGGGGAATATGACACTGTATGATGTCAGGTTAAGAAGAAAAGAAATAAAGACATCTAGGCATACATGTAGGTGGCTGCTACCAACCACGGTTGGGCAGCTGGTGCTCACTTGCACCAACCAGTGCAGGCGGTCCCTCCTCCCCCCCCCCCCCCCCCCCCCCCCCCAACCTTTCCTGTCCTGCATGGAGGAGCCGGCCTAGGCCGGCTCTTGTGCCCAAGACAGGCGTGCGCTACAACAGCTTGCTCTGAATGTGCATGTAAAGCCCTATGACCTGATGTAGGTGGCCAGTCTTGTTGACTGCAGTAAGTGCAGATCTCGTGGGTTACTGGGAGGTATCACTTTGGCTCTTCACCACTCCCATGTGACTAGTTCAAGGACAGTGAAATTTAGTTCCTCTTAGTATGTGAATTTTTGTATAAAAAATTACAATACTATAGAACTAAATATCAATGCTCAATATACACGAGAAAAATACTCTTGATGTGAACAAAACTGAGAGGAGTGATTAATTGTGATCCATAATTAGATTACGGGGAGCCACTTGAGTTATAGTGTCTTATGATATCACTATTTATCAGCACGAGTTGATAAAAAATCTGAGGCTTGCAGAGGATTTTCATACTTTTATCAACGAGTGCTGATAAATTATGATATCATAAGACACAAAGGTGGGGGGGGGGGGGGGGGGTGTATTCTTTTTATCATCCATTGTCATTCTTTTCATTTGCGACCATAATAAATAATTCTTTGAAACCTATGGAGTGTTATAAGAAGCCATATCTCCTAGGAGAATATCGCAGAAGATACCGCAAATTACAGTGCCAGCGACATCTCCTACAAAAGCCTCTAATGGATGATAAATTACCATATTGATACCAGATAAACTGACGTGATAAGGGGAGCTACACGTGACTCCCTTGAACTAGTCTCATGAGAGTGAGAATGATAGCTCCCCATAAACGGTAAACTCCGAGTAACATCATAAATGGCTTCTATAATCTAAGTTAGGACAGCAATTAATCACTCCCTCAATTCTTTTACCGAGAGGTCGGAGAGTGGATTGTTGGTTTGGCCACAGTAAAATGTAAATGTCACCAATTGCTGGATGAACCAATTACAGGCCCTAGAAGCTGTTACAAATAATTTTAGCTGCAGGAACAAACTATGGGTGGTTAGTTGCCTTTGTTGGTGAGTCGCGTACTGTAGTGTTGTTTTCTAGTGATTCTATCTGCCTTCTCCATCTTTTCATATTTATATATAGAGGCTATTTCATGGGGTTTTTTCGAATACAATTGTTATGTCAACGAGTGATGTGTGAAAACCATATTTTCATGAAATGTGAAGAATTGAGTGAAAATATGGTTTTCACACATCACGAGTTGACATAAAAATCGTATTAAAAACACACCATGAAATGGTCTATTTATTGTATACATATTTCCTAATTTTTGACAATATCTTTCACTTTTTGTCAATATCCTATCGAAAACACATAACGCCATGATATATTTCTTCCAGTTGAACATTTGCTGAAAATTTACTTGACCATGGAATTTTTAAAAGAAATATGAATAAAAATTATCTTTATTTATTTATTAAATTAATAATTATTTAATAATACTGTACTGCTGTGCAAACATATCTGAAAAAGCAAACCTAAAAAAACCCTCACAAAAACAAAACAAATCGAACGCCAAGTTTAACTTTAACTTAAACTCCATGACAGGACATTGTATATCATTATTTATCTTCGTATTCAGTCAGTTTTAAGATATTTGATCAGAAATGCACTTCATATCCATTTTTATAGGTACAATTGTTTAATTTACTTTTTTATTTTTCAGATATGATCAGATGCATTAGTAATCATCAAACTTTAAATAAAAAGTAGCGACACTGGCCACAATAATCAAAACTAATAATTTACAAGAGAGACAACTGAATCATCAACTTGTTCACAAAAATATAAATATATTACTATATTTTCATTGTAACTGAACTACAGTGAAAATATGACTTTGGATCAACACGTGACCTCCCTAGATCCGGTCGACCACGGGTCACTACCCCCGGGCAGGACCGCTACATCCGGGTACGCCACCTTCGGGAACGATTGACTACTGCCACCTCCACAGCCGCAGCAATACCAGGTTTGCGCAGGATATCCGACCAGACCGTACGGAACCGCCTACGTGAGGTAGGAATTCGTGCCAGACGTCCAGTTCGAGGTGTCATCTTAACACCACAACACCGACTGCAGTGGTGCCAGATTCATCGACAATGGCCTCAACTGCGATGGAGACAGGTGTGGTTCAGTGACGAGTCCCGATTTCTGCTCCGACGTCATGATGGAAGATGTCGCGTGTATAGGCGTCGTGGTGAACGTTATGCGGCAAACTGCGTGCAGGAAGTGGACAGATTCGGCGGGGGTAGTGTCATGGTGTCACACACACACACTGGCAGAACTGACCTGGTCCACGTGCAGGGCAACCTGAATGCACAGGGCTACATTGACCAGATCCTCCGGCCACACATCGTTCCAGTTATGGCCAATGCCAACGCAGTGTTCCAACATGACAACGCCAGGCCTCACACAGCACGTCTCACAACGGCTTTCCTACAGAACAACAACATTAATGTCCTTCCTTGGCCATCGATATCACCGGATTTGAACCCAATTGAGCATCTATGGGACGAGTTGGACCGACGCCTCCGACAGCGACAACCACAGCCCCAGACCCTGCCCGAGCTGGCAGCAGCCTTGCAGGCCGAGTGGGCCACCATCCCCCGGGACGTCATCCGTACTCTGGTTGCTTCAATGGGCAGGCGGTGCCAGGCAGTTGTCAACACACGCGGAGGCCACACCCGGTATTGACTCCAGATGACCTTGACCTTGGTGGTGTGTCCTATCACTTACTCACAATGGACTAGAGTGAATTGTGAACAATCCTGCAACATTTGGTAATTATCGGACTCACCATTCAATAATTAAATCAATTCTCCAAATGTTACGACAATGTGGTTTTGCGTTTCTTCTTTTGAAGAGTATATTACGTGATTACTACCTTTCATTATGGAATAATGTAATCAACGACCGTCTACCTCCTAAATGACGATGTTTGCTAGTAGACGTTTTTTCTAGCACAGATTTCTGGCACCTTTCTACTGGTTGATTGAACTAGAATAAAGTTTTACGTCTAAAAATGGATCAACACATGGCAAATACAGCTTGATATACTGTTTCTCATTTCATATAATTGAGTGTTTGTAATTAAGTAAAACTATTCTAATTATAAACTAACAATAAGCTTGATTTGCGTTCGATTTTTGGGGGTGCATTTAGTATAATTTGGTCAGTAGCAAGGCCTAGGAAAAATTATCTTTATAAAAGCCAGCAAAGTGATGAGTGTTTTATCCATTTTGAGGTATAGATAAAACCAAGACTTAACATCCATCTACAAAACTAATTACCTATCCGGGGGTCCTTCTTGTTCTTTAGCAAACTTGTGCACAAAATCTAGATACATCCTCATTGGAAACTGAAATTTAAAAAAATCTAGATACATCTCATTGAAAATTGAAATTAACAAAAATCTAGATAAATCTCATTGAAAATTGAAATTAACAAAAATGTACTAGATACAACCTCATTAAAACTGAAATTAACAAAATCTAAATACATCCTCACTGGAACTGAAATTAATGGAATCTAGATACATCCTCTTTGGAAATTGAAATTAACAGATTCTAGATGCATCCCCAATGGAAATTGAAATTAAAAACAAATCTAGATACAACTTCAGCTGAAACTGAAAACAGCAGCTGACAACAAATTAAACATGTATTACATGTATATACTTGCAACTGATGTATTTAGGGTTTTCATTTTGTGAATGCTTTGGACCAATAATAATAATTTTATTAAACTGATCAGTTGTAAAATGTAAAATGATTAGCAAACGATTTGTATCTATTTTTAAAGACTAATTCTTTTTTTATTATAAAGTGACCGTACTTTCTTTGAAACTATCAGAAATTACTTTAAAAACAATTTTTATAAAAATGCACAAAATTGAAAGCACACAGACACACACGTGAAGTGATACCGTATTTGACCAGGAATAAGCCAGGAAAGGAATTTACAAATAAGGGTCTAATTCCTTTGCTTTTCATAAGAAGATGGATATTTACCTGAGGTCCAACAAGGCAACCTCCAAAGAACATAGAATGTCCAGTCATCTCCAGAAAACTTGGTACCCGCTTAATGGCCGTCTTCTTCTGGTCTGCTGACAACTCTCGCTACAAGACAAAATGTTTATAATTGCATTTAGCAGAGATGTCAATGTCCTGGGACAAAAAACTCCAGAAATCTTTGTTTGGTCTTAACAAGTAGGTCAGGTTATTGGGAGGCTTTCATCAAAGAACAAGAACCAAACTAAAGTAAAAGTAAAATTTGTTTTATTTAACGATGCCACTAGAGCATATTGATTTTTTATCTTATCATCGGCTATTGGACGTCAAACATATGGTCATTTTTTAGATGAAACCCGCTGTCGCCACATAGGTTACTCTTTTTTGATAGGCAGCAAGGGATCTTTTATTACAATTAAAAATCCCATGCCTTGACTGGGATCCGAACCCAGTACCTACCAGCCTGTATTCCGATGGCTTAACCACTGTGCCACTGAGGCCGTTCTCAAAAGAACAGAACCAGTTTTCAGGTGACACAAAAATCTGGAATTTCTGACAATTCTAAAGACTTCTCCAACTCTGTTTAGTCATAATCACACATCCATAAATGGCCAAATGGTTGTTTGCCTTTTAGGGTGGGAGAGGGAATGAATGAAAGTTTAACAAATCCCATCATATTGTCAACCCTTCAACCTCCCCCGCCCCCAAACACACACACATACTATCTGATATAGGTGCTTCCAAAACCCTCCATGATAAAAACAAGTATATTACATTGTACAATTAAGAACTGGAATTATCAATATGTTTACACCATGAAACAAACAGAATTTAAATTTTTAACAGAAACTTTATTTTTAACAATACGTTACATTTTTGGAAGCATACATACATGTAGGTACATTGTACGCATGTTTTTTGTTCCTGATGCCTTCCCCACACCCCATCGTTTCCGTCTGGGTATGTGTACTAATTAAAGAAAACCTCATACTACGTGGTCCAGTAAAAAGGGGAGATAACTCATGGATGATAACAAGAATCTTCAAATTTAAAGTTATGCTTTTATTTCATAACTGAATTAGCACACCATCCAAAACTATTTAAACACCAAAAATAACCACTATCAATGTAAGAAAC
This sequence comes from Gigantopelta aegis, assembly GCF_016097555.1. Taxonomy (NCBI): domain Eukaryota; kingdom Metazoa; phylum Mollusca; class Gastropoda; order Neomphalida; family Peltospiridae; genus Gigantopelta; species Gigantopelta aegis. The sequence continues at coordinate 29,779,201 of NC_054713.1, read as the reverse complement.
TGACATATTGTAAGAATAAAAGATAAAAGACAAAACAAAAAATAAGACAAAGAACAAAACAAATGACAACACATTTATAAAAATTCACATTTTAGGGGTTTACCGGTCTCAATGAATAACATCATGACACATGATTTTCCTGATTTACAGTAGTCAGCTTTATCTAAGATATATGCATCATATGGAATCGTTTACATTAAAAAAATAATAATCAAGTTATTATGTCAAAAATAAAATAAAATGCAGTTAAAATTGCAGAAAGTTTTGAAAAGATGCAGGTAAACATGTTGACTTTTCCAAGTTACCTGGGCTGGGATTTTCGAAGCAATCTTAGCCTACGAAATCATAAAATAATCACAAGCTATGACGTCACTATGGCATGTGCTGTAGTGATGTCACAACCTACAATGGTTTTAAGATTTCGTAGCACTAAGATTGCTTTGAAAATACGGGCCCTGGTGTTATATGTCTAAACATCGACTAGCCAATGATTAACAAATCACTGTGCTCCAGTCTATTATTAATGACATCACTGTTTATTTACCTCATCTTTGTGGCCATCATACAGGTCAAACACGAGCCCGGTAAGTCTGAGAGTGAGAACGCAGTGCGGTATCGTCCATGTGATCTTGTAGACCGACCCGTCGGTTAGTTCCGAGAAATATGCAATCAGAAGGTAGAGCTACAAAACAAGAAAGAAATGTTTTATTTAATGACACACTCAACACATTTTAATTACGGTTATATAGCGTCAGACATATGGCTAAGGACCACACAGATACTAAGAGAGGAAACCTGCTGTCGCCACTTCATGGACTACTCTTTCCAATTAGCAGCAAGGGATCTTTTATATGGACCATCCCACAGACAGGATAGCACATACCACGGCCTTTGATATACCAGTCATGGTGCACTGGCTGTGACGAGAAATAGCCCAATGGGCCCACCGACGGGGATCAATCCCAGACTGACCGCGTATCGAGCGAGCGCTGTACCACTGAGCTACGTCCCGCCCAGCTACAAAACAAAAGAACACACAGACACGTGAAATATTTAGTTGTTAAGCAGATCTGTAACACAGGGAAGGAAGAAAGGAATGTTTTACTTTTATAACGCATTCAACACATTTACGGTTGTACGGTGTCGGACATGTAGTTAAGGACCACATAGATATTGAGGGAGGAAACCCACTGCCACCACACAACTCTTTCCAGTTAGCAGCTGGGGATACTTTATATGCAGCATTCCACATAGATAATAATACACATTAAGGCATTTGTTAAACTAGTTGTGGAGCACTGGCTGGAACGAATGAATAAACGAACGAACAATTGAATATTTAACAACACTCCAGCACAAAAATACACATCGGCTATTCAGTGTCACAAATGGTAAGTATATATAATTATGCAAAACCAGTGTAATGGCTGGAAAAAGAAAGAAAGAAGTGTTTTATTTAACGACGCACTCAGCACATTTTATTTACGGTTATATGGCGTCAGACATATGGTTATGGACCACACAGATTTTTTTAGAGGAAACCCGCTGTCGCCACATAGGCTACTCTTTTACGACAGGCAGCAAGGGATCTTTTATTTGCGCTTCCCACAGGCAGGATAGCACAAACCATGGCCTTTGTTGAACCAGTTATGGATCACTGGTCAGTGCAAGTGGTTTACACCTACCCATTGAGCCTTGCGGAGCACTCACTCAGGGTTTGGAGTCGGTATCTGGATTAAAAATCCCATGCCTCGACTGGGATCCAAACCCAGTACCTACCAGCCTGTAGACCGATGGCCTAAACACTACGCCACCGAGGCCGGTGTAATGGCTGGAATGAGAAATATCCTGATGTACCACCGATGCATTGCAATCTTAGACCAATTGCGTATCAGGAATGTGCTTTACCACTGGGCTACATCCCACTTCAGGAAACAGGGAGGTATCCAGGATTTTTTCAGCAGGGTCCCTTAACTCATGGAATTGGAAAATTTGCTTGATTAAATCTCAACTTAGATGGTTTTTAGGCCACTGAATGATGCAATTAAATTAAATTATCAGGACAAACAGCAAAACATTTTAATGGGTGATATGTAGGTTGGTAGGTAACTAGTTTAACATGCTCATATACCACTAGGGTTTCGAACACGCCTATCCCGAGTCCAACCTCCGATAAGCTTGGGGGCCTGACTCGGGACATTCTTGGGTGAAACAGCCCACCAACAGTAATTTTGAGCTTGCCAATGGAAATTTTTTGAAAGTGACTTTTGCTGAAAATAAACATGACTTTAAAAAAACTCACATCCATCGGTAATGCTCCCAACCTATGTCAATTTATATGTCACCGAATCCAATTGCCATCAGTGGCATCTGTAAGTTTGACCCTGTGCTTAGCTTTACATAAAACTTATTTCATGGATGACAAGTATAGTAAACAAATTTATCTCCCATCCCCTAAGTATGACTAATAGTGGGATATCCCTAACACTGCAAAACTATTTTTTAATTGTCACACGTGCTTACCATATTAAAAGAAAATCCGAGGAAAACAGACAGCCGAGTCCCGGGCGATAACTGGATTATTACATAGATAACAGAAATGTTGACCAGAAGGTTTAAAATCTGAGGGCCTGAAATAAATGTGAAGCATTAGTAATCAAATCATAGATACACATACATGTATATACAGAACAACTAAAATATGTAAATATCTTTTCTTCTTTCAAAATACAATTCAGGCTGTGAATTTAGCACGATTCTGTGCTTTTTTTTTGGCAAATTTCAAATTTTGGGTTGGAAGATTATGAGAAATAATAAATTATATTTATGACGGTTGGTCTCGTAAAACCCCCACAAAAACAGCACAAATTAATGCCTGAATTAACTGGGTATATAGACTGTCAACATAGGCCTATAATGTTCACAAGACATTGATAAATTTAATGTTTTCAAAACTAAATTAATATTTCTAGGTGGGGTTTTTCCCATTGTACATGTGTGATGCATGTGCGTGTAGGAGAGAGAGAGAGAGAGAGAGAGAGAGAGAGAGAGAGAGAGAGAGAGAGAGAGAGAGAGAGAGAGAGAGAGAGAGAGAGAGAGAGAGAGAAAGAGAGGGGAGAGAGAGAAAGAGAGAGAGGGGGGAGAGAGAGAGAGAGAGAGAGAGAGAGAGAGAGAGAGAGAGAGAGAGAGAGAGAGAGAGAGAGAGAGAGAGAGAGAGAGAGAGAGAGAGAGAGAGAGAGAGAGAGAGGAGAGAGAGAGGGGAGAGAGAGAGAGAGAGAGAGAGAGAGAGGAGAGAGAGAGGGGGAGAGAGAGAGAGAGAGAGAGAGAGAGAGAGAGAGAGAGAGAGAGAGAGAGAGAGAGAGGGGGGGGTGAGAGAGAGACTTGGAAGAGCTTATTACACAAGATTGCACATGCTTTATCTGCACTGATCAAACAGTAAAAAGTAGAGTTGCACCAACTGATCAATAATTGGTCAATAATTGATGAAATGTACATTATATGCTTTCGTGAACTTTCATATCTGTTTGCTATTTTATGTTAAAAAAAATTGAGATATTGTGTTTTCTTGTATTAAGGTTTTAATTATTAATAATCTTATAAGACATTAAAAAAAAATTCAGATAATGTTTGAAAAAATAAGTTAAATGTTAATTTATTAAATAAAATGTATTATTTGCATTCTTTAGTTCTGTGCCTTGTCACCATTGGAACCCATTGCAGGCACTGAATTTGGGAATTGTTTTAAAGGATTTCACCAGAATTGTAAAATTGTATAATATAAATATTTTGTGATTTCATGTCATAATATTATGCTTTCAACCAACAATCCGGGATTTGCAGTAGCGTAGGATCCTACTAAATTCACATCCTCATTAAAAACTCTTTTTCAGTAACCATGATAATGGTAGATTAAAGGGACATACCCGTACCCTAGTTTTTAAACACTAAGGCATATTTTTCACTATTAACGCTGTTTATGATCACTGAAATCAAACATTACTTAGATTTTATTGTTTAGATTATCCATTTCCGTACAACCTAAGTGTTTCTGGTTATCCTGGTGTTCCAAATACCACAATATGCATTTTTACCATATTTTTAAAAGCACATGCGTCTGAGAAGTAACCATTATGGAGTCACGTTTTTGTCTATTTTTAAGGGTATTTCAATGTCACAGACTCTTGTTTCACTCTGTTGTATCCAAATTTGTTACATGTTTGTAAATTAACCAAACTTAGTGTCCACTTTTACGGGTTGAAAGTAGAGTCTAGGTGAACATTATGTCTTAGTGTTTAAAAACTAGGGTCTAGGTGAACATTATGTCTTAGTGTTTAAAAACTAGGGTCTAGGTGAACATTATGTCTTAGTGTTTAAAAACTAGGGTCTAGGTGAACATGATGTCTTAGTGTTTAAAAACTAGGGTCTAGGTGAACATTATGTCATAGTGTTTAAAAACTAGGGTCTAGGTGAACATTATGTCTCAGTGTTTAAAAACTAGAGTCTAGGTGAACATTATGTCTCAGTGTTTAAAAACTAGGGTCTAGGTGAACATTATGTCTCAGTGTTTAAAAACTAGAGTCTAGGTGAACATTATGTCTCAGTGTTTAAAAACTAGGGTCTAGGTGAACATTATGTCTCAGTGTTTAAAAACTAGGGTCTAGGTGAACATTATGTCTCAGTGTTTAAAAACTAGGGTCTAGGTGAACATTATGTCTCAGTGTTTAAAAACTAGAGTCTAGGTGAACATTATGTCTCAGTGTTTAAAAACTAGGGTTATGTCTTAGTGTTTAAAAACTAGGGTCTAGGTGAACATTATGTCTTAGTGTTTAAAAACTAGAGTCTAGGTGAACATTATGTCTTAGTGTTTAAAAACTAGAGTCTAGGTGAACATTATGTCTTAGTGTTTAAAAACTAGGGTCTAGGTGAACATTATGTCTTAGTGTTTAAAAACTAGGGTCTAGGTGAACATTATGTCTTAGTGTTTAAAAACTAGGGTCTAGGTGAACATTATGTCTTAGTGTTTAAAAACTAGAGTCTAGGTGAACATTATGTCTTAGTGTTTAAAAACTAGGGTCTAGGTGAACATTATGTCTTAGTGTTTAAAAACTAGAGTCTAGGTGAACATTATGTCTTAGTGTTTAAAAACTAGGGTCTAGGTGAACATTATGTCTTAGTGTTTAAAAACTAGAGTCTAGGTGAACATTATGTCTTAGTGTTTAAAAACTAGGGTCTAGGTGAACATTATGTCTTAGTGTTTAAAAACTAGGGTCTAGGTGAACATTATGTCTTAGTGTTTAAAAACTAGAGTCTAGGTGAACATTATGTCTTAGTGTTTAACTAGAGTCTAGGTGAACATTATGTCTTAGTGTTTAAAAACTAGGGTCTAGGTGAACATTATGTCTTAGTGTTTAAAAACTAGGGTCTAGGTGAACATTATGTCTTAGTGTTTAAAAACTAGGGTCTAGGTGAACATTATGTCTTAGTGTTTAAAAACTAGGGTCTAGGTGAACATTATGTCTTAGTGTTTAAAAACTAGAGTCTGTCCCTTTAATAATGTTATAAGATATATAGTCCACTGGACTTTTGGTTCTGTGACTTTGCCTACATGCTACTGATACATTACTTGAAACAACTGTTTCCATTAAATATGAAGGTCTTGTGTTAAATAAGTATTTTTTGTCAGTCTTTGAGCAGAGTAAACAGAATACAACAGTAAAGAATTCAGGGGTGCACCAACGGAAATAGAAAGGAAGAGGTCTTGAATAAAAGAATAGTGTGTGGAAACTCATATATAGGTTACCACAAATCACACACCTGGCAACACATTCACGAAGTTTATAATAATTCATGTCATTACTACTACTAGTAGTGTTTACACTGGAAAGAATTAATTTTTAACCAATTTTTTAAAATATGAAGAATATTTTTTTGAACATGATTGAAAAATAAGGGCTAAATTATACAATACCTAAATGTTGTAGCTATTTGGTATTAAAATTAGCAATTGGCTAATTTGGCAATGGGCAAGGTGAGACCTGCATGACTATAAAACTCTTCATAGACCCAGTGATACTGCTCTTCATTCAAAGTTCTAATAGTATTGACAATTAAATGTATATTTTATATTTGAGAAACACAATTTAGGAGTTACCATTGTTTAATCTTATTTTGTGGAGAACGAAGTACCATATTCAACTTTTCTGACATGTGGTTTCGACCATTCTTATCTGACTTCAATTCCTGGAGAAGTAACTTTGTAATAATAGTTGGTTTAGCGTAATCCAATCTACTTAGAGATATCTCTTTACAAATTATGGTAAACCATTAAGCCTACAAAATGCTAACAATGTAAATCATATAATAAAAGTATATACAGTGAAACCTCTCAAAAACGGACCCTCTGTAACTGGAATTCTCTCAAAACCAGACCCTCTGTAAATTGGAATTCTCTCAAAACCAGACCCTCTGTAAACTGGAATTCCCTCAATACCAGACCCTCTGTAAACTGGAATTCCCTCAAAACCAGACGTTTTTCATGATCCCTTTTTAAATATCTGTGCAGATGAGAACCTGTTTAAACTGGATACCTCTTAAAACCAGACTTTGTCCGAATGTGTCCGTTTTAGAGGAATTCCACTGTATATGAGAAGTCTGTAACATATTATTATTATTAATTATAAAAATGACACAAAATATTTACCAAAGCAAAAGTAACCAACCAAGAGGCCACTGATGGTAAAAAAAATGTGTTTGACGGTCGCGCTTTGTGTGTGCAAAATCGATCTGTAGAAGAAAGCAAGTGGATAACCTGAAAAAGATAATTAAATATTTTATCCATACATGTATCTTTTTCAAAAACAAGTATAAACTCTTAATATATTTTAAAGTCCACAATATATATGTACTAGCAATAGATTTTGTAATATTTTAAATTAACAGGCTTCATATCTTGAGAAACATGCTGAGACATGCATTAAAAATTCTACTCCTTACATGTTCAGATGAGAAGGAATAAAGCGCAAACAATTTGTACATGTATAATTTAATCGAATAAAAAGGTTGGCTAATGACACACAAATACTGGTATTAACACTGTAATTTTATACATAACAATAATAAACATAAATTACCAAAAATGTAATTCAAACTTCATGTGAACAAAATTGAGGGGAGTGATTAAGTGATCTTGTAACTTAGATTATGGGGAGCCATTTAAGATATTACCATACTGATACCATATATATAAATTCACATGCTATGGGGAGCTAAAGTAATAGCTAGAGTACTAGCTCCCCTTGAATGTTGAGGTCTGTAATTATAAGTCAACAAAACTATGATTACAAGTACTTAATTAAATTTTAATCAATATATGTAATTCAAAGTTTTTATGTACTCAAGTAACTATCACAATTTTATTCTTCTTGGGACAAATTTGTAGATAAGGCTTATTGCAGATCGATTAATTTTTTAATCCATTGTGGAACAACAATAGTTTTTAATACACACAGTATAATGCACTAAGGAGATGTACACATGTACATATATGAAGGGATCTGTTATTTGCGCTCTCCACAGGCAGGATAGCACAAACCACGGCGTTTGTTGAACCAGTTATGGATCACTGGTCAGTGCAAGTGGTTTACACCTACTCATTGAGCCTTGTGGAGCACTCACTCAGGGTTTGTAGTCGGTATCTGGATTAAAAATCCCATGCCTCGACTGGGATCCGAACCCAGTACCTACTAGCCTGTAGACCGATGGCCTAACCACGACGCCACTGAGCCCGGCCATGTACATATATATTATATGTACAACTTCAAAGTTCATTCTTTAACCTTATATGTTATCAACTAGTACAAGCAGCTAGAGTCAGAAACCTGACATCTTTATCTTAAAGTTAAACACAAGGTCAACCTGGTTTCGGTTTGGGGTGTGGGGTTTCTTCTTGTTATATTTATAAATACTAGTCATCCACATGTAAGTATAGTGTCACAAATGAATTTAAAAATTATCAAATTAAAGTTCTAGTGATATTGTCAGATTTATGAAACCAGGCATTGTGTTTTAAGGTAGGCTATTGCAGATGCTACATTGTATGCCACTGTCAGCATAAAGTGACAATACAAACCACCTGCCTAGCTCAAAATGAGGTTAAAAAAAAAAAAAAATCAACAAGATTTAGGGCTAGGCTCGACTGATTAGCATTTTACATGGACAGTGATGTTTCTCTGTGTCTATATTCTACTCAAATAAAAAGTGTCCATACATTTATTGAGTCCACGAACGGAATATGCAGTAAATAACTAATACATTTTTTTTTATAGTGGACGAATTGTCCAAGAACAATTTTTGGTTGTGGACAAATCGTCTCGAGTTCAATAGTGGACAATTTATTAGTGGACGAATCACCTGTGGACGAATCATCTGCATCCCGTTACCGGTATTGTCAGATATCAAGATCTCATTCACAGGCTAATGATGTCAGGCATTCGTAAAGATAAACATTTACACATCAGGTCCTTGGCTTCGGTTTAGTAAATTTGACCTCTGAAAATCAATATAAACCCACAGCTCCTCAACCGATTGCCAAACAATATTTAGTATAATACAGCACTTCGTTATACTGTTAAGAGGGACTCCAACACCACTAGCCACCTGAGAATTAATGTCACCACGAAACACGCAAGCACTATGGCTATACACCAACAGCAACAATGTCGATTAAAATACGTGACTGATAAACGTAGCTTATGGAATACCTGCCAACAAGGACAACAGAAGTCGGATAGCAATTTCCTCTGCTCCAATGGTACTGGCTAAAAACGAAGTTATTCTTGAAAGAACCATGCTTCTCAATTCACTGTAATAAGGAAATAAAACGTATAAATAGTGTTTCGTCAGTAAGTCTTTGACAACACAAAACTCGACCAAACGACCAACATGTGCTACACTTGCTACGTAAAGCTGACTGCCAGTGACCTCACACCAGTCACTTTTGTGACCGAAAATGTACGAACGTCTGTATCAACATTCGGGAATATTCGGAACACGATTCGCCAAAGTGGTTCTCTACTCTACTCTATTTTTTTTTTTTTTTACATTTGTTTTTCATTTTTCTTTTACTAAATGATATATCATGTCTAATGAATGAAGAATCAATATAATTATAAAATATTAATTTAGGTAGTGTTATAATCATTTGGCGCAAAGTAACTCCCAAGACCAAAATTGATTAATATTTCGTCAAAACATAAATGCCTTGGAAAGTAATCCAAAAGGTCAGATCTTAACCTACTTTCGCAGAACTACTACTACTAGTACCGTAAAATCTCTGCAACTCGTTACAATAAGAAATCGTGCAATAGTTATACCACATCTTTATGTTTTTCGAAAGGTGTTTTGTGGATACAAAGTAAAGTTTGTTTTATTTAACGACGCCGCTAGAGCACATTGATTTTTTATCTTATCATCGGCTATTGGACGTCAAACATATGGTCATTCTGACACTGTTTTTTAGAGGAAACCCGATGTCGCCACATCCTTTTCTACAAATGAAAAAAAAAAAATTGGCGGGTTTCCTCTATAAGTCTATAGGGGCGGGACGTAGCCCAGTGGTAAAGTGCACGCCTGATGCGCTATCGGTCTAGGATCGATCCCCGTCGGTGGGCCCATTAGGCTATTTCTCGTTCCAGCCAGTACACCACGATTGGTATATTAAAGGCCATGGCATGTGTTATCTTGTCTGTGGAATGGTGCATATAAAAGATCCCTTGCTAATAATAGAAAAATATAGCGGGTTTCCTCACTATTACTGTGTCAAAATGACCATATGTTTGACATACAGTAGCCGATGATTAATAAATCAATGTGCTCTAACTATAAGTTTATATGTCAAAATTACTGACATCCAATAGCCATGAATCATTGACATCATATAAAATATATTACAACGTCATCGTTGTCGTCTTTGTGTGTGCGTGCGTGTGTGTCTGTATATGTGTGTGTATGTGTGTGTCTGTATGTGTATATATATATATATATATATATATGTGTGTGTGTGTGTGCTGTCCGTCTGTGTGTGTGTGTGTGTGTGTGTGTCTGTGTGTGTTTGTATGTGCGTGTATATGTACGTGTGTGTTTGTGTGTGTAGTGTACACTGTATGTACGTTTGTGTGTGTGTGTGTGTGTGTTCCCGCGCGCGCGTGCGTGTGTGTGGTGTACATATGTATGTGTGTGTGTGTGGTGTACATATGTGTGTGCTGTCCGTGTTTGTGTGTGTGTGTATGTATGTGCGCGTATGTATGTATGTGTGCGTACGTGCGTGTGTGTTGAATTAAATGTAAATGATAACATGCCGGGATCATGAATCAACCTATAGATACTGTTACACCTCCACCAGTAAATATAATCTATTGATTCTGCCAGGAATTATTTATGCCGCGTGCAACAAAGGCGTCTTGCAATCCTTCTGTCGATTGGCATTACAATTATTATGAATCATTACGTTGCGGAATTATATCCACAGACACAGGGAGAATCAGTGAAGGATGTTGGGAGGGTTGCGGGCGGTTAGATAAACGCTTGACGTGGAACTCGAATCTAACATATAGGCGAGTGTGCAGGGGAGGGGGTCGGGAGTCGAAACCTCCACCCACCCGTCAAGCAATTTTTTTCCCCCAATATATTTTACGGGGAAGCATAACTCAAACAACCTATAAACTTCGCTTACCACAACCTAGACCCACTGTTAAAATCCCTGTACACGCGCCTGACTATTTTTCGATAATTTAGTAATTTACACAAAATCAACAGACAAAAATGCATACGGATAGGGTCTATCTCAGTCGGTAGAGAATTCGTTTGACGTGCTTCATTTGAATGCCCTTGGTGTACACATTCTAATATTGGTTTTTCCTCCGTTCCACCCAAAAAAGAAGTTTGGTTTGTTTAACGACACCACTAGAGTGGATGTAGTTATGTGGAAGAGCGATCGCTTGAGGTGCGGTGGGATGCAGGATCGATCGACTTCTACGGAAATTTTCATCTTTTTCAGTACATTTTCCTTGAGAGCATGTCTCGACATCCTCCTATAAACTTCGCTTGGCATAGTCTTGACCTCCGCCCCGTGCTAAAATTCCTACATGCGCGTCTGAGTGCAGTACTATTGTGGTTGCAAATTGCCGTGGTACTGGTAGACTGCTACAAATCTTGTGGACAGTTTCATTACTCTAGAGACACACACTATAAGCTTAAGCCTGTAACTTATATCTGGACATAACAGTCATCGATCTATTGCGGCCAGTTTTGGACTCGTTATCTGCCCGAGAAACGAATTCTAGCCGGCAGAACGTAAAAGCCTTATTCCAGTTGGCACGACCTCCTGTTCTCGTCAGATCCCATTCGTCTCCCGGTACCCTCTTCTCGAAAACAAAGTTAAAGTTTAAAAAAAAAAAAAAACCCCACACCACTAGAGCACATTGATTTATTAATCATCGGCTATTGGATGTCAAACATTTGGTAATTTTGATATATAGTCTAAGAAAGGAAACTCGTTACTGTTCCATTAGTAGCAAGGGATCTTTTGTATCCACCATCCCTTAGGCAGGATAGTACATACTTCTCGAAAACAAAGTTAAAGTTTAAAAAAAAAACGACACCACTAGAGCACATTGATTTATTAATCATCGGCTAGTGGTTGTCAAACATTTGGTAATTTTGACATATAGTCTAAGAAAGGAAACCCGTTACATTGTTCCATTAATAGTAAGGGATCTTTTATACGCATGCACCATCCCATAGGCAGGATAGTACATACTACGGCATTTGATATATCAGTTGTGGCGAGAAATAGCCCTATGGACCCACCGACAGGAATCGATCCCAGACCGACCGCGCATCAAGTTAGCGTTTTACCACTGGGCCACGTACCGCCCCTCCCTCATTCCAAAATCTTGTATCTGCCCATGAGAAATAAAACAGGTTGTTGCTTGGTGGTAGAACCGAACGCCTAGTGCGCGAGAGGTCATGCGATCAATTCTCCTGAACGTACGCAGTGGATTAGTTTTCATTGCAACTATTGATCTGTGAGTTGGCATAAACATTATTTTAAGATGGTGTGGTGTTATTGCATAGTGTGCATTACAAAATATCAATTGTAACTCGATTTGGTTTCTTCAGTGTGACTGATTTTCTATATAAAAATCGTTTCATTTCGTTTAAACTCTACTAACGTGCCTATATCAAATGAAGGTTCAGACACGTCCATCCCAAACCCAATCTCTGACAGGGCCAGGGGTGAGGCGTAGCTCAGTGGTACAGCGCTCGCTTAATGCGCGGTCGGTTTGGGATCGATCCCCGTCAGTGGGTCCATTGCGCTATTTCTCGCTCCAGCCAGTGCACCACGACTGGTACATCAAAGGCCGTGGTATGTGCTATCCTGTCTATGGGACGGTGCATATAAAAGATCCCTTGTTGCTAATCGAAAAAGAGTAGCTCATGAAGTGGCGACAGCGGGGTTTCTCTCTCAATATCTGTGTGGTCCTTAACCATATATCTGACGCCATATAACCGTAAATAAAAGGTGTTGAGTGCGTCGTTAAATAAAACATTTCCTTCCTGACAGGACCAGTGGCTGGGCATGGGACAGAAAGGTCGATAGAATCATATATTTATAATACATGCAATTTCAGTTAATTTAAATCCTGGCATAAATATTACTTTAAAATGTTATAATTTTATTTTATAGTGTGCATTAAAAAATCTACATTTTAACTCGATTTTTTTTTTCAGTACGACTAATTTAAAGAATTACATCAACGTTTCATTTCATTTCAACTTATTTTCGTGCTTATATCTAATTAAGGTTCAAGCTCGCTGTCTTTGACATCTATCTGGGCTGTCCGTCCAGGACAGAGGGTTAGCTGTTAGCAATTGTTAATGAGAGAGAAGATGGTGTAGTGGTCTTACACCTACCCACCAAGTCGAACCCTGTACCTACCAGCCTTATGTCCAATGGCTTAACTACGACGCCACCGAGGCCGGTATTACACCAACAACTTTAAGGCATTGTCGAGCGTCTTGCACGCACCCTTTGTGAGGTGTTAATTATACACATGTAAAGACCATATAACTACGGATGCCTGGCATTATTGGTATATCGACCGGCCTCGGTGGCGTCGTGGTTAGGCCATCGGTCTACAGGCTGGTAGGTACTGGGTTCGGATCCCAGTCGAGGCATGGGATTTTTAATCCAGATACCGACTCCAAACTCTGAGTGAGTGCTCCGCAAGGCTCAATGGGTAGGTGTAAACCACTTGCACCGACCAGTGATCCATAACTGGTTCAACAAAGGTCATGGTTTGTGCTATCCTGCCTGTAGGAAGCGCAAATAAAAGATCCCTTGCTGCCTGTCGTAAAAGAGTAGCCTATGTGGCGACAGCGGGTTTCCTCTAAAAACCAGTGTCAGAATGACCATATGTTTGACGTCCAATAGCCGATGATAAGATAAAAAATCAATGTGCTCTAGTGGCGTCGTTAAATAAAACAAACTACTTTTTCTATTGGTATATCGATATATGTTTCAAAGGGTAAATAATTCTTAATACGATCCACTCTATATGTACCGATTAACTCGGTAAATTCCGTATTTCAAGTCCACTGTCAGCCGAAAATCCCGATTTCTCAAATTCGACTTTTTTTCTTTTTTTTAAAACAGATTTGGGTGGGGGTGGGAAAGAAAAGATCTGCCAATTTTAAATAAGCTTTAGCACCCTTAAGTGATCCATACAATTCAGCTAATGGAAAAATGGAGTGCAGGTTTCCCCAAAGACTACATGTATATTGTCAGAAGTACCAAATATTAGACACCCATTAGCCGACGATGAATAACTGGTGTCGTTAAACAAGACACAATTTACTACTGCTCAATACCAGCGCAGGGTCAATGAAACCAGAAAGTGACTGTTATCGGTTATCTGTAAGCGGTTGCTATCAGCATTTCAAATATACTTCAGTTAACTGAATGCAATCAACATAAATTCAGGTGTTAAAGGTATAGTCCTCTAAAAACATATGCGACACTTCTGGTGGATACTTAGTTTATTGTTAAAGATGTGGTATGTGCTATCCTGCCTGTGGGATGGTGAATATAAAAGATCCCTTGCTACTAATGGGAAAATGTGTGACAATATGTCAAAATTACCAAATGTTTGACATCCAATAGCCGATGATTGATAAATCATTGTGTTCTAGTGGTGTCGTTAAAAACCCCCACGTCTCCCCACTTTTAAAGCCGGATTGACGCTCATGGTGGTTAGTGGGAGAGAAAAGAGTGTAGTGGTCTTACACCTACCGGCCGAGTCATTAAAACCTCACTCCGGGTGGGAGATGGTATCGGGCTGCGAACCCAGTACCTACTAGCCTTATGTCCGATGCTTAACCACGACACCACACAGACTTTTATAACTATCTTAGAAAACCATTACAGTATTGTGTGAGACAATTCAGAATATTTCGGTTGATAACGATTTTAGTATTTAAGCCGCTTTCACAATTATACACATTGCGTCTGACGTGCGGCACCGATAGCAACAACAACAAAAAAACAACCCCAAAACCCCCCAGCAACATTTCATATTGTACGTAGCACGACGTAAACCGGATACATCTGAAAAACTGTAGGCTATCATTCGACGGATTTTAAAGAGGGAAGAGCATAATTGGTATGTCGGACACGGTTATCTGAAGATAGATTTGGTGGGGGATCGAGGAAAATAACTCAAATGGATTTGCAAAATATGTCACATGACTAGATGTCAAAATATTACCATGTTTATGGAAGAAACAAAGTTTAGGCAGAAATGCTAGTGTTGCCAAAGGTCCCAAGTTACGGGCAAGTACCTTTAATTATACATTCAGTTAGGCCCATGGGGAGGGGTGGCCGTGACCACGATACCGAAGGGACTCGTAATTTACACAACTTAACAGAATCTCGCATACAGTCAGATAACTGCGGACGCATAATTACTAGTAATAAAGACCGACTGCCAAATTGGCGTCTTTGAATTACGAGTAGTCAGGACAATTTCTGGAGGAACTTCGGTCGTATTGGCAATTGACCTTCTAAATCTGCAATCAAAACCGTATTTATCCACAAGGCAGTCGAAAGGATATTTTAACCCCCCCCCCCCCCCCTCAAGTCGTGATTGCTTCCATGAATAACCGGAAACTTGCACGGATTGCAAGACTTGAAATATTAACCGTGCATACGTCCCTCGTCTGCTAACGCTACCATTAGCAGTTTAAAAAAATATTTAAGAGCTAGCGTTAGCTAAAAACAAACGAAAATAGGTTTTGATACATATACTGAACAAAAAAAGAAACTTCCGATTTGTACATATAGTATTTGTTGTGTTAAAGAATTCATTGTGTAATGAAATTATATAGGTAGTATTAGCCGTGAGCTGTATTATCAGGATTCATGAATTTTATCGATTATTTTTGCACTGTTAATCGTCGACAACGTGAAATTGAATTTGTACGTGCATGCATGGTTCGACATGTCCCGTGTAGTATTCGGTCAATTTGTTTTACTTGTCTTACTGACATTGTTGTCAAGTGAACGAAAACGCTTCAAAATTTGTAAAAAAAACAAAAGTTTTTTTACATTGTAGCATTTTTAGTATGCCAAGAATACCCAATAATTTACGCGAACGGGCGATTGGCATGCTTGATGCTGGCATGTCGACAGAAGACGTTGCAAGGCATGCTGGGAGTTCTAGTCGAGCGAGACGAAATGTTCGCGTAAGATTTCGAACGACAGGAAGCACCAACGACTTGCCACGTTGTGGACGTCCGCGTGTTACAACGCGTGGTCAAGACCGCTATATCATGAACACGCATTTGCGCAATCGATTCCAAACTGCCACTGCTACTGCTTCTAACACACCTGGGCTTCATAATAACCGAATCAGTGGGCAAACTGTTCGTAATCGTCTGCGGGAGAACAGTTTACATGCACGACGTCCTTACGTCGGATGCGTTTTAACGCAACGTCATCGTCTAAATCGTCTTAATTGGGCACGTGTACACACTCGTTGGATACGGCGACGCTGGAATACCGTTCTTTTTTTCGGATGAATCCAGATTTTCTTTACAACGTGGTGATTGCAGGGTGCGCGTCTACCGTAGGAGAAATGAACGCTATGCTGACTGTTGTATTCTTGAACGAGATCGTTTCGGGGGTGGGGGTTGTGTCATGGTCTGGGCAGCCATTGCCCATGGTTATCGTTCACCACTAGTCGTCATTGATGGCAATTTAAATGCTTAACGTTACCGCGATGACATTCTCGCTCATCACGTCATTCCTTTGTTCCATAACAACGCCAACATCTCGATTTTTCAGCATGATAATGCCACCTCACATACAGCTAGAGACACTGTAAATTTTCTTAGGACAAATAACATTGATTTCATTGATGACTGGCCCGCTAAAAGTCCTGATCTCAACCTCATCGAGCATGTCTGGGATAGTCTGGACAGACGATTGAGGCGTCGTCCCAACCCACCCGCTAACGTTAACGAACTTCGTCAAGCTCTCATTCAGGAATGGAACAATATTCCACAGACAGAAATCAACACTTTAGTCAATTCTATGCGCCTGCGATGCACTGCAGTGGTCAATTCAAGAGGTGGTCATACCCGTTATTAAGTGGGTTTTTTTATATTTTTATTAACCCCTACCACACTTGGTCAAAATTTCTCCCAGTTTTTTCTGTTAACCTATGGCCATGATTTTTGCACCAAACGATGCATCATGGAACTCTTTAAACGCATATATAACAATTATTCCCCCGGTTTGTTTTCATCAAGTTATGTTCAAGCAAAGTTAGCGGAAGTTTCTTATTTTGTTCAGTATATATACCAAAAGATCTGTAATAAATGGAATATGACGATGATGTTGGTGGTTGAATAATATACTCTTTTGGACAAAGTATACATATATACATGCATTGGTTTCCCTTCAGATACTGTTATTGAGTCGATTATTGCCGTGCAACTCTGCTTTAACACATGTTGGGGTGGGTTTTTTAAAGTTTGAAGGTTAGTGCATTTTGTTTAGCAACACATTGTTCAATTAATAATCGCGTACTGGATGGCATACATTTGACAATTCTAACAGTCTTGATAGGAAATCTGCTACATTTTTTCCCATGCGCACGCACTGACAGGACATCGCATATTATGGAATTTGATATACCAGTCGTGGAGCACTGGTGTGGAATGGGGAAAACCCAACTGAGAGAATGGGTCCATTGATAGGGTTTGATCTTTTGACCAAAGCACCTCACGCAAGCTTTCCACCGAGGTAGATCTTGAACTTCTTAAAACATTTTTGGGGGAGTGGGTGGATGGAGTATTTAAAAGGCATAGTACCACACATATACACACACGCACAAACACAAACACACACACACACACACACACACACACACACACACACAGAGTTGTTTGCCTCTCCATTTTCACATGCTTCAGAACTGGATAAAATATAATGAAAATGTCTCTAGTATACAACATTAAAAACATTACATATAGACAACAGGAAACAGTCTCAGCATGAAGCTAATTTTATTTGATTAAGTAGTATAATTTCGGCCAAACGTAATGATGAACCAACACTGTCTACACACGTCACTAACACAATGTTCAAGTACACAAATACTTCAGTTACACCGTTAACAACACACCACCTGCCAAACCATCACCTCCTTTCTCAGATGCCAGAACTAAACTCATCACCATCGGATGTGAATTACTCTGAAATACACATTCGTGTAATTGTTTGTGATAGCTTCTATAAATTATATTGAAATACACTAACTGTGAGGCAAATACAAATCTCTTTATATTGTCAAATATGTTTAAATGTTATTAGCACACAATCACACCTTCACCCTTTTAAAAAAAAAAAGTGTTCAAATATTTTTATTATTAAAAATACATATTTGAATGTTCAGTGACATATTAATCAAAACTTTTGTTCATTTCATATTGTTATTTTGATAAAGCAATGCTTTACCATATATTTTAAACTTAATTTCTGACTAAATATATTTGTTAAGTCTCAACAGCCTACTATTTGCAATGTTTTTCTATGGCTATTAAACACAGGAATATTACAACTAACCTCTTTTAAAAAGCTGACATGATCTTTAAAAAAACTGAAAACTCTACAATAGTTAAATAAAGGTAATTTATCAGCATTTAAAATTGTATTCAGTCTTATCTTGCGAAAATTATTTTATTCCTAAACAGCTGCAATTGAATGAAAAGCTGAAAAAGTTTAAGTTTCTTTTTATTTAACAACACCACTAGAGCACATTGATTAATTAATCATTGGCTATTGGATGTCAAATACGAAAAGCTGAAGAACATGATGTATTTAGCGGCACACTTTCACATCATTCAATAATATTGTTCTACAATTTTCACAAACCAAATGCAACAGAATACAAATGTAATTTGTACATGAAATGACATGGGGCAACTGAGAAAGGAGTCATCTCAATGGAGGTTTTAGCAGGTGGTTAAATAAATTAGAGCACTTTATTGAGATTTTTAAAAAAGAAGCCTTATTCAGCACATCACCGTCCTTAACAATGTATGAAAATATATAACAAGTGGTTATTTTCCTGAGAGAGTGGCTGGCATGGGTCAAATGATCAAATGGTATCAGATTCAAGGTCAATGTATGCAACCAAACCCAACCATGAAATGCAAGAGCAAGAGTTAATCAAGAGTATGAATAGCTTGATTTAGGTATTGTCATGATGTAAAGGGATTACTAAAGACTGGCTGGTAAGTTAAAACATAATCCCTAGTGTTGCACGTAGGCTAAATAATGCATTTTGAAGAACCCGTGAAACACACCAGTTAAAAAGGACATCTTCTGATAAAACAGTCAACTTCACTTTTGACAAAGGACTGACCAAAAACAAAAACAAAATTAAATTAAATAAAAAAATTAAATTCATATATATATATAAAATTTTAACCATGCAATCAATTAACTCAGATCATGTTTCTGTATTATTAAAATATGTCCAATAATAAATAAAAAATTCACCAAATATTAAACTGACTTCACACATACATTTTCCCAAACCATTATATTTGTATTGTTATAAAAAAAACAGAAAACCCCCCAGAAAGTGATACTAAAGCAAATGCAAAAAATCCTTGTTAAAACTTAGACAAATTTCCGAGACAGAAAGAGATGTGAATTTGACAGACAATTTGAGCAAAGCTTCGTAAGATGCTAGGAATGAAAGTCGGAGACAGCCATTTATAACTTAACCTTTCAAGTCAACCAATTTCTTTTTTGCATTTGTAGTTATTATTTCACCATATATAAGCAACAAAAATCAATATATTTAAACTGTTTTCTTCAATCTTTTACTCAACTTTAATCAAATATTGATGACATTTGAATGAAGACAGACAGATAACATTCCATCAAGTGAAAAAAGAAAGAAAGAAGAAAGTCATTACTTCAAAGGCATAGTTAGGTTTTAGAAGTGACAACAAATGATTTAGATATAAAACAGAACTGGTAAACAGTTTATTCATTTTCGCAGTCAGCTAGCACATAGATAATTTTTGCTTTTATTTGTAAACATTCTGACCAGCAATATTTAGAACAATAACCCAATATAGCCTGCATTCTATAATTGTATTTAATCATAATAATGGATAGACATTAGTTAATACAAAACCATGCCATTTGTAATCAGTTACAATCTTAACATTTACTAACAATTATTTGGACCCATGTACTTGCCAACCTTAATCAATATTAATTACTTCAGCAATATGGGAGACTTCCCAGAACCTTTGAAAAACACTGACCCAATTATTTGAAGACAATTATTGCATATTTCTCATATATATGTAGGCCATTTGTGTTTGGGTTTTTTCCAATGATTACTACTGTAATTAAAAATACAGCAAAATATGTCTGTAATCTCACATTCATCAACAATATTTTTAGAAAAGCCAGACACAGTTAGTGATGAAACAAGCTCAGCACACATCAAAAACAATCAATTTGAAACATGATATAAATGTAAATGAACTCTGTAAAAACAGATTTAATAGAAGACTTCTATATGCCAGTACTCGCTGGTGATGCCTGTTCAAGCAATTCATGTAACCCGCTTAAATCTTTAGACAAACAAAACACACATGTAAAACACAAACACCTAACTTTAAATATAATGATGTCATACTCTCATTGTATATTGGTTATATCTTTAAACTAAGCAAATGTATTTTGCACATATATATTTAATTTTAATGTTTATTTCCTATTTTTGTAGTAAAAATAGATGAGGCACTGAAATGTACAATATTAATTTCACCGATTCTCCACTACTACCGTACTTAACATTTACTTAAAGATGAACCAAACCCGTGACACTAAAACAAATAATAAATCAATATGTAATTTTCAACCAGAAAAATTCATTATATTATCTTAATCTCTTGACAAAAGTTATTCAGTATAGACAACTAATTAAGTAAATAATCAAATATCAAAATCATTTAATTTTTAATTTTTTTTTTAAAACCTGTTTCTACAGTTACCGTACATGGCCACATTACCGGTAATACAATGGAAGACTACCAACTGTGGATAAATAGTGAAAATTAAAACTACACACAAAATGCAGGTACTGCTGATGTAATTTTTTTTAAGTCACTGACCCTAGAAAATATATACGGGATCACACCAACACTACCACCAGTTACTGTCACCAAAACTCTCACCCACAGTTTCAGATAGCCGACCTAGTTACTGGCATCAACCCCGCACTAACAGACATTCAATGTCAATGTCACATTAAGTTTTTTGTATTTTATTCACACATTACAACATTAATAGTGAATTAAATTTTGTCTACAATATCAAGTGTTTCCTTATTTGTTTTTCTAAAGTTTATATTTGGCATATTAGTCCTTATGGTCTGACGTGAGCAACTGCTCTCGCTCGTGTATGATCGCGCAAAAGAATTTCTGCGAGGGTGAAAAACAGCTCACCTCATCACACTTATATAGCAAATTTATTTTACTCAAAATCACTGTGAATTTGACACAGAGAACAATTGCTCTCCTATGTAATTTCAGGAGAGTAGTTTACTGTTTATCGTCAATTTGTAAACCGTAAGCACCAATATTATTTAGAGTTTCTTGCTTCATTTATCAATTTTAACAAAACAAATATTTGTCTGATCATCCGTGTCTTTAGTAAATTCAAATGCATTGTTTTCAAAACTAAAAAAGTATATAATTATGAAAACTAGGGTCGAGTGACTTTAAAATATTACACGTAGTAAATGATATTCCATCTATGAATATAACATTATGAATCGGTAACAGAGATAAAAGAAAATAATAAATTAAACCGATACGATCTATTTTTTGTCACACAGCAGATGTAGCACGGTTTTCGACACTAAATGAACAACTATTTTCAATCTATTCATAACACATCGGATTTCTAAGTCAATACAAAATTCACAATTATTGGAGAATTAATGACAAAATGTAATATTACTAACCTGTGGTATAATATACAACTATTATGGAGGACTGGGAAAACTTAATGGAAAAATAACCACATGTTAACATCGGTAAAACAAAACTAGCAGTATAGATTTTCTAACAGCTGTGGCTATTAGATGACAAAAAATCATTAGTAGTTTGCACTGAAACAATAATTTTAGTAATTGCCAATATACTGTTGTTTGATTAATTCAAAATCAAGCAAATTCAATGTGCAAAACATCAATATGGCAGTCACTAACACAGGTATTTAGCACTGTATATTTAAAGGCTACCAGATATATCCCCCTACCCCAAGTCAGTTCATCCCCAGTCAGTTTGCCTCATTTTGCAAGTTCGCCTTCATTCATGTTTACATTATTCTTGTGCTTATAGCCAATTAAAGGGACAGTCCCTAATGTTTCACTATTAGAGCCGTTTATGATAACTGAAATCAAATATTACTTATATTTTATTCCTTAGATTATCCATTTCTGCAGAATCGAAGTGTTTCTGGTTTCTGTTTCAATATTTTTAAAAACGTACATGCGTCTCAGAAGTAGCGGTTATTGATGTGAGTTCTAGTCTCTTTTTGAGGATATTTCCCAGTTTCAATGTCACTCTTTTTTTCACTCTATTGTAACTTTATCCGAATGAGTTGCAGGTTTGTAAATTAACTAAACAGTGTGTCCATTTTTTATGGGTTAAAACTAGGGTTTGCACCTTTAATGTTCAAGCACGCTGGCCTGGGCACACACCTGAGCTATACAAATTGTCTGTCCATGAGAGTTTATAAATGGTTAGTCAACAAGGTTGATGCAATGGCTTTGCACCTCCCTAGCGAGGTATTAAAACTCAATCTGGGTGAAAGCCGATACTGGGATGTGAACTAAGTAGCTACCAGCCTTAGATCCAGTGGCTTAATCAACATATGGAATATGACTGATGTTTGCTCACAGAGATCATGAACTGTTCATGCAAAATTTACTTCATATTTTTGTTCATGCATCAGTTTTGTTTAACATCACCACCAGAGAAAATTGATATATTTATCATCGGTTAATGGATTACAAACATTTGGTAATTTTGACTTATAGTGTTTTTGAAAATAAACCTGCTACATTTTTTTTCAGGAGCAAGGGACCTTTTATATGCATCATCCCACAGACAGGATAGTACATACTATGGCCTTTGATATACCAGTTATGGCACTGGCTGGAACGAGAAATAGCCCAATGAACTCACCAATGGGCATCGATCCTAAACTGAATGTGCATCAGGTGAGCGCTTGACCACTGTCCTAAGTTCCACCCCTTGTCCCTGCACCAGTTATGCAATATTATTTACCAGTTAGGTAAAAACTGTACTGCACCATCATTTATTTATTGTTATTAATTCATTTTAATTCTATTCAAATAGGTTATGCAAACCAAAATAGGTTATGCAAATGTTTTTTGCACCCCTTTTTGGGTCAAACAAATTTTGAAAATGTGTAGACCTGTTTATCTCATCATAAAAATCATATTAATTTTAGAACTTTACTCCAATTAAGTGGCTTTGGTTTACACAACATAATACATAATTAATTGTGATTGGAGTTACACAACATAAACCTCCAATATTTAATTTTGATCATATAATGGTGCAGGTAACATACTCTATGTTCTTTATCCATTTACTGAGAATTATGTACTATTGTTTTAACTGGTCACAAAAGAAAAAGAACTGTTTATTATAAACACATTTCAGTGATTACACAAAGATACTGAATTGATAATAAGTAGGGCAAACACACATCTTTGAGGGGCGAACTGGTAGAGAGCAAATTGACCTAGAATTTGTCTGGCTGGGATGAGGCATTTACATTTAAGGAACATGAAATTGATATATCCTTTGTTTCTCTTTCTAAATTTTTTATTTATCACAGTATTAAAATTTAAGTTTAAAAAAAAAAAAAAAATCAACAATGTTTCATTGGTTAAAGCATAAGAATAGTTTTGTCCCATTCCAAGCCACACCACATTTATTAGTGGTTAATTCTAAATACTCATACTAGACAGGAATTTGTTCCAATTTTTATTTAGCCACACACATTTTTTGTCAGCCTTTCAGTTTAAAACATAAAAAAATGAATAAGTTTGTTTCTAGCAATGATGAACTCAGAAATCAATTGCGTCAACACTAACAGTAATAATAAGCATATTCAACCCCCAATGATCACAAAAGAACATTGTCTTACAGTATTAACTTGTGTTTAAACTCTTAATGCCTGCCAAATAAACTGGACACCACTTGTATATTTCCACTGAATGTTATTACATTCACAATGCTGAACCAATAACAATTTGTTCACAATGACCAAGTTATCTCCCCTTCACTACCATACTGGATAACTTCCACTAACTGATGATCATATTCTGTTTTAATAATTATTTCAAATTAGTTGCATAAAATTTTATTGTTTTAGTACTTTATTATGTAACTAAAATATGTTAAAAAGATTTAGTGTAGTTTTTAACCACAAAACATTATTCCATATTAATCTGAGATCTCCAGCTTAAGAGATGGGAAAGAACTCTATCCGTTGTCTCCATGTAACTAATTTATTATTCAGTAATAAGAAAATATTAAATATATATGAAATGTAATTTGCTAACACAACTCTAGTAAAGGCTACACAGCAAACATGAACTACTAATGGTGTATTATATATATTTATTTCAGCTTGTTTCACGGGTACAACAAAACTTAATTGCTAACCAAACAAAATATATAATGCAGTTTAGATTTCCATTAATTGATGTTGCACACTAATAAATGGTTTTGGTGGGGATTGGTAACTTCTATAATGTCATAAACTTTGGATTCACAGGACGTAATTAAAACAAAACTAACTTTGTGTTTTAGAATAGTTGAAAAGGTGGCATTTCATTTATTACAATTTTATCATGCTGATTTGTTCTACAAATATAGTTACCAATGTGAACTGTTTTCAATTAACAATTATAAATGCTGTGTTTGAGTGTGCTCGTAATTACTGTTTCAACAACTTATGAGTTGAAAATAGCATCCAAAATGTTCCGGAGTTCATATTTCCGACTTGTAAACTCGGAAGGAAAAACAACAAACCCCAAGCGTCCTTCACCTTTTGAATTTAGAAAAAACTGGCGATGAAATGGTTGTCTAAACTCTGTTTTGATCATAAACAAAATTTAAAAATTAAAGCATGCACTTTACTTGTTCAACTGAATATGATTGAATCGGTGCAAAACTTGTGGGAGACTATTTGAATAATTTTTCACATCATTTAAATAAGCTAAATGACATAATTAAAAAAAAAAAAACAGAATTTTTTCAAACAACGGAGTTGATAAAACAGCAAAATATTATAAATTCTAATTGGAAGGTGTAACAGAACTAAATTAAACATTTTTGTTATTACTGTATTTTTAAAACGTAATTTGTTTTATTATTAATGAAAATAGCTAAATTTGTAACTGAGATACATTACTGTTGACTATATTAAGGGTATTGGAACTGTTTTCTTACAAGTGCATCGCAAACAATGCAAACAAGCTGTAATTTTGAGTTTACAACTGAGACATATCAATTTCCAAAGCACACCCGAATGCAGCATACTTCTCAACAAACTTTAACTGAAGGAAGCCAATATTTTAAGATATTGCTTATTTAAATGTGTGGCCATGAACATATTCGTACCACTTATAAAAACAAAAACAAAATGACCCGACAAATTATTTTTAAAAAACCCCAAAACTAAATGTGTTAGTAAACAAAAAGCTGATGTAATTAAGTATTGCTGTGAGATTCTGTAGCAAGCTTAATTAAATACCAATTCTGAAGCATTCAGAACACAAAACAATAATAAAAAAACCTTTTTTTAAAAACTTAGGCTTTCAAAATGCCATCTTCCAGGTGTCAGAACCGATATATTCCAATATAAAAGTTCTATTGGTACTGCAATTAGGCCACAGAACAACCTATTTATAATTTTTAATCTTTCACACTGACAAAAGTTATGTACTGTCCATCTGGAAACTCATTTCCTATTTCATAACATCAAATGGATCAGTGCAAGAATGTTGTATTTTCAGAATTTCTTTACAGAGAGAACAAGTTTTAAATATAAAAAATTAAAACATAAATCAGAATTTATATTCTGTATTTTATGCCATATAAAATGATGGTACTTTTCAGAAAAATTAATGAATTTTTTTTATCAACATTGGCATTTTGACATTTTTTAAAATGAACATAAAAACATATGGTTGTAAATACATTCTTGCAATGACCAGTCTTTTGTTAACTTGAAAGAGAATCTTCAATTTGTAAATACGAGACACCTATTTCAATATTTCACAAAAATCATAAAATGTTAAGACTCACTGGGATGCAATTGTTAAAGATTACCATACACATGTATATTCAGATGAAACTATTGGACATTATCAACCCTTATAATTAGCATGGCTTATCCCCTAAATAATGTCAAATACTACATTAATTTAACCTTTTAAAGGTCACAAGTATATCTTATTAACAGTAATGTTTATGATGTATATTTTTATTAGTGTAATGTGTTGAAATAAAACCGTGACAGATATTTGCGTGAATGTTTGTTTACCGTGGCCTTCCAATACACATGGATACACCGATCTAAAATGTTCTATGGGTATGGTGCTAAATTTAAACATTTTTTATTATTAATGATTAATATTATAAGACAGGACATTATGACTTTAAACAAATATTTCCCATACAGGGTTTCTACCAGAGGATAAAACGGGTATGGCGCCATACTCAAAATTTCTGCAGATTTTTTTTTTTTTTTTTAAAGTTAACCTTTTGACAATTTAAAATTAATTACTCTTATCATTACTATATGGGTTTTTTTAATCCTAACCCTAAACGTAACCCTTTTTTTTAGGGGGGGGGGGAGGCCCCACATATCCCCCGTTGACTGTGGTTGCATTCAATTCCACAGCGCCATACCCAAAAATTTCTCTCTGGCAGAAATACTGCCATATTTGCTTACCCATGTTAAATGAACTTAGGCATGAGATCATTGTACTCAGCCTCAATATGTAACAATCAATTACTACCGTGAAAACCAGTGTATGTCAATATTTCAGAAACAATGAGAGTAAGCTGAACCTTACAGGTAGAAGCCATTATTCATTTACAATGGTGAAACTCATCTGAGAACAACAAAATATAAACCATACACCTTTGCCACTTTCAAATGTAAATGTTTTTTTAAATAAAAATTGTGTAAACTTCTCCTGAAGTGTGTTAAAATGTTACAGCATATACTTCATTTAAGAAATTTTATAAAAGAATAACATGGATAAAGATTTTCTAATTTAATACAAAAATAAATTTGGACACAAAATTCATTTAAAGCGTTTCCCTAAAGGACACAAATGTCTACACCATTAGAGAAATCATTTTGCTAAGCCTAAATTTTAATAGAAAATACTTTCACTCCTCACCATACGTAACAGTTCAGCAGCCATAAATATATTTGTTGTTTTTTCCCCCATGAACTCTGTGCAATGATAAATATATGTAAATATGAAATAATAAAATTCAATGGTTCCACCAGTCATAACCATGTTGTTCAGCACACAATGAAAAACATCTAACGATGGTTGACAGTAACAATATGTACAATAAATAAGGTTTTCATGCATATATAAAACTCATGCATGCAAAAAACAATAAATAAAAGTGAAAACTCTCGCGACCAAGCCTGCACACCCACAATCAAACTTCAGGCATTTTGCTGGAAGTATTACGGTAATGAGCTTGCATCTCAGACTGCGTAAAAAAAATTCTTAAGATCCGACATGATAAAATAGTTGAAATAGGAACAGATCGAGAGAGCTATATACACTAAACCTGAATCATTAATAAATACTGGCAACTGGGCATTCAAGACATAATTCCATAAAAAATATTTTAAAATTTTAGTATTATTGTTGTTAAAACAATATTCCATTAAAATAATCCTAACATTACCAATGTATTTTGGGGCAATTATTTTTTTTTTTTTTAAACATTCCATCAAAATATTTTTAAAATTTTAGTATTATTGTTGTTAAAATAAAAATATTTTTAAAAACCGACTTTCTTTTGTAAAGTTAAAATTCATTTTATAACTCAAATATGAGTAATTAAATTTAAAAAAATAAAATTAAACCCGACATCAGTATAAATTTTAGGTACATTTTCTTAGTAAAAACAGAACAAATTTGTATTTTGAAATAGAGATAATTTAAACATACTGTTACATATTGGTTTTATGGAACTATATAAACAGAGAAGACCCAATTTGTTGCATTTTGAAGTGTAAAAACTTTGTCCACGTATTATATCATGGTTATATTATTTATAAACAGCACAAAACTCTAAATAGTTATATTTATTATCAGTAGATGTACAGTAAGCTTTTATTATACATTTATTACATTAAAAAGTTGTAATATCTCTGCATTGATAATCATTCATTTTGTGGTTGGGCATCAAACATGTGATTAATATTGGAAGTTTATACTGCGTACTACCATAGGACTGTAATAACTGACATAATCCAAAACAGATTAGAGTAGAAAGGGGCACCTAATAATGAGTCACATACCTTCCAAGTTTAAAAATGAAAGTATTCAAGTTTTTTTCAAACATATCCCATGATACCCACTTCCCTCCAGAGTGTTACATAACTGTTGAACGGCCCCAAATAAGACTTGATATTTAAAAACATATATTAACTTTGGCCTAGTGTTGAAATGTAAAACATGGACACACTGTTTATATTGTATGAATATAAGCTAAATTATTATTAAGTAATTTCTGCAAATATATTTGGAGCAAGCCCGATGTACATGTACCAACCACAAAATGTTTATTCATACAAGAATTTTTTCTTTTTCTTTTGAAAATGACACCACCAATTGGCCATAGACAAACTGGAAAAAAATTAAGAGCCTGCTTTTACACTGAAATATTATAATAATGAAATAGCACTCATCTCAGTAATGCATTCTTTCTTTCTCTGGCCAAAGCTCCAAAATTAAGTAGTGATTTGATTGTTGCCACGGCTACCAGGATCTTCATACATTCTAGAAACTGAATCTTAAAAGACCGTTTGTCTGAAAATGTTTGCCAATTATATCTATCCACTGCAAAGAGTCTTGAATCAAAACTGTTCAGCTCAAATGAAAACAGTTGTTACGGTTCGTATGTCTGGTCATTCAGTCAATAAATTTTAACGATGCATCTGTTTTCACTGTCAATTACAAATTTAATGTAATCTTGTTTAACTGCGTGAGAATTATTCCAGAAATTATCACATGGGGTAGTGAAGGGACAATACTTTGTAAGGTGGGGTCAGTGACAGGAAGTAATATGACTGACAATGTTGGCAGATGCCACAAGCAGCCCTCACTTAAAAATCTGCCTTAGTAGGGAGGCGTATTCGAAACCCTAGTGGTATATGGACACGTTAAACCATTTACTAAGTTAGTAGGGAAATTAACAAATAAGTAGAATTTTTTATAAGTGTTAAAAAATAAAACTTGCATTGTAATTGCTGAAAGGGGGAGGAGTGGAGGGGGCTTATGAGGTACTTTACAGGATGTGCGTACATTCAAATATGATTAGGGTTAGGATACGCTATTTAATCATAGTCTGTTAGTGTTTTAAATAATATTTTAAAAAGAAAAGAAAAAAGCCCACCAGTTATCTCCCCTGTGTGATTATTTCTTCAAGTTTGATCCCCAAAGTTTTTACTACGGAAGTGCAACTCTAATTTGTAAGGTACCATTCTCGTTATGTTAGAAACAGACGAAAACCAGGTATTAAAAGATTCAAATTCTGTACAACCTAAGCACACATTTCTGAATTTAAATATGAGAATAAATACTATTATGCACTAAATGTGCCATAAGACAGGTTTCATCTCCTTTTTTCTCTCTCTCTCTCTCTTTTTTTTATTTTTATAAAGTGAACAATATTTTTCTTCATAAATATGAGCACTCTCGAAACTCGCAGTAACAACAGAAATGCATATTGAGTTAACATAAACACTCTTCAAGAGTAAACACACACAAAAAAACAGCATTTCAATCCAAACCAGATTCAGAGTCAAACCACAGAGACACTCGAAAACAACAGTACACACAAATCAGATAAAAATACACCTCAGTTCAATCCAAGTATTTGGTCATTCTAGTTATCCGTAACAATATAAATTTTTGACCACACTTGTTCCATCACATTTGGCCATGCAACTGACCGATTTCAACCAACAGAAAGCCAGAGCTTGGAGCATCCTGTAATTTTTTTTCATTTTTTTTTCCAACCAATCACTTCAAAGCTTGGAGCACCTGACCAATTTTTCCATCAATCACTCACATGTAATTAAAACAAACAGACTGCTGCCCTTAATATCAAGAAGTTGCACAAAATCACAAAAAACACACAATTAACTATACATACAAGTACATAACTAAGACTACTACATGTGATCCACTAAAGACTATTTCTGTAATTAGTGTTGCCATGGCTACCAGTCACAATAACTGCACCTCAAAGCTGACGTAATTATTACATAGCACAAAATATTTTTTGAATGCATGCAAATAAAAAAATAATATGGTTTTCGTAACTCTTCCCAACCCAACACTGCTAATAAATACACAATCCAAACAGTAACTGCCCCCCCCCCCCCCCCCCCCCCCCCCCCCCCCCCCCCCCCCCCCCCCCCCCCCCCCCCCATTAAAATGTCTACCACCACTTCCTGTGGCAAAACCCCCAAGAAATGGATTTTTATAAATAGTTTTGCTAACAGCAGTAAATCCAGTCTACAATAACACTTCACATTTTGTTCAGTACCATTTTGTGGCATGGACAAAAAATCAGGAACTACATTAACAAACTTGAAAAGACCTCGGAGTGACAAAAATACATAGGGGAGTGATCCATTGCTCCCCATACTTAGGTTATGGGAGAGCAATTTAAGATATTACCAAATTTCCCATGCATATTAAGCACTGATGTTTGATCATTTTGTCGTACTTTACTTTTTATTGCATTGCTTTAAACGACGAGGTCTGATTGAAGCTCAAGACTGAAGTTAATATGATCTCCAAATCAATGTAATTTGTACAGCATTAGACATCTGGATTTAAACTGTTGTTAGTCAATTAATATGACCTTCAATAAAGCTTTGAAAAAATAAAAACAAATTAAAAAAAAAAAGTTTAAAAGTAACATTTAGGTACACATTAACCAATATTCTAACAGTTTGTAGCCAATTTAAACCTGGCTGTATATTAAAATTGGTGATCAAGACAAAATGTTTTATAAACACAGGTGCAAACTGTTTTTCTTTTCATAAAACATGAAATCTGCCAACACTAATGAATGGGAACCGAGTGTTGGATGTATAAGCCACATATAAATCTGGAAATTAATTTAGCATCATCCGATTTGTATTGCAGTCAAAAAGGCACCTAGAAGTGGTTGTCCGTGCCAACAATGTTTAAAACCGATATTGAGAATTTTTACATATTATGTATAGATCTACTGGGTATTTACCGTAATTGGTGGAATAAATTCCTTATGAGAAGCACATCAGCATGATTCCAGCTCCATAGTTAATAACCATACATTTTCATACATATTTATGATGTCTTTTACCCTAGAGGGGCAGGACATGGACCAGTGGTAAAGCACTCGCCTGACGCGCAGTCAGTCTGAGATCGATCCTCATTGGTGGGCCCATTGGGTTATTTCTCGTTCAAGCCAGAGCACCACGACTGGTATATCAAAAGGCTGTAGTATGTGCTATCCTGTGTGTGGGATTGCACATATAAAAGATTTCTTGCTACCAATGGAAAAATGTAGCAGGATTCCATTACAACTCTTATGTCAAAATTACCAAATGTGTGACATCCAATAGCCCATGATTAACAAATCAATGTGGTATCATTAAACAAAACAATATATATCTTCTTTTTTTTCCTTCTAGAATACATTAAATATTGATTTAACAACAGAGTTACTTGCTGTCAGTCTTTTCTTAATAACATCTGTATACACAGAGCATTACTGTCAGTGTTTTGTATCCACGAAATGCTTACAATTACTTGCGAAGTATAAATCAAAATCAGGTTGTGTTTAATTAATTTCCAGGCGTATATACTGGCTTTTACCTTGAACTCTGAACTATACAAAACTCCTTCCTACAACTCTAAATTGCTGGGTCACCCGACTAAAGTAAAATGCTTCGTACAAGGAGAATTATAAAACCCCAAACATTTGAAGGTGTTAGTTAGGTAACAAATGCATTCAGCGAAGTGTGAACTCTACATAACATAGTAAACAATATATCACTTGTAAAGAAAAGGTGATATAATGTTAATGATATAAACATGTATTATAATAGAGATATAGATATAGATATATATGTAATTATATACACAAACATACACATAGGACAAGTTTATACATTAACTAACAAACCAGACAACTCGGTACTCAAAAAAAAAAAAAAAAAAAAAAAAAAAAAAAAAAAAAAAAAAAAAAAAAGTGGATCCTAATGATCCTAACTTTATAATGGGATATTCTACAAAGATATACCCAGTATTCGTATTTCACACATACATCTTTTTATAAAAACAATGATACTATAGGCAACTACACTGTTCAGAAAGGCTTTCCCCAACTCGACATTTATTAAAATTTGGAAAAAATATTCATACTCAGAATTTTACAGCATTAACAACCCTCTAACAAATTTGTTAAGAAAATCTGGTACTGGACCCAATTTCACAAAACATTTTAAGCCTAGTTTTGCACGTAAAATTAAAATCTACGACTAAACGACAATGTTTTGTGAAATTAGCTCCTGGGATGTACTAGTTCTACCAGTATTAGTTTTAAGGCCAATGATTTAACCATTGAGATTGGTCGTATTTTAACAAGCAGTTTTTGTTAAAATACACAGGCAATTTTTTTTAATAGAGAATCATTTTAAAATAAAACAAATCAATTTGGATTTGGGTTTTTTCTTTTCCATTATAAACAATCAACTGTTTTTTTGTTAAAAATGGGTATGTGTAAACTCCATTAACTTGACCATTATCAAAACTTGATAAAATTAATATGAACAAATTTGTACAAAATAACAATATAAAATAAAATAATCATATATGGTAATACATGTAGTATTAATAATATTAAACTTAATTTGAAGTAATTTATTAAATCTATATTAATTAAAATACAATGTTTGTTACATTTCAGGTATTGTACCATCCAACAAAATTATTGTCATTTAGTTTTCTGGTCTTGACAATAAAACCACCACATAGATTTTAACTACAAAATTGGGGAAACCCCTATATCACTATCAGGCACACAGTATATATATATATACTTATATATCTAGTATACTTCTTTAAATTAACATCCATATGCGAAAACTTGTGGTTTAACGCTGTCAAAATATTACATCCATCAACAATGCACGGCATTGTTTTTTGTAACCATTTCATAATATTAAAAACCTACATTGCTCCTTTCAGTTCACCATTAAATAAAATGCACGGAATGGCCATATAATATAAAGCATGCAGTGCCTGTATTACCATGCTCGTATCTGCTCAACAAGACAGGTAACCATAGTAACCAGGGATTTTGTTTCAGTCAGCAATGGGGTGACTGATGTCAACTGTCAGGTTTGGTTGGCCTAACTCCTACTTATTTTTTGCATTATATGGTATATTTCAACTTATACCTTTACAAAGATCTATTTGGAGTTTTAAAAATTAGCACCCATATCTTTTAAGCGAACTTAGCGCTACAAAATTGTAAAACCATAGTAAGCTATGACATCACTATGGCGTGTGCTGTGGTGACATCACAGCCTACAATGGTTTTATGATTTCATAGCACCACGAGATATTCGAAAATATAGGCCCAGATCCGATCCCGAGAAAGAAATTCCTAAATTGTCTCAAAGCAGAGACGAAGTTAATCCCTAAAAATTTAATTCCACAGATCATGTTTTTGTCAGCTTTAACTTCAACTTTATTAACGTGCCTATATCCAAAAAAGGTTCAGGCATGTGAGCTAATTTTAGTGAACTGAAAGGAAAGGAGGGGGGGGGGGACAACTCACATCCAGATCTGTCAGTTATAGTTGACAAATGTTTCATTCAACACCCACAATATACTCTACTAGCAATGGTTTACAATGATACATCTGAATCATAACACTGCATTGCCAAACCAATGACAGATGATCTTTCACAAATACGTACATGAATACAATAAATACCTACCACAACACAGGTTGGGAAAATGTTCAGTAACATACATGGAAATGAAACAAGTATGGTTATCACTTACAGTAAGCTGCAAAAATATTCATTGCTATGCCGTTGTACATTAGAAATAACCTTAACACAATATGGTTATTTTGACTACCACAGACAGCAAAGTTAGGGCAGTCAACACGTCACAAATGTACCCTAATTAAAGGCTAGCTTATCTAATATTTTTAGTTTAAACTGGTAAAAAAAATATTGTCAGTAATGTGGCAAATCTTAAAAATGTAACAAGAAAAGAATCTCGACAAATAACATGTGGTTACACGTGGACTTGCCAATATTAATTTATACCTTACAAATTAATAAAAAAAAAAAAAAAAAAAAAAAAAACCTGCGTAAAACAAGAATTCAAGTCAAATTTTAGTTATGCCAGTAACAATTAAAACGCACAAAACCCATTCACCAGAATGCATATTAAAAATTTAATGTATAATTTACCAACATTGCAAAGAAAACAGCCTGTGCTTCTGCAAATCCCAGATTTTGGATTGAAAGTAAACGATTATGATGGAATCCTAAAATATCTATGATTCTGACAGAATCCCTAAATATATTTTTAAAAAATCCCCGAATTCAATGCCTGCAATGGTTTGTGCAATTCACTGTACGACTAACAACGACACCTGATATAACATGTACTCACTGCCGAGTGTCCACTCATTTCAGAAAATACACCGAAATCATTCAGTGTTATGTACAATGCATATGGTCTGGAACATCAACCACATTAGTATCAACGAGATGAAGAAAATGATGGACCCAAAACAATCCAGCGCTTCTCAAGAGTACTGAGAAGTCTATAGACTTTTTCAACAACAAGAAAGAAAGAAAAAAGTTTAGGGTACCACTAAATTTCAGGGACAAATTTCATAAAACACTGTAAACCTAATTTTGGAAATAAACGATTAACCAACAGTTTGTATTACCAGCGTTCAAAATAAGCACTTGTCTGTTTGTCCTCACAAGTAAAAATCTGCTCAGACGAGCAAAATGTACTTTGGTGGTTATCCGGTGGACTAATAAAAATGTTCAATGCAGTTTTGTTTTGAGCCATCAAGAACATTGTCCTTGCACTTGAATAAAACAAATCATTTATTTGGACAAGTAAAATAGTTTGCTTATTTCCATCACTAATTACGACTAAAAGAACTACAGTAATATAGTTTGAAGTATACATATTTCTTTTTCTGTTCTTACAATTCTTGAATTTAAAAATAATTTGAGGGTAGTTATATAAACAAAATGGATCGTAAATGCCCCTACGTGCTTATAGGTTTGAAATCTGCTGAAACTGGATACTGCATTTCATGTAAATTGAAAAATGTTAACAGCAGTACTCTTATATAATCTTTCTAAATGTATTAAAATGTACCCATTAATTTCCAAGATTTTAGGGTACATGATTTTATCCTTTTTACCATCTGGCAGAAACCCTGCTGATAGCCATTACAAATTTCGAAGGCCATACTGCCGGATCTGCACTAATACGGTTGACGTTCCATTACAAATTGCATGAATCATAAACGTAGAAAGCTGACACAGCGACAAGACCGATGAATAGGACCAAGACGTACACAAATATAGATCTATGTGACTTTAAAAATAGTAACACAGTCAAATACATCACAGTGATAAAAAAAATAGTAATTTAGCATCAGTGTGCCATGCACCATGAAAACTTTAAAACCCTATAATCAATATATCACAGTTTATAAAAAATAAAAAAAAGAGGAGAAAATTCAAGACATTAAGCTACTCTATAAAATGTTTGTGTGTAGAAACATGTTTCTTAGGTGCACACCAAGTGCAGTGTTTTTGTCCTACCCCAAATAATAAAATGATGCACTGTGGTTTATTTGACTATGTACAATGACAGGTACCCAATGAATCGTAAAAACAAACCCTCAAGCTTTCACAACTTCCACACTTTATCAATTCCACCCTGTTCCTGTCTTCGACTGCGAACCACCCCACCCACCAACATGACCGGGACTGTGGGAGGGGGCGTCGTTCGTCTGAGAACTGCCCCACCCTAGAAAACTACCCCCGTTGCCAGCACAACTCGTTCCATTACTGACAGTGCTGAATCCCGAATTGTTATTTGCTGTATTGGTCGGGTTGTCCACGCTACTAGCACTACCACCCTGGTTGGTCAATCCAAGAGGGCCCCACCCCCCCTGGCCACTGAGAACGGCCTGAGCTGCGGCTAGCATCGCATGGTTCAGCTGCAACGCCCCAAGACCTAAATTGCCCAAACCGAGGTTGTTGTTGAGACTTCCCTGCAGTGCCGTTCCATGGTTGGTGACGGTCTGGTTCGATCCCCGCGTCCCTGGAGCCCAGGAGGTGTGGCCGTATCCCTGATTGAAGCCGCCAAAAGGGGTGTGGTTCAAGCCGAGCCGCCGATCCTTCTCGTTGTTCTTCGGAGCCGCCCCGCTGATGTGCACGCTCGCCCCCTTGATGATGTGGTCCTCCCCACACAGCGACTGGGCGATATCTGGGTCAGCAAAGGTCACGAAGGCAAACGCTCGAAATGGTTTTGGAATAAAAACGTCGACGACTTCACCGTATTTGGTGAAGTGATGTCGGAGGTCATCCGAGGTCATGTCTTCGGTGCAGCGGCCGACGAAGACCTTGCGGTTCATCATCTGCTGGGCTCCTTCCTGCAGAATACAATTCTAAGACCAATCAATATTACTGGCATCATTCAGCACTGATAAACACGGCAATCAATATTACTGCCATTATTCGGCACTGATAAACATGGCAACCAATATTATATTACTGGCATCATTCGGCACTGATAAACACGGCAATCGACATTACTGGCATCATTCGGCACTGATAAGCACGGCAATCGACATTACTGGCATCATTCGGCACTGATAAGCACGGCAATCGCATCATTCGGCACTGATAAGCACGGCGATCGACATTACTGGCATCATTCGGCACTGATAAGCACGGCAATCGCATCATTCGGCACTGATAAACACGGCAATCGATATTACTGGCATAATTGGGCACTGATAAATACGGCAATCAACATTACTGGCATAATTGGGCACTGATAAACATGGCAATCGATATTACTGGCATTATTCGGCACTGATAAACACGGCAATCGACATTACTGGCATCATTCGGCACTGATAAGCACGGCAATCGACATTACTGGCATCATTCGGCACTGATAAGCACGGCAATCGACATTACTGGCATCATTCGGCACTGATAAACATTTCAATCAATATTACTGGCATAATTGGGCACTGATAAATACGTCAATCAACATTACTGGCATAATTGGGCACTGATAAACATGGCAATCAATATTACTGGCATCATTCGGCACTGATAAACATGGCAATCAACATTACTGGCATCATTCGGCACTGATAAACATGGCAATCAACATTACTGGCATCATTCGGCACTGATAAACATGGCAATCGATATTAGTGGCATCATTCGGCACTGATAAACATTTCAATCAATATTAATGGCATAATTGGGCACTGATAAATACGGCAATCAACATTACTGGCATAATTGGGCACTGATAAACATGGCAATCAATATTACTGGCATCATTCGGCACTGATAAACATGGCATAGTCTTCAAACCCCAAATCTCATGCATTATGAAAAGATTTTTGCTATGGTCCCATGTCTGTTGCCATTGGGAAAATCATACTTGCGATATTTTTTCAGGCTACTACATGCTGCAGAACAACAGTTTTAACTTAATTTATTACAACAGACATAATTTTATATATTGGGAATTTTAGTGCAAAAATTTGATATTTTCAATGCCACTTTGGGGGGGGGAGAGAGAAAGGGCCCATGTTCATACCCACAGAATTCCTGGATAAATCCCTGTCAAATCATTACTAGAACTCAAAAGATCTCACAAATTTGGGCCCAACAGTTGTTTTTTGGGGTCTGTTCTGAATATAAAAAGGTATCTTTTTTTCTAAGCACAATAATGTTATTAACAACTGCTGAAGACTTGTAGATATTCAGAAATACATTTTTTTTAAAATTATTATTATTTTTAAAAAAAAATCTAATTCAAATTTTAAGCATATTTATTTTGAGTATACTTATTTGGAGCACAGCATTTATCGCCTTAGCTTTGGTGCAGTCTAAAGCCCCAAATACTATGAAGTTCTGTAAATATGAGACCACATCTGTGAAAAAGAATAAAATTACTAAAAGAATCTGTTATGGACTTCGAAGGGAATTTGTTGCAAAAGTCACAGACAAATTAACTGCTCTACTTTAGTCTAGTAATTTGGAAGCTTGGGGAATAGTGATGAGTATGTGACGGAACAATTTCAAGAAGCTGAATGTTCTTAGTGTGGTGTTCTCATTACAATTTGTGACCTGATCTCACAAAAGACTTTACATTTTTGCACAGCTGGTTACACTTTTAATTTTATACTGACATTGATCATCATTTCATTTATATATTTACCATTGTCCAACACCCAAAAGACGATGCATTGTTTTGTGCTGGGGTGTCAAACATTCATTTATCCAACATGAGACTTTTAGGCAAGTACAGCACAGAGTTAGCCAAACAGCATGGTTCACATGTAATATTTAGCTCTATCTAAGATCCTGTTTATACAGGGGACAATATTTCAAAATCTTAGGTAACCGGAAGTCGGTTCACGTGAGTTTTACTCAGGTAACCAATTGTTTGGTTACGGGAATATAGTTCTAGTAACCTATGAGTTAGATCTACCTAATTGTAAAACACTTGAAATACAGTTCTATGCTATATTGGTGGTTCAAATGCATTAAAAAAATTAAATGATTTTCAATTTGACTTCTGATAGGGTACTTTTAATTTTAGAAATTAATTGATCACCACGTAACCAATTGACACGCAAACAGAACGGTTCTCGTAAAATATTGTGCCCTGTTAATGCTTAAAAACTTCTCAGACCAATTTGTCAACACTAAGCTAATGCAAGGAAACTGATGCAAATTCCGTTTATTATTTTATTCATATCTCACCTTTTAAAACACAACAGTTATTTACCTTAGAGTTATATAATAAAATATTACATTGATACTCTAAAGCTACTCTACATGGTGTTTTGAGAGACAGAGAATTTAACACGGGGAATCAATACATACAATATTTACAATCTTTTAGAGTAAAAAAAAACAACCAAAAAACTTCTTATCACCATAAATCATTACCGTATTTGACCGGAAATAAGCCCAGGGGGCCAAGACAACTCATTGTGAGCTTGGCATGGGGTGGGCTTATTCCCAGACAAGGGGCCAGTTTTGTTGAACATTTTTTTAATAATAATAATTAAAATAAATAACAATACTTAAATGCACTAGGAAGAAAACAAAAAAACATTCAGTAGCACATCTATTAATTAGTGTTCCATTTGTTATTAATAAATAATAATTGTTTATTAATTAAATTATGTTTTTTTTTACTAGTATCTAATTATCAGAAACACACCTTCTATGTTACAATTACTTACCAGTGCTGTTTATTTACATCCAAAATTTAATGCTGAGAAGACTTAAAACAACAGCAATTAACAACAAACTCAATAGCCTATACACACGTTTCTGACACAGGCAGCCAGCTTACACTACAAAGAATTGTCAATCTACGGTCATTGTTCTTAGCCAATCAGAATAAGGTATTTGCTTAATTAGCATTAACTGCGGACCCAGTGTGGTGGTAAAAATAGACATTGGTTTTTAGTTCATACTTGGGCTTGGATACTTCAGAGAAATACTGCAGGCATGAAATTGAAAACAATGTTACACACTGTTATTGTTAGACTGCTAAATCTCACTGGAGGTAAAATATTGTGTTACATTTGTGTTTAATTATCTGCAGGAGGTATGACCTTTTAAATGAACTTTGAGCAAACTTGCAATTCATGTTATTTATAAGGTGACGAAGTTGGGGGTGGGCTTATTTACGAATGAGGGCCTAATTTCTTAAATGCTATCAAAACGGAGGGGGGCTTATTCAAAGACATGGGCTTATTTCCGGTCAAATACGGTATATATATGATCTATGACCTGCAAAAAAACAAATATATATATCTACCTTTGAATTAGGTATTCGGACATCACACCATCGACCATCGATCATATGCCGTTGAGAAATGCACTTGAACTGAGCTTCGTAGTCGGCAAACCTAACAAAGCCAAAGCCTTTGGACTGCCCGGTCTTCGGATCTTTCTTCACCTGTAAAAAAAAAAAAAATGTTTTACCAGGGCTGGAATTGGCGACTATTTAGTTTGAAATTCCACCATAATTTGATGTCTGCATCCAAATAAATAGGTTTAGTCGCTCTGGGTGACCTGGCCACTATTCTATAATATTATGACTATTTAGTTACAAATTCAACCATAATTTGGTGTCTGCACCCAAATAAATAGCTTTAGTCACTCAGGGTGACCTGGCCACTATTCTACAATATTATGATTTATTCAGTTACAATTACCAAGTGCATACCCAAAAGCACTTACTTGTAACATGTAACACAGGTAATTTAATTTACAATTGGTCTTGCCCTCTTGATTAACCTTCTGAGTACTGCAGGCGAGATATCTCACCCGACGTCACGTCAGTCGACATACTGTACACTGTATACAGTGCATTCCTCAATTCCCGCCGTTTTGCACACGACACTCACCGGAAACATAATAAAAGAAAAAAGATTTTTTTTCAAAATGGTGGCTTTTGTTTTGATTTTTTCAATTGAAAATACCTTGAAATTTTGAGTTCAAAAAGTGGTTTTCAACAAGTATTTTCGCTTGACAACAATGGCGGCACGTCGCGGTCATTTTTAGGGATCGATAGCTGATTGTGACAGCTAATTTGATAATACATTTACAGAGTATGACAAATATTTTGAAAAGTCACTAGCCACAGGGCTAGTGGGTTTGTGAAAACCACTAGCCCACCAAGATAAAGCACTAGCCCAAATTCCTGATTAATTATAACTGGATTTTTATATAATTTTTGTAACATTACACATTTACGAGTATAACAGTAAAATAAAACAAACACTTAAATCATGTTGTAACTTTTAGTTTTTTGTCGTGTCGTACGTTTTGTCTTTTGTCAAGTGTGATCCATCGTCATTGTCCCGTTTTCGTTTTTGCCCTCCCCCCGGGGAAAAATAATTGAGCAAACTCTTGGTTGGTATCTAAACACACTATCAAAATAATTAAATTTAAATGAGGGTACGACAGTGTGACACACGGTAATAGATGGTTCAGTGTATTTGGTAGTTGGTTATATATTTAGGGCCTACTATTTATGTCGCCAGGAACGGTGATGCCAAATACAGGGCATTATTCCGTGTCAGACCGATATCAAAAGAATATAACGGCGACATCTAATCCGTTGTTAATTGATAAACAAAAAAGGTATTATCTTGTATCAGCAGCTGTGAAGTATTATCCAAACCGCTACACGTAATAGGCCAAGCCGAGTCATTGCATATGCGGTTACCATTAAAGTAAATTGTTTTCCTGATTGCCGATAACCACATGTTAGCGAAGTGTTAAATTAGAAAACAATAGGTAAATAAAACAAACACTGAAATTCAAAGCATGGCTGGGGTTTACTTGATTGAGATTAACCTGTCGTCGCGATTGGTGATTTCCAAGTTCTTAGCCTAAAACATATGTGCGAGATTAACTACCACGTGACGTGTCTAACCAATCAAAACACGCATGTCATTAGACTTTATTTCCTGTGCCAGAAAACTTGAAAGGGAAAGGTAAACAATGCATGCTGTAACTGTGACGATGTAGAGATAGCATGTTACTGCAGTTTGCAGACCTAGCTCAAGTGGATTATTATTATATACTGATTGCGTTGTTGATATTATTCTATGACAAACGTCACAATAAAATTTATTAAACGAAATTTCAGCCGAGAGAAAAAGAAAGAAAGAAAAAAAAAAAAAAACGATCGAGCGATGACGAGAGGAGGGGGGGAACCACTAGCCCGCAGGGGCTAGTGGTTTTGCGTTTCTCACTAGCCCGAACTTAAAAACCACTAGCCACGGGCATCGGGCTAGCGGATTTGTCGAACTCTGACATTTGATAGTTTTACCAACAACCAAAATTACCAAATATTGCAATATGAATCGTAGTTTGGGTTTAAAAACAATTCTGATCAGAAAACCACTGTTATCGGGAATAATGGACATAAATACTGGACAACTGGCCACAAATGCCCGTAAGTAAATGCAACTTTTTCGATTTTTTGCCTAATTTTAATCACCATTAGCCGATCTAAAAATAATAAAAATTACAAAAAAGACAAGAAATTAATACTTACCGATTCATATATGAACTTTATTTCATGTATTTATAAAACATTTAAGTGAATATATGTGAGTAAAAATTTAAAACTTGTACTCACTCAAATTGGTTTTTGTTAAAAATTAATCCAGTAGTCTAAAGGTTAACAACACTTTTGGTCAAATGAAACTGATTGGCGACTAGCTGTTTAATGTTTTATAATTATGTAGCGATCTCTGAAACTTGTGACAAGGTACTGAATGAAATGTTCCCCGATTACTCCACAAAACTACTTGTAATCTCGTTTATCAAA
This sequence comes from Gigantopelta aegis, assembly GCF_016097555.1. Lineage (NCBI taxonomy): Eukaryota > Metazoa > Mollusca > Gastropoda > Neomphalida > Peltospiridae > Gigantopelta > Gigantopelta aegis. Next base: position 29,736,554 of record NC_054713.1, on the reverse strand, counting down.
ACTGATGAAGTTCAGTTGATTAAATTTGATGGAAGTTCAGTTGTTTAAATCTGAAGCAAGTAATATATCTATCGTTTTATGGTCAAATTGTTTAAATTCAATTGTACACATCAAAAACGTGATAACTGGCTTCTAATCTGAGTGCATTATACACACGTATACATACAATAGTACTGCATTGCCAATAGAAAAGAAGAAAGAAATATTTTATTTAACGACGCACTCAACACATTTTATTTACGGTTATATGGTGTCAGACATACGGTTACGGATCACACAGATTTTGAGAGGAAACCCACTGTCGCCACTACATGGGCTACTCTTTCCGATTAGCAGCAAGGGATCTTTTATTTGCGCTTCCCACAGGCAGGATAGCACAAACCATGGCCTTTGCTGAACCAGTTATGGATCACTGGTCGGTGCAAGTGGTTTACACCTACCCATTGAGCCTTGCGGAGCACCCACTCAGGGTTTGGAGTCGGTATCTGGATTAAAAATCCTATGCCTCGACTGGGATCCGAACCCAGTACCTACCAGCCTGTAGACCGATGGCCTAACCATAATGCCACCGAGGCCAGTGCATTGCCAATAGATTCAGGGCTTTGGATTTTATGGCAACAATTGTTTTTGGTACTGTATTGGTTAAATCATGAAACCGAAATTTCGTTTCCCATGATTATGATATAGAGTACGACTCTTCAATGAAAAAAAAAATATATATATATACTACTCAAAAGAATTTAAGGGTCAAACATTTATAACCAAATAAGTTTCAGAGTGTATTAGATTGATGATGTAAACTACACCAAAAATTTAATTTATTGTTCCATATTTACAAAAAACCACAAATAAACGTCACTGTATACAAGAAAGTCACATGACATGCTGTCAAAGTTGAAGGTTGTCAAACATAGATTTTACACATTAGAAGATTCGTTTAATAGTGTGTGAATCCACCCCTGGCGCAAATACACTCGACACATCGTTGCCTCATGCTGTTGATCAGACGGCTGAAGAACTCTTGGGGAATGGCCTGCCACTCCGCACGAAAAAGTGTATCCGCCATAAGAAGTTGACCCAGACCATGAAGGTTGGCCGGAGGGGCATGGTTATCCCGAACTCTCCTGCCTAATTCGTCCCAGGCGTCCTCTATTGGGGCCAAGTCAGGCGAATATGCTGGCCAATCCATCCTGGCGATACCTTGTTGTCTGAGAAAGTCCGTTACCACCCTGGCGCGGTGGGGTCTGGCATTGTCATCCTGCAGAACTGCCCCGCCGCCAATCTGCTGAAGGCCTGGGAGAACCAACGGCCGGATAATCTCATTCAAATAGCGGATTCCATTCAGATTGCCATCCACCACATAGAGGGGGGTCCTGTGGTGGATAGAGATAACGCCCCACACCATGACGCTGCCACCACCGAACCGTTAACGTCAGGAACCCGACCGTCGTTGAACTGGAGACTAAACCTGGACTCATCAGTGAACATCACTCGACCCCACTGAACACGTCGCCACCGCAGATGAAGCTTGCACCAGTGACGTCTGGCCGTTCTGTGACGTGGTAGGAGTGGTGGTCGAACAGCCTGGCGACGGCAGCGTAGATTATTGGCTCTCAGACGATTGCGTATGGTTTGATCAGACACTCGAGTTCCAGTCGCAGTCCGCAGATTGTCACGTAATCGGCGTGCAGTGGTTGTGCGTTGACGTAGAGCCATATTGGTGATGTAGCGGTCCTCTCTATTTGTAGTGCTTCGGGGTCTTCAGCATTGGGAACATGGAATACATGTGCAAAGCGTGCAAATGAAGCGCTTTGTGAAAAAGCAAGTTATGGGCACTTAGCAGACCTTTCGCTTTCGCCCTAATTTACGTGCAAATGTAAGCATGTTTTCGCCATTAGAACTAGTCGACAGTGTCAATGACAGTGGATTTTAATTCATTTATGGGTTGCTTAGAGCCACTTTCGTCAAAATGGAACAATACCATGCATGACATTATGGTCTAGCTAATATAATTGACATTCAGAAAATAATGTCGAAAATATCGTCTGACCCTTAAATTCTTTTGAGTAGTATATATATATGTATTTTTTAAATTATGTTTTTAATATCACATTACTGGAGAGTGTGTTTGACACAATCGCAAGACCCAATTCGGATTGTTGTGTTACCCGAACTTCTCAGTGTTCAGAGTTCGAACATGTGCTCAATCAAACATTACTGGCACTAATTATTTATAGTGTATCTCTTAAATATAGGGCTCAAGAAATAGCATTTAAATTCATAAATATATAATTTTGTAGAAAATAGTTAACCTTCTGACTATTATCACTGAAGTCGAAAAAAAGTAGACTTCACGCATATGCTTGAGTACTGAAGGTGGCAATGGAATAGGCCCCACTATTTCCTGTACTTTCATTATGGGAGGAAATGATGTAGGCCTAAATTATTATTTTTATGTAGCTGTCAAAATCACAACAGCCTGCGTATAATAATGAGAGGGTAATAATTGAAATCAATGGTATTAAAAATGGGTTCCTATGACTTGTTTTCACGGAACCTAAAAACAGTTTCCGATAGGTTCCCTTGATCATGAAGCACGAACCGAAAAAGTGTATCCCATGAACTCACTACAAGGAGTTACAAATTCTCTCTTACTAATCCCTAACCTACTGTCCTGAACAGACAGTCCAGATAGCTGAAGTGTGTGTGCTCAGGATAGCGTGCTTGAATCTTATTTGTCATAAGCACGAAAATAGGCTATAAATGAATAAATATGTGAACATTAGAAGTCAACAATATGGCGATACAGTACTGTATCACAATGCAGTCCACGTCATGATACATCAATTTATGGCAGAGCTACCTGTATTGCTAATGCTATACATTCAATACACGTCTTAAATTTACTGGCTTTAATTCCTGCTTTCACCGAAATAACGTAGACCAATCTTTACTGACGTTAACTGCGAAGAATCACATTTTGGCACAAAAATTTGTTTAATTTCCACAAAAGAGTTATCCTCCTTTACACAGTGTTTTTCATAAATTTTAATGTAGAACCAATTTGAACAGAGACTTTTCAAAGGGCAATGGAGCTAGCTTAAAGCAAATGAAACAAGCTCCTACAGAAATCTACAATATCAAAATATGTAGCTAGTAAACACAGTTACCTGCACCATAAGTAGTTCCCCAAACTGCAGAAAATATTTCTTGAGGTCCTCTTCGTTACTTTTCCAAGGCAATCCTAGCACTATCAGATCACTACAACGCTGCTTTTCGTTGAGTCGTTTGGGTTTCATTGCTAAATTCTCAGACGCTTCATCCACTTTGCGCTTGTTTTCAACTATAATAAAAACATTTAAGTAGATTAGACAAGGGTTTACCAGACATGTACAAACAAAACCTGTATATATTCAATATAATAAATCATTATTTGGACACATACCAAAAAACCCACTCCCGACTCTCCAACAATGAACAACCAAACGAACGAAATATTTTGCTTAACAGCGCACTCAACACATTTTATTTATGATTAAATGGCGTCAGACATATGGTTTAGGACCACACAGATATTGAGAGAGGAAACCTGTTGTTGCCACTTCATGGGCTACTCTTTTCAAGTTGCAGCAAGGGATCTTTTATATATGCACCATCCCACACAGGATAGTACATACCACAGCCTTTGTTACACCAGTTATGGTTCACTGGCTAGAACGAGAAATAGCCCAATGGGTCCACCGACGGGGATCGATCCTAAACCAACCGTGCATCAAGTGAACGCTTTACCACTGGGCTACATCCTGCCCCCTCCAGCAATGAAGCTACACGTTTCTGCTTGTGTTGTAGATTCCCCCACCCCCATGGTTATGATCCAGACACCCAGCACTATGCGAGTTGGAAACCGAGTGCACATCACCTTGGTGTACTGCGCTGACACCAGACAGCACAGTACCAAAATCTTCACACCACCACCATGACAGACTTTTTCAGGGCTACACCTGACAGCTACGTCTCTTCACACCACCACCATGACAGACCTTTTCAGGGCTACAACAGACAGCTACGTCTCTTCACACTACCACCATGACAGACCTTTTCAGGGCTACACCAGACAGCTACGTCTCTTCACACCACCACCATGACAGACCTTTTCAGGGCTACACCTGACAGCTACGTCTCTTCACACTACCACCATGACAGACCTTTTCAGGGCTACACCAGACAGCTACGTCTCTTCACACCACCACCATGACAGACTTTTTCAGGGCTACAACAGACAGCTACGTCTCTTCACACTACCACCATGACAGACCTTTGCAGGGCTACAACAGACAGCTACGTCTCTTCACACTACCACCATGACAGACTTTTTCAGGGCTACACCTGACAGCTACGTCTCTTCACACTACCACCATGACAGACTTTTTCAGGGCTACACCTGACAGCTACGTCTCTTCACACTACCACCATGACAGACCTTTTCAGGGCTACACCTGACAGCTACGTCTCTTCACACTACCACCATGACAGACTTTTTCAGGGCTACACCTGACAGCTACGTCTCTTCACACTACCACCATGACAGACCTTTTCAGGGCTACACCAGACAGCTACGTCTCTTCACACTACCACCATGACAGACCTTTTCAGGGCTACACCAGACAGCTACGTCTCTTCACACTACCACCATGACAGACCTTTTCAGGGCTACACCTGACAGCTACGTCTCTTCACACTACCACCATGACAGGCCTTTTCAGGGCTACAACAAACAGCTACGTCTCTTCACACTACCACCAAGACAGGCCTTTTTAGAGCTACACCACCTACCCTAGGTTCGTATGACGTCCGATCCATTTTAGGCTAAATAAAAAAATCTGACAACTTAATTTTTCAGCCGAAACATTTAAAACTGGTGTTCAATCACTTAAATTTTTCGGACACAATGTAAAAAAATTTACTTTAACATTTTTGGCTTAATTCTTCTAATGAGAAACTTTCAAAACCCCACAACTGCCCCCTCTGCCTCGTCTACCATGGACAACTAACAGGATGTATGTGCTCTTAAAGCAAGAATCCTAATTCTTTCACTCACCATCTTTCCTGTCTTGGACACAAGGGCTTGATCCGCCAAGAACTTGTGCCCACGACAGGTGTGTGCTGTGTACAACAGCTTGCTCTGAATGTGCATGTAAAACACTTTGACATGACCTGACCATACCAAAACAAAAGCAATTAATGTGACCTACATCTATAAACACGCTTGCAAAATCACCCATTCACAGCATGTTGTAACATTACAATTTTAACAACACTAAAGCACATTGAATTATTAAAGAGACATACCCTAGTTTCAACCCGTGAAAATTAACACTAAGTTTACTTAATCTACAAACGTGTAACACATTTTGGATAAAGTTACAACTGAGTGAAACATGAGTCTGTGACTGAAAAGGTGAAATACCCTCTAAAAATAGGACTAAGACTCGACTCCATAACTGTTACTTCTCAGACGCACGTGCGTTTTTAAAAATACAAGAAATGCATTTTGTGATATATTAAAAACACCAGGATGACCAAAAACAACTCAGATGTACGGAAATTGATAATATAAACAATAAAATCTATGTAAAGTATGATTTAAGTTATCAAAAACAGTTATACAGGTAATAGTCAAAAATATGTGTTTAAAAACTAGGGTATGTCCCTTTAATAATTGCTATTAGATGTCAAGCATTTGGTAATTTGAACTCATGAACTAAAAAAAACCCTACATTTTGTCATTAGCAGTAATGCATCCATCTTATATGTAGTTTTTCCACACAGGACAGCACATACCACTTCCTTTGATATACAAGTCATGGTGCACTGGTTGGGATGGGGGGGGGGGAGGAAGAAAGAGAGAGGGGATCATAAAAGCAGGGTTCCAACTTAAGAATTTGTCACCCACAGTATTTTTAAAAAAACGGAAATGGTCCAAAACAATTTTCAAGCCAAAAGCAGTAATTTTTATCTAGAGACACAAAAGTGCCATTGGTGGATGCTCCCGATCATTATGTTTGAGCGATAGAATGGGACCACTGAGGTTATTAGATCCTTTGAAGTAAGCACCTCAGGCAGACACTACCAACTGAACTAGATCCTGCCCCCAAAAACATTACATCAGGGGTGCAGAAAGTACTCGCCCACTTGCTAATTCTGACAGACGAGTTAAAAAATGCAACAACTAGGCCAATGTTCTGACCGACTGTAATTTTCCATCGAATCCACGACAGCGCATTGGCCATGCCAGAATTTAAAACCATTGAAACAAACTGTTCAGAATGACGACGAAATACGTAATACACGTAAAGCGTTGACAATAGATGACTTCGAAGTTCCAAATAATCAATTTCGTACAGTTGGTCAAAGGTCAATACTACTTAGAAATGGCTTGTTTACATTCAAATCATGTTGCTGGTTTTGAATAGTTGTTCTGTTAAATACTTGCGGGATGTCACTTGAATTTTGTAAATCTATATGAAAGAAATGATTGTCAATCAAGTTCTGGCGGACTAGTAAAAATTCTGATAGGCTAGTAAATTTTAGTTGGTACTAGTCTGGTTGGCTAGTGAAATTTTTTTTTTTTCTGCATATTAAAGACAGGGTAGTGTTTTCCCTAGCTTGTTTTAGCATGATGTGGTACCTTTTCAGCTTTTGACACAGAAATGTAACTTTAATACCTAACATTCATGCTAACAACTTAATCTACAGATATCTATACACATCTACAGTACAATAATCAATTATTACCAATATTGATCTATATACAGATGTCTATGTTTATGCCACTCTTTATTGCATAAAATACGGTAATTGCACAACCATTAAAATAATGGCATTGTTAAGACTGTATTGTAGGTACACACGAATGTAACACAAAATACATTACAATATACTAAAATAACGAATAGTGTGTTACCACTACATGTAATCTCGTTGAATAACAACAAACGGATCGGACCCCTCAGCTGTCAAAACGAGAAACGTCAAAACAAACTTCTGTCACTCCTTTTGACAGCGCGAATACACATGTCGCGAGGTACCTGGGAAACATCTTACCCTTGGGAAAAACAGCAATGAAAACGTATCCACCCCAGTCACAATCTGGTGGGTAGAGTCGGCCGTCCGAAAGACGAATTCCTCTCATAGAGCCACTGTCGGGGTTTCGGTATTTCAATCCACAAGACCCGGGAAACTGCGCGGCAAGAGTGGTCAGCAACAGCGTTCCGTCATCCTCCACTGGCACTTCCATCGGTTCGTCCCCTTCTTCCTCGGCAACCTGAATATATGGACTCATCTTTGCCAAGTGTTTGGAGGATGCTTGATATCCAACAATTCAGTATTCCGAAATCATCAAGTCCTACTTTGCCTTTCAAGGGGTTTTTCTCTTACGAAGATGGCGGCAGCTAGCGCAAAGTACCATGGGAAAACAATGACAGTTGAATACTTTAGTGTTTTGATAAATAAATTGAATTTGGGTAGAGTTTTAGATTACCTATGAGAAATCATGGAAGAATATTGGTATAGATATTATTTATGTACAAGTATTAAAAGTAAAATGTTTCTCTGTATCGATTTCCATTCATCGGAACACTTCGGAGATACTCGGTGACATCGGAAGATACGGAATTGACCGAGATCTTCAATGATATTTGCCGAAGTTACGCACCTGAAAGTGGCGTAGCAAAGGATGTCTGGCAAACTATAATTTGCATGGCCTCACCACCACATTTTGATCCTTTATGATGTAGTCAAATCGTGTCAGTACAAACGCATCAATAAGAAACCCGACACCCTTATGCCCCGGGGGAATGGGGCGGGGATGTAGCTTGGTGAATTGTTTTGTTCCCCCCCCCCCCCCAATCTGAATGTCAGTGCCCTACGACTGAAATAGTTTATTGTCGGGGTGGGGGTGGAGGTTGCTGGTTGGGGAGGTCGAAAGTGTGGTATGCGAAGTTTCTAGGGGAGGGGACCGGATCATGCTTTCTCAGAAAATATATCCACCCTGACCTCCCCCACCCCTTACACACACGCGCCTGGGGAAGTGCTTCTTTATCGGTATACCGGCCTCGGTGGCGTCGTGGCAGGCCATCGGTCTACAGGCTGGTAGGTACTGGGTTCGGATCCCAGTCGAGGCATGGGATTTTTAATCCAGATACCGACTCCAAGCCCTGAGTGAGTGCTCCGCAAGGCTCAATGGGTAGGTGTAAACCACTTGCACTGACCAGTGATCCATAACTGGTTCAACAAAGGCCATGGTTTGTGCTATCCTGTCTGTGGGAAAATGTGTTGAGTGCGTCGTTAAATAAAACACTTCTTTCTTCTTTCTTTTATCGGTATAAGCTAGCAGCCTATGTTACTGCAGCGGGTTTCCTCTCTTTCTATCATCCAAAGTAATTCGAAATAACCAAAGCCGGTTTATCTCAGTAGCACATGGAGCACGTGCTACGGTTCCCGCGCTTTAAGGGTCCCCGCGGTGATGTGTACAATTATTGTCCCCGTGTTATTTTACACCTCTCCCCGATGGGGGTTGCAAAATATATATCCTGAGAAGGTGGTCCTCTGTTAGTTGTGCTACAGGCCCCACGGATCCTAAAACCGGCTCTGAAAATAACCATGTTAGACACCAAATAACTGTAGTTTAAAATGTGCTTAAAAGAAATATTCCTTTCCTTTTCCCTAACTCAAACCGGCTACTATCTCATGATCCATTCCTTGACGTGGTGAGGTAGCTTGCATGTCTCAATGACTCGGAGAGCTATGGCAGCTGGAGCGTCAGCTCCTGGTAGGGTCGCCTAGACTAGACTAATATGGACCGGACAGATAAAGTAGGACGTGAGTCCAGAAAGACAACTGTCCAGGAGAAGCCAACTCCAAAATCAAAACTGGGTTGGGGAGGCTCAGAATCCTAGTACGGAAACTCTCCTAGGAGAAAGAAAACTCCAAACTCAAACCAAGTCCACTGAAGTCAGGGTACAGAAGCTATGCATAAGCATTAGAGTGGAAACCGAAAGGTAATATCTGTACATGCACCAAGTTCTATGATCAAACCAGCTAAATCGTGAAATTACCTGGCCCTAGTATACTCTATCGTTCGAGAGCTATACGGTTATGATTGCTCTCTGTCGTCAGAGATCACTCTCGGGCTAGAAATTACCTTGTTTTTATTTTCCAACATTTGTTTTTGCAAAGGCTACACTAGCATTAACCGCAACCCTTCTAGATATAACCTGCAGGCACACGTGTAGGAATTTTAGCAGGGTGGAGTCGCTTTAGACTGTGGCGACCAAACTTATATACTAGCAGGCGCGTGCGCGGGGGGGGGGGGGGGGGTCGAACCCCCCGCTCAAGGCGATTTTTTCTTTCATATCCCGATTTTTTACATTCCTGTGAATGGATATGGAAGTACTGAGATGTTATCGGGCTTCGCCGGACACCTCGACCCCCTCCCCCCTGCACAATTTAACACCTCGACACCCCCTTGCAAAATTTCCTGCGCACGCCCCTGACTAGGTGAAGGTCGAGTCATGCTCCCCGAAAAATATATTTTAAAAAAAGAAAGAAAATAAGCTTGAGCAGGGAGGGGTAGCTTACATAACAGTAAAAAAAAAATGATGTTGATCACTGCAGACATCGCACCACGACTGGTATATCAAAGGCTGTGGTATGAACTACCCTATCTGTGGGATGGTGCACATGGGCGTCATTTGGTGGGGGACAGGGGGGACATGTCCCCCCACTTTTAGCAGTGGGGGGGACAGAATATCTGATGTCCCCCCACTTTACTCTAAATAATGTTCTCAGACAGCCACAATCACAATGACCATCATTTTTCAAAATTTTCTAGGGGGGGGGGGGCATGCCCCCAGACCCCCTAGAGTCGCTTCACGCCTAGGGCGCTCGCGATTAGTCGCACGAAATATTGTTAGAACCTAATTGTCCCCCCCCCCCCCCCACTTTTTCCTTGCAAATGACGCCCATGATGGTGCATATAAAAGATCCCTTGCTGCTAATCGAAAAGAGTAGCCCATGAAGTGGCGACAGCGGGTTTCCTCTCTCATATCTGTGTGGTCCTTAACCATATGTCTGACGCCATATAACCGTAAATAAAATGTGATGAGTGCGTCGTTAAATAAAACATTTCTTTCTTCTTCTTTTTTCGTTACGTTTTGCCTACCGGATCCATACCCTGACCAAAAATCCTAAGGGGGGAGGGAGGGTGCATTATGTGCGTAGCTTCCAAAAAGGCTAAGGGCAGGGGTATGCTCCCCCGGACAAAAATTAAGTTGGAAGGCCTTAAACATGATTTCCTGGAATCTGAATAGCAAAATTAGCCATTTGTAAACATTAATTTTCAACTATTTTAATGATTATTTGACAGAGTATTATAACCTGAGGATGTTTTTGCTTTGCTTTCTTATTTAGGCCAGTATTTTTTTATTATTCGGTTTACGAACCCGCCGACGTAAATTTTGCTCAAATAAAAAAAGAAAAATAGTCGTATTTTTCACTTTTATTTTTTATATTTTTTGCCGCCGACTTCCACAAATAGCTTTAAAGAAAAAAAAAGTTACCATTCTAGTCTATTGTGGCGCATTTCGTAAGGTAACAGTGAGAAATAACACTTATTTCGTCAATAAATATACCGTTGTAGATACGAATTGTTAATTCGTCTTCGGTCGCTCTCTTTCGGTCCGATTCGCTATTTCGCTCCGATTTCTATACACCGCGCGGTTGCGCACAGAGATGCCTTGTCAATCTTATTTTGTCACAAAGAATCCACATCTATCAAAGTAGCCATATTAAAAAAAAATCACCCCTACTGATACACCCCAAAGAGGGTTTTTTTCCTTCCTCCTACCTTTGTGCACAAAAGTTCTTGTTCGTAAACCTAAAAATTAAAAAATACTGGCCTTAGATGACTTGCAAAGTTAGCTATTTTCAAACAGTGATTTTAGTTATGTTGTAGGATTTTATAAACCAAGAATTATTTGTCACATCTTGAGTTGTTACTTCTGGAGTTCGTGTTCTGGGCAAGCAATGTATGGCAAAGCAGCATAGGCGATCCTGGGCCATACCTGCTCTGGTCCACACTTTCAAGGCATACTGTCACAGATTTAAGGACTTTATTTCTCTAAAAAAAAAAGATAATAAATGATAATTACATTAATTTTTGGAAACCAAATCTAGTTATCGCATCCCCTTAACTGAACCATGATGGAGTGAAATCCATGTCAAACCTCTTGACAATATTAGTTTTTGAATTATGGACCATTGCCATAATTCAATAATTTTTACAAAATATCATTAGTAAGTGGAGTATGGTGGTTACATAGATGGTTGAATAAAGTACATTTAGGGACAAATCAAATTTATATTTGTTTAGGTATTAATTTGTTAGGCCATTTACATGTAATAGGTCAGTGGTCTGTGACAATATGCCTTTCAAGCGCCATAGGAATATTACCAGCATTTGGTGACTTGCTGGGAAATAATCTTTGTTGCAGGCTACCAAAGTGGTACAACAATCCGCTGGTCTGGACTCTACTGAAGTATGTTGGAACAGAAGTTTCCACTTCTCTACTTCGACTTAAAGATACTCTCCCCGTTTCAGAAATTCCGTATAACATATTATAGCCGTCGGAATATTACCTGGGCGTGTGACATACGAAATACACGGATTAAGACATACTATAAAATATTTAACCCTGACATTTCTGTGCTGTTTTCTGGAGTAAAGAAAAACAAATAATAAAAATTGAGATTCTCCGGGAGGAGCGGGTAGTTACCCCCACCCCTCCGCCTCATCGAAGGGTACGGCCCTGCGTACGTGTTAATCTTCACAAAACGTCTAGACAGTCTGAGCTGTTGATAAAATTGAAGCGGCATATCCAAAACTTCTACGAATGCTGATAAATAAATAAAATGAGTTCTACAAGTTGTTTTCAAATATGTTTTCCGTTTTGCATTGATGTAGGGGCAGGACGTAGCCCAGTGGTAAAGCACTTGCCTGATGTGCGGTCGGTCCAGGATCGACCCCCGTTGGTAGGCAAAGTGGGCTGTTTCTCGTTCAAGCCATGTGCTCTCCTGTCTGTGGAAGGGTGCATATAAAAGATTCCTTGGTACTAATGAAAAAAAAAGTAACGTGTTTCTTCTCTAAGACTACTTGTCAGAATTATCAAATGTTTGACATCCAATAGCCGATGATTTATAAATCAATGTACTCTAGTGATGTCGTTAAACAAAGCAAACTTTAACTTTCGTTTTGCATTGATAGTTCCATGCAATATTGCTTACGTTTTCCACATCTTCATTGACTGTCTAAGGGGCCGTCCATAATTTTCAACATTTTCACGAGCGTACAAACCGTACGCGGGGGGGGGGGGGGGGGGTGTGTTAAGGGGCCAGCGTACACTTTTTGAAAATGAAAAATGTCGATCAACATTTTTCATTTGGGGATGTACACTTTTTTTTTTGGGGGGGGGGGTCAAAAGCGTACGGTTTGTACGCTCGTGAAAATGTTGAAAATTAATGACGGCCCCTAAATGATCTGGCCGTATAACGTTTTTTGTTGTTGTTTTGTGTGTTGTTGGGTGGGTTGTTTTTTTTTTGGGGGGGGGGGGGTTGGGGTTTTTAAAAATATTTATTGTTGGTATTTATGTTAATATATGTGCCATTCTGTCTTTTGGGACGTGAAGGGGCAGGACGTAGCCCAGTAGCTTGATCCGCAGTCGGTCTGGGATCGATCTCCGTCGGTGGGCCTATTGGGCTATATCTCGTTCCAGCCATTGCACCACGATTGGTATATCAAAGACCGCCGTATGTGCTATCCTATCCGTGGGATGGTGCATATGAAAGATCCTTTGCTGCTAATGGAAAAATGTAGCGGGTTTCCTTTCTAAGACTATATGTCAAAATTACCAAATGTTTGACATCCTATAGCCGATGATTAATAAATCAATGTGCCCTTGTGAAGTCGTTAAACAAAAAACAAAAAATATTGGATGTGACTCTCACGAAACTTACAAAGTTCTGTCTTTTGTCGATCTATGGTTTTAAAGTGTTTGTATTGTTGTTGACTGTCTTTCTATTATACCTTTGGTTAACACCAAATAGCCTGTTTTTCGTGCTTGTGTGTCGTTATATATTCATTCATCCATTCATTCATTCATTCATTCATTCAATTTCCAAAAATAAAATGTGTGTGTGTCTCTCTCTCTCTCTCTCTCTCTCTCTCTCTCTCTCTCAGTATCTTTCTTCCTCTGTATACTTTAATCTAATGTCACATGACACATAGTATCAGTTACTAATATATACCTCACTAGGTCATACATGTATTTGTTTAGTCACGAGACTTTGTTAGGTGTTATGGATTACACTTCTCAATTCAAAATGTAGATCATTCTTTACGAAACAAAACTGTGCAACAGGTACATGAATGAGCAAAGTGTATATTATATGTGTATATCTATATACTAGTAATTGGCATAAGTGAACTCTTTACATAGTGTTTTAATTGTTTAAATGCATAATATTTATGTTGATTGCTTCATTATTTATCATTCCTCATTGATCTAGATTTTTAAACACATCAGCGATACCTGGTTGTTGTTGTTGTTTGTGCTAGGATGTTGTTAAACATTCATTTATTCATTCATTCATTGAGTGACACACACATCGAACATCAAATGCCATGGTATGCACTGTTCTGTCTGTTATGGGTAGCGTTTGTACTTGGCGAAGGTGGGTTTCTTCTCTGTCTGTCTGCCTGCCTGCCTGCCTGCCTGCCTGCCTGCCTGCCTGCTTCTCTCTCTCTCTCTCTCTCTCTCTCTCTCTCTCTCTCTCTCTCTCTCTCTCTCTCTCTCTCTCTCTCTCTCTCTCTCCCTCCCTTCCCCTATCTCAATATTGTACGAGTCCACATGTTTGAATGAAGCGGTGCTACAGTTTTTCCATTAGATGCAATAATTTCTATGAAATACCGGATTCGGCATCTATTTTTACTGCTAAAACCTGGGCAATCATTGAAGCTCTAGAACAAAGTAAGGATTCTTTGGAATCCAAATATACTCTTCAAAAAAAATAGGAGAACTCTTAATAAGAATTTACAATTGCCAAAATTGTAAGGTATATTAGCTGTGGGGAATGGTTATATGATAATAGTGAATTAATTGAGCAAACATCACAACCGGTAGTTCAGTAATACAGTAGGTTTTATGACCACCAAAGATCCTGAAGGACGAATGGGGTCAGAAGTGAAATTTGAAAGTTGACGATTTTTTTTATCAGTAAATCGCAAATTCAAACAATAAAAATGACTAAAAACAAAACAATAACAACTGTATGATCAACAGAACGAAAAAGATTGACAGAAATAATGTTCCACAGTGATTAATGAATCTTCCTGGAAATTGTCAAAATCGAGAATGACACCCCACGCACGTGTACGGGGCAACTGCGTGATGCATGTGCAAACTATGGAATGTGTTTCGGTGTGTTTATAAACAGACCTGAACGTTTTTTACTAGGATGTCTGTGGTCAAAACGTATGTTCGGTCTAATAGTTGATATTAACATTAATATTTCAGGTTCCCCTACTGTTTTTTTAAGAGTACTAGTATATATTATTTTTAAGGATGCACTTTCGTGTCTTCAAGCTTTATAAAACAAATATGAAGCTGGAACATAACTTGTCAGTACTAAAATATATTTTATTACTAATGAAGGAATTGTATTTTTGGGGGTTTCCATCCAAACTGGAATCGATCAGGGGTAATGAAATGGCAGGTGTACCGGTAGCTGGCAAGTCTGTTTTTGGATTTGCCTCATTCCAGTGTTGGTGGGCGAGACGTAGCCCAGTGGTAAAGCGCTCGCTTGATGCGCGGTCGGTTTGGGATCGATCCCCGTCAGTGGGCTCATTGGGCTACTTCTCGCTCCAGCCAGTGCACCACGAGTAGTACACCAAGAGCCGTGGTATGTGCTATCCTGTCTGTGGGATGGTGCATATAAAATATTCCTTGCTGCTAATCGAAAAGAGTAGCCCATGAAGTGGCGACAGCGGGTTTCCTCCCTCAATATCTGTGTGGTCCTTTACCATATGTCCGACGACATATAACCGTAAATAAAATGTGTTAAGTGCGTCTTTAAATAAAACATTTCCTTCCTTCCTTCCTTCCAGAGTTGGTGTGCCTTACACAGACCTTAAACATGATATTAACCAATATATATTTTCAACTTGGCGAGATGATTCGGACGGTGCATTTGCAAACAAGTTTCATCCTGTCAAGCCAATACTGGGAGAGTGGCAGTCCTCCTGCGGACGGTGAAGGAAGAATGCAATAGTCGTCTGTCATACGTGTATCGGTCATACGTTCTTGACAGCTTCATTTATTCTGAAGGATTCTCCACAGCACTGTGAACACCAACACCACATATGTACACTGAAGATTCACCTTTTTTTTTCCATTTCAACTTATTTTCGTGCTTATATCCAATTAAGGTTCAATCACGCTGTCCTGGGCACTGTTAGTTGTTAGTGGTTAGTGAGAAACAAGAGGGTGTAGTGGTCTTACACCTACCCATTGAGTCGTTAAAACTCGCTCTGGGTGGGAGCCGGTACCTGGCTGCGAACCCTGTACCTACCAGCCTTATGTCTCGATGGTTTAACCACGACACCACCGAGGCCGGTGGAGTGTAATCATCTTGAACAGAATCGAAATGATATATTTAGAAGACAAAATGTTATGGAATCATTTCGATTTCACCCTCAACTTATTTTGAAATTTTTACGACACGTTGCCTTTAATTCCAAATTTTAATAATTATCTGTGATATTCATATACTAGACATTTTAATATGCTAGTGATATTTATACTCTGTACAGCTCTCTTTGTTCCAGCCAGTGCATCACGACTGGTATATCAAAGGCCGTGGTATGTGCTATCCTGTCTATGGGGTGATGCATATAAAAGATCTCTTGCTACTAAGATTATATGTCAAATAACCAAATATTTGACATCCAGTAGCCGACGATTATTAAATCACTCTAGTGGTGTCGTTAAACAAAATAAATTTTTAATTTTTATAAAATGTACAGCTCTTTACATTGTGTTACACTTTGTTAATAATAAAATTCATGCTTTTTTAAACCATTGTTGGACACCCAATAGCCAATGTATTTGTGTGCTGGGGTGTCATGCATTAATTTTCAGTTGGCTGAGTACTCGCTTGAGGTGCGTCGCAGGATCGAACCACCTCGATGGATCCATTCAACTGATTAGGTTTTTCTCGTTCCAAAAAGTGCATAAACAATTGGTCAACGGCCGTGGTATGTGGGGTTTTTTGTTTATGGAAAAATGTATATAAAAGATCCCTTGCTGCATTAGAAAAAATGTAGCGGGTTTCCTCTGATTACTACGATTTCTCGCTCCAGCCAGTGCACAGGTCGTGGTATGTGCTATCCTGTCTATGGGATGGTACATATAAAAGATCCCTTGCTGGTAATCGAAAAGAGTAGCCCATGAAGTGGCGACAGCGGGTTTCCTCCCTTAATATCTGTATTGTCCTTAACCATATGTCCGACGCCATATAACCGTAAATAAAATGTGTTGAGTGCGTCGTTAAATAAACCATTTCCTGTCCTGGATGACTACGAGTCAGAATTACCAAATGTTTGACATCCAATAGACGATGATTAATTATTTAATCAATGTGCTCCATTGGTGTCGTTAAACGAAATAAACTTTAAGTTTGATACCCGTAACTGAATAAAACACGATTATCCAAATATCTCTTCTAACTGTATATCTATTAGATCTCTCTGTATCGGGCAGTCCAATACCCGAGTGGCTCGGCTCTAGGTATCTCAGAGATAAGATCTGATATATATATATATATATATATATATAGCACGTTTAGTTCACTAGAAAACACAACAAAACACAATACACTTTGGAATCTGTATTAACACTACGCTGACAAATGTACTTTCCGCAGTAGTTAATTAACAACAACAAAATAATAACAACCCAGAACTAATCACTTAATTAGTTAATCACTAGATGTCTAGTTTACACAATATTCTAATCACTTCTCCGTGATACAACACACACACGTGTGATAAGGCGTATCATAAAATATTGTTTGTTTCCGGTTACCCGACCGACCCTAATTTGAACATGCCGACCCTAAAACCTTTTTTGTATATCCAATTTTTTTTTTTTTAATATAACAACGATTTCCACGAAAACATTCCAAAACTATCACAAGCACTATTTTGGTGTCATTTAGGGAATAACCCTACCGTGTTTTCCGATTTGCGGACGTATATCGGTGGTTTTACTGTTGCAAATGTAGTTTTATTGGCGACACGTTAGCCACGAAATGTTTTCTTCTAACAATTGATTGATGGAGTTACTTCCCTTCAAATTGAAGTTCGGTAACTTTCGTGAGATATTGGGCGAAGAGTTGGAAAATTGTTTTCACGAATATATATGCGATCTTTTACCGATTTACTCTACAACTAGTGTAGCGAGGTGTTCCGATTAATAATAATAATATAATAATAATAATAATAATAATAATAATAACTATATTTAATGATTTACTCCAGCGACAAACTGGCCGTGTAGAAATTTAGTGACCTTCTGATAAACTAGGGGAGGGAATGTTTACCGATACTGATGGATTTTACTGCCAAATCAAATGATTAAATATGTCAGTAAGATCTCGATGCGTTTCGTTATTTTTTGTTAGTGGTCGCTTTTTTGTAAGTGGTCACTGGGAACTTCGCGGGTTTCCGCTAAACACAATGTCAGAATGACCATGTGTTTGACGTCCAATGGCCGATGATATTAAAGACAGAAATCAATGTGCTCTAGTGGCGTCGTTAAATAAAACAAACTTTACTTTTCAACATTCGTTTGAGCATCCTGAGCATTTGTACTGCATTTCTATTCATTGGACCAATTGATTGCTTCAAACCAAGTGTGTACTTTAATACTGGATGCATACAGAATAAAACTAACATTGCAAATTATAAAATTGGTAAGTCTACCATTTCTTAGATACACTAGGAAAGATAACATTCATAAAAAAAATGTTAAAATGTTATTGTTATTATAAATATAGAACCCTTCTTTTCAGTTTTCATTAAAAAAAAAATTTATAACTTATTTACTGGTTTCTATCCAATTACGGTTCAACCAAGTCTGTCCTGGACCAGTACAGAAGTTAAGTGTTAGTATGAGAGTAAACCTTCTGCCTATTATTAAACAGCAAGGGGTCTTTTGTATGTACTCTCCCACAGATAGGTTAGCACCATGTTGCCCTCAAAATCAAAAAGCCCAAACCCCAAAAATGAGAGGGAACGCTAACAAATACATTTACGATGAAAACTATTTATTACAAACTATGGTTGCATTAAACCAGTATTTTATTGATATTTAAGGAAGAGCTCTCTTTCAAGATTAACTCACAGCGATTTTTTTTTTTTTTTTTTTTTTTTTTTTTTACCCAGGGCAGAGGAAAAGTTACTCCTGTTGATTTGACAATTAACAAAACCGCCCGAGCCTTAAAACACTCCGAATACCTAACTGATTACCTAATAAAAACACGAATGGTATCATGAAATGTTTGTAAAGCAGATTTTATACAAACTCGATACACTCACTGTAGAAGTTAAAAGGCTAATTGCTGTTACCTGCCGACGGTATCAAAGATCGGTCTATCGGTCTTTTTAAATACACGGTCAATTGGTGGTCTTAATTATATTAGTAAATTGGGGGACAGGCCCGTTGTGGCACCCGGGTGAGCAGCGCCACTAGGAACTCGTTCAGACGATACGCACTCACCCGGAAAGCCTAGATGGTCCACTACCCCCCCCCCCCCCCTTTCCCTTTCTGTGATTGAATTATTAAAATAATGAATTACAGGGCGGGCACGCACGACACCCCGACGAGTAGCGCCACATGGAACTCGTCCGGGGGACACGGCCGGGTCGGTCTATCAGTGTTGTTAAATAAAATGTTAATTGGTGGTCTTAATTACAATAGTAAATTGCGTTGTGTAGGCTAATAAATTGTTACCAGTGATTCCGTTGTTTTGGTTGTTTTTATACATATTTTTGAACTGCCTGTAATATAGGCTATATTGATTACTAATTATTACTAATGGGAATTAATTTAACGTGATAGTACCTATTGGCCGTTTTGACCATTTCTTTTAGCCGTTTTGACTTTTTTCTTTGGCCGTTTTGACCATTTTCTTTGGCCCTTTTAACCTTTTTCTTTGGCCGTTTTGACTTTTTTCTTTGGCCATTTTGACTTACATGTTCAGGGCCGTTTCATCATGGGGCCGTTTTGACCGCATACCTGTAAAAAGAAGCCTTTAAACACACCTATGTGGATAGTATTACATATTTCCTTTTTTTAATTAAGTTATGAAATAGCTATAGAAAATAAAATGGCCATAAGGTTTTTGTCCTTTTGAAAATTGTATAATAGGAAAAAAAAGCCTTTATATTTAAAACTGCACATAAAATATGCCCCCAAAACGTCACTTTACCATGCCTTACTTCATTTCTAGGGAAAACACTGTGATGAATGGTATTGTTGGTTTGCATAATGCATTTCTATACATGCAGAGGTTATTTTGGATACCGGTAGTCAACACCTTTATTTAATATCCATAAATAAAATTATTTTCCAAAATAAAATGTTTTTCCTACCTACCTACCCTATATTTTTCCAGCATGTAATAGGAAACAAGTAATTTTTTTCTCCGGCCTAATTGAGAAACGCTGCCAGGGGAACTTAATTAATAAAGGAATTACAACTCTATTCCTAACTGGTTAATTTTTAATTAACCCTTAACTACTCATTCAGTAACCGTGTACTACAGAAGTAATACTGGTACCTATCACAATAAAGACAATAACCTACAGTTTACCTAGGTCCTCTAGGATGACCGGCTAAGCTTTAATAATTTTAGAACAGTGAAGCCTACAATTTACTTCGTCAGATTACCGGAGACACTGTCTAAATAATATTGGTATAATACAGTATTAAGTCACATCAATCACATCAAGGTTATACAACAGAGCAGACAAATATTATTTACCACTTATATAGATCGTTCAGTGGACGACGTCCGTTCCCCTGCAGCCTTCCAAAGTTTCTCCCCAATATCTCTAAAATCCTATCTATTTATTCAAAAAATCTGAGAGACAGTGAATATCGCCTGGGGGCACCTCGCGGTACTACCCCTATCATGTGATATTCCCACAGTGACCAAGACGGCATATGTCCTTAGATGGTCAGACTAGATGTCGCCAAGTTCGCCAGAAACCACGGTCGTAAAACCGCACTATCGGAGGTATTACGTAACTACTGGCCACATGGCCTCCACATCTGGTCTAAGTGTGTATTAGGGGGTACGGTCGCGCGGAGGTATTACGTAACCAAGTGCACATGGCCCTCTAAAACAATTAACATCGCCACAGGCGAAAAGATAAGAGCATGTTCCGTCACACACCCCCACCTCAAAAAGGATATTTCCTCTACTCTAGGAATAGGGAAATATACTGCATTTAAACAAAACAAAATGTGCGTTAACCGACGCATCCGGGCATTTATAACACATAGTAATAAGGTGACTACCAGTAATCACACTGAGTCTCCGAGTCCCTGGTATACAATAGTATATATATATATATATATATATATATATATATATATATATATATATATATATATATATATATATATATATATAAAACAAAAACAGATATCAAGAACGTCAACGTTCAATTTCGGGACAGGGCATCAGCGATTACATTGGATGTGCCCTTGATATGTTCAATGGTAATTGGGAATTCCTGCAGAAGAAGACTCCATCTCAAAACTCTCTGGTTGGTGGCTTTCATTCTGTGAATGAAGGTAAGCGGATTATGATCAGTAAAGACAACCACTTGATGCAATGCCGATTTCACGTAGATCTGAAAATGCTTCAGAGCTTGTACCGTGGCCAAAGCTTCCTTCTCTATGGTGGAATAGTTCACCTGGTGTTTGTCAAACCTTTTGGAGAAGAAACTTACAGGATGGTCCAGTCCATTTTCGTCTTCTTGGAACAGCACAGCTCCAGCTCCCACGTCACTGGCATCCACAGCCAGCTTGAAAGGCATTCGGTAGTCTGGTGCTGCCATCACGGGAGACGAGGAGAGCATCTGCTTGAGACGGTTGAATGACTCCTCGCATTCGTCTGACCATTTGAACTTCGATTACTTCTTTAGTGCCGCACGTTTTACAGGTTTTATCCGATAGGCATGCTGTCGACTCGGTGTAGCGTTGGGTTCCAAGCGCACATCCTGGATTAAGGTATTGGTAACCATTGGAAAGTCCTGACAAATGGAAACATCTCCTTGTATCAACGTAGTCAGCTCTGCTCGCTGGGGGCTGTCAAGGTGCAAGTCCGGACTCAAGTCTGCTAGAATCTGGCTGTTGGTTAATTTGATCTCTGCAGTCTTGACGTCATCACAGGAAATTGAGTGACTCTCAATTTGGACAGGTAACACTGGAACTATCGGCAGTCTGTCACAATAACCTTTTAGCAAATTGATGTGACAATACCTACTTTTCCTAACCCTATCAGGAGTGTTTATCACATACCCTGTCTCATTAACCCGTTTGTGCACAACATAGCGACCGAAATACCTGTTCTGCAATGAACCCCGTTTAATGGGAAGGTACAGCAGCACCTTATCCCCTGGTTTAAATTCCCAACTCCTAGCCTTCCTATCAAACACTGATTTTATTTTGCTCTATGCATAGCTCAGATGCTTCCTAGCTAGTTCGGTCGCCGGCAACCTCCTGTCTCTAACTTTCTTATTCATTAATACTCCCTCAGTTAACAATGTAGTGCGAGCTGCCAACAAATTTGGATCAGCCCCCTGCTCTAGGATTAACTCTTGTCTATTACAAGGTAAGTCCCCTCTATCAAACACAACTGGTTCATTTACCCTCTGCGGGAGGTCAACAGGTTCCACCACCTTTAGTTCCTCAGTTGACTTATCTACCATTTTACTGATAACCTCGTCCACTCCAATTTCATGGCTCACACACGTATCAGACAAATCACAATTTTCCTCTGGGTCTCGTGCTACCCTTCCGGCCATAGCCCTAGTCATTACACACGCAGGATAACTAATCTCATCAACCTCACACTCTTCTATTGGTAAAGGGCTGTCTTCAATTAACAATTGGTCCCCTTGCGGCTGGCAACACTGACTAGTCAAATTGTTACCCAACAAAACTCCTATGTTTTCAAAAGGCAAGTCCTTCACAACACCCATAACGACTGGTCCCGTCACAAACTTCGAACAGAAGAAAACGTTATGTAATCGGACAACCATATTTTCTCCAGTAACCGAGGTTACGGCCAAACTACGTCCTGTATCTGAATTCTATATACCAGCTAAACAATCTGACGTTATAAGAGATTGGGTACACCCTGTATCTCGATAGATTGATATTGCCTTAGGACTCAACTCTTGTTTCACATCACAAACCATACCAGTGGACACATACGGGTTTACTTTCTCTGCCATGGGACTAATCATTAACTCTCTCGCTAACGGAGCGGACCTCACTAAACCGACCACTTGCGCATTATCGCGTTTCCTTTTAAAACAGTCCCCGACAAGATGGTTATCCTTTTTACAGTAACTGCAATGTGGACGGAAAGTTCGTGCATTGGCTGATAATGCAGGTTTATCCTTACTTTGCCCACCAGGTGCATTCCTTGCCTGACTAGTTGACCAACTGGATGACTCTCCCCGATAGTTACTTTCCCGGGAAAAACCTGGCTGAAATTTCTTCTTATCACCTTGTTGTATAGAGCTACCCTGTACTGCCTGAGCTTTGTGTATTAACACGTAATCATCTGCCACTATGCCTGCCTCCTCTATTTTTTTGATATTACGATCCTCTAAATGAATACGTAAGCTAACTAGTAATTCATTTTTAATGTCCTGTAAGATCAACAATTCCCGTAACTCGGTATATGACCCTACCTGATGAGAAGTCACCCATTTATCAAACATCCCTGCTTTCTTAGCCACAAACTCACTATAAGACTGACCCTGCGTTTTTCTCAACTCGCTATACCGTAACCGATAATCCTCAGGTCGTAACTCGTAAGCCCTCAACACTGCAGACTTAACTAGGTCGTACTGACTTGCTCGCTCATCACTCATTGAATTATAAGCTACGCTAGCCTTCCCCTTAAACTTACACACGGCTAACAATGTCCACTTAGACTGCGGCCAATTTAGCTGCTTAGCTCACTCGCGATTTCAACTAACTCGGCCTTACGCGCTCGCTTTATCTCCACTACACTGAGCGTATCCAGCAAATTCTTATCCATGTTTAGGTATGACGCACTTATTATTTTATTTTTTTTCTTCTAGTGAACAACGTTGCTACTTCTAGTAAATTTGTAAAAATAATTTATAAAGCCCCCATTTACAAACAATACTTTTTAAATACGCATGTCCCGTTTCAGATCCCGGACGAGCCCCCAATTTTTACTCCTGTCACGAGGATCCTATAATACCCGTAACTGAATAAAACACGATTATCCAAATATCTCTTCTAACTGTATATCTATTAGATTTCTCTGTATCGGGCAGTCCAATACCCGAGTGGCTCGGCTCTAGGTATCTCAGAGATAAGATCTGATATATATATATATATATAAACAAAAACAGATATCAAGAACGTCAACGTTCAATTTCGGGACAGGACATCAGCGATTACATTGGATGTGCCCTTGATATGTTCAATGGTAATTGGGAATTCCTGCAGAAGAAGACTCCATCTCAAAACTCTCTGGTTGGTGGCTTTCATTCTGTGAATGAAGGTAAGCGGATTATGATCATTAAAGACAACCACTTGATGCAATGCCGATTTCACGTAGATCTGAAAATGCTTCAGAGCTTGTACCGTGGCTAAAGCTTCCTTCTCTATAGTGGAATAGTTCACTAGAAAACACAACAAAACACAATACACTTTGGAATCTGTATTAACACTACGCTGACAAATGTACTTGCCGCAGTAGTTAATTAACAACAACAAAATAATAACAACCCAGAACTAATCACTTAATTAGTTAATAACTAGGTGTCTAGTTTACACAATATTCTAATCACTTCACCGTGATACAACACACACACACGTGTGATAATTGAGAAACGCTGCCAGGGGAACTTAATTAATAAAGGAATTACAACTCTATTCCTAACTGGTTAATTTTTAATTAACCCTTAACTACTCATTCAGTAACCTTGTAATACAGAGGTAATACTGGTACCTATCACAATAAAGACAATAACCTACTTTTTACCTAGGTCCTCTAGGATGACCGGCTAAGCTTTAATAATTTTAGAACAGTGAAGCCTACAATTTACTTCGTCAGATTACCGGAGACACTGTCTAAATAATATTGGTATAATACAGTATTAAAATATTTAAAGTCACATCAATCACATCAAGGTTATACAACAGAGCAGAAAAATATATTTACCACGTCCGGACTGAACTTATATAGATCGTTCAGTGGACGACGTCCGTTCCCCTACAACCTTCCAAAGTTTCTCCCCGATATCTCTAAAATCCTATCTATTTATTCAAAAAATCTGAGAGACAGCGAATATCGCCTGGGGGCACCTCGCGGTACTACCCCTATCATGTGATATTTCCACAACGACCAAGACGGTATATTTCCTTAGATGGTCAGACTAGCTGTCGCCAAGTTCTAAGTGTGTATTAGGGGGTACGGTCGCGCGGAGGTATTACGTAACCAAGTGCACATGGCCCTCTAAAACAATTAACATCGCCACAGGCGAAAAGATAAGAGCATGTACCGTCACACCCTGTCTCCGTTTGTCTGTACAATGTTTGCATAAACAACTATTAATAATCACTAACCACTGAAAACTAATTAGTTAACACACTGCCCTTGACAGATAGCTGAGGTGTGTTCCCAGGACAGCGTGCTTGAACCTTATTTGTATATAAACATACGTATGAACAAACAAACAAACAAACAACAACTATAATGTTTGCAGACACAGTATGGGTACGTGGGATATTTTTGGCTTGCTGTTATCGGGAAACTGTTCAAGCATGCCTGTCATGGGCACAACCGCTGACTTCTCATAGATAGGATTTACAGACACGCTGCTATTGTGACTTCATTGTACGCAGGGCCGGGACGTAGCCCAGTGGTAAAGCGCACGCCTGATGCGCGGCCGGTCTAGGATCGATACCCGTGACGTCGGTGGGCCCATTGGGCTATTTCTCGTCCCATCCAGTGCACCACGACTGGTATATCAAATGCCGTGGTATGTGCTATCCTGTCTGTGGGATGGTGCATATAAAAGATCCCTTGCTACTAATGGAAAAATGTAGCGGATTTCCTCTCTATGACTGTGTCGAAATTACCAAACATTTGACATCCAACAGCCGATGATTAATAAATCAAAGTGCTCTAGTGGTGTCGTAAACAAAACAAAACAGACTTCATTGTACGCCTTGGTGGTTTTTCAGATGGTGCTCCGCTCAAAACAGAAGGTTGGCTGACTTCAGACGAAGTTTTATTTCAAATGAAATACGCTCCTATGAATAAAGGGTAATTCCAGTTTCAAACGGTTTCACACTGAAATACGCTCCTATGAATAAAGGGTAATTCCAGTTTCAAACGGTTTCACACTGAAATACGCTCCTATGAATAAAGGGTAATTCCAGTTTCAAACGGTTTCACACTGAAAAGAAGAGGAGTACAAACCGGCCTCGGTGGCGCAGTGGTTAAGCCATCGGACTACAGGCTGGTAGGTACAGGGTTCACAGCCCGGTACCGGCTCCCACCCAGAGCGAGTTCTTAAGGGCTCAGTGGCTAGGTGTAAGGCCACTACACCCTCTTCTCTCTCACTAATCACTAACCAAGTAACAACTAACCCACTGTCCTGGACAGACAGCCCAGATAGCTGAGGTGTGTGCCCAGGACAACGTGCTTGAACTTTAATTGGATATAACCACGAAAATAAGTTGAAAAAAAAAAAAAAAAGGAGTACAATTTGCCAACTGACAAAGTTTATACTAATTTTTGTAAAATTTAATTTTGTCTAATAAAATATTTTGCATAAATTATGTTGTTTCAGGGTGTAGTCAGTTAACGTTTTACATAACTTAAAGCCGATTTTCAATGTTTTAAGTAAATACTCAACATTTTTTAAAATTAGTAAAAACAATGTGTTTTTTCATGACTTTATTGTCGAGTAACTTAGAGATGTTTTTTTTGTTTGTTTTGTTGCTGCTGTTTTTTGTTTAGTTTTTTTTTTTTTTTTTTTTTTTATTTTTTTTTTTTTTTATTATTATTGTTTTGGTAGTGGTTTGTGTTTTGTTGGAGGGTTTTCGGGATGGTGGGGGAGGTGGGTACGTTGTGGAAGATGTACTTTTTTTTTAGAAGTCTAATCTGTTATGTAGATTATTTATTTAAAGGGACATTCCTGAGTTTTCTGCCATTTTTAAGATGTTATCGACTAATAGAGACTTTTTAACGACTGTAATTACATACCAAATATATTTTTCTGCATTAAATATTAGTGGCTGTATATTAAACATGTTTCTGATCGTTCTAATATATGTACTAGGTTAAATTTCATTTTATTTCCTAAAAAAAAAATTTTTCGTGGAAATTATTTGAAGACAAAATCCAGTTTGGGCTTGTTACAAAAATTAAGACGACCAGAAACACCTTGAATATACGGACACTGATATTCTAAACAAGAAAATATATTTAATATATAAGTTTAATCGTAGAAATATTTTATTAGTCGAAAACATCTTACAATGCAGCAAACTCGAGAATATCCCTTTAACGTTAATTTACAGATTTGACTGGTCAGAAAATATTGAGAATTCACTTGGACCGGCTGATAGGAAAAGGTCATTGAAGGTCAAGGTTTTGGATAAGCTGCGAGAGCAACCCATTCCTATTCGAGAGAAACTCAAACTTTCCAGGTATGATGTTCAATGGCGAATCCAGAAAATCCATTGGGGGGGGGGGGGGGGGGGGGGGGGGGGGGGGGGGGGGGGGGGGGGAATAAAAATCTAACTGTCGCAAAATTTAGGAGTGGCCTATGATTTATGTTTGATGCCGATTCTCAGTACTTATAAACATTAGTATAAAATCCCGATTTAGTCATTATACATAGTCTTCCGTAAATAAAATGTTTTGAGTGCGTCGTTAAATAATTTCCTTCCTTTCTTTTTATTCATTGTCAAGGACGAAAGTGAACACCATGCATGCTATACTCGAGTGTTACTTCTTCTTTCTTTTGCTTCTTCTTCTTCTTCTTCTTCTTCTTCTTCTTCTTCTTCTTCTTCTTTTTCTTTTTCTTAAATTTAAGGTATTTGCGACAAAACCTGGATTCCACATCATTGGTGTTTACTCAGGGTGTAAAACAACGAAAGGTAATACTGAAATACAATTGATCCCGCGTCTTGATCTTGCTTGTAACTTAATACATTTTTCGTGGCGCAGATTGACTCAGACTATCAACTGTCAAGACGGAGTTGGCCAACTCGACAGCTGCGTTGCAATTTCTTCCATTCCCAAGTTACGACGGGTGCAACTAATCGGTCGTAGGAGTTGTATACGACGAGAATCAAGTTGTAAGAGCGCTCAGACTAGCAACTGGACAGTTGTATTCTAACTCGAAACCGCCATATAACCGTAAATAAAATGTGTTGAGTGCGTTGTTAAATAAAACATTTCCTTCTAAGTCGTAAGATCGGCGAGTTGGTCAACTCCGTCGTGACACTTGGTAGTCTGATACTAGCATAACGGATATCGAATAGTGATGTGACATGAGAAGAAACATGTGACTGATCTATTATATACTAAAAGGCAAAAGTTATTGTGACACACAAAAGACAAAGATAATCGATGATAAGTTTTTACTGCCGTGTATAAAATGTTATAACATGGAAAGAGAAATGTCCGAAGGTATGTTTTGTTGATATCGTTGCCATAAGTGCCATATGGTGTTTCAGAACTTTCTGTGGACGGTCCCAGATTCTAGCATCCCTATGACTCGCCATCTGTCATTTTCACTGAGGCGTGGCATGACGAAATTACATCAAACGGTTCACTAATGGTGTTTTTCTGACTTCTGGACTTCTGAAAGCTGCATAGAGTGGCAATGATTTGCGACTGAATGTCTGGCCTTTTATGGTGAACACTGGACAGGATTTCTCCCGAATATTCCATGTTTCTTGCACAAAGCATGCAGTCGCTGCAACAACTGCTTGGTTGCATTTCTTCGAGCTGTTTCATGCACATTTTCTCTGGTTTACATCCATAAATCCATTCACAAATTTATTACTCCAAACAATCCATGTCACAATAACTTTTGCCTTTTAGTGTACTTAGTTAAATAATAAAACATATTCGACTTTATCATATGTTTACGATATATTGATGGAAATACACAAGGGACCAAACAGTAAGATCGACCCCCGTCAGTGGGCCCGTTGGGCTATTTCTCATTCCAACCAGTGTACCACGACTGGTATATCAAAGGTCGTGGTATGTGCTATCCTGTCTGTGGGATGATGCATATAAAAGATTCCTTGCTACTAATGAAATGTAGCGGGTTTTCTCTCTAAGACTATATGTCAGAATTACCAAATGTTTGATATCCAATAGCCGATGATTAATAAGTCAATGTGCCCTAGTGGTGTCGTTAAACAAAACAAACCAAACAGTAATAGTAAATAGTGACTGTAACTAAATCTCATAGTGTAAAACTCACAGTGTAAGATGTTGACAGTGTTGGTGGCAGTCAATTTGACATTACTGACATTAAATCCCACACATGACAACTTTATATAAAATACAGACATTACTATGCAAGTAGTGAATAAAATATCGTCTACAATTCCACGTGTTCCACTTGTTCCCTTACATCTTTCTATCAGTAATACATTGGATATAATCATGTTAACAGTGGCGGATCGAGAAAATCAATTTTGGGGGAATGACATGAGGTGGGATGCAAAGGGAACTTTGGGGGAGGTTTGGAGGGGGATCGTAAAAAAAATTAAAATTAATATATAATAAAATTATAACTATTGCAAAATTTGAGGGGCACGGGCCCCTGCTCCCCCCCCCCCCCCCACACACACCCTAGATCCGCCTCTAGTTAATATGTTATCCTGTCCTCTTCCTTTTTATTTAACATACAGCGATTATATACGCTAGTTAACAGTGTTGTCACTAGCCTATGGCAAGTCTAGTTCATTATGATATGATTTGGGTAACAAATAGTTATTACTTACACACTAAGTCAGTGTTTCTGCCAGAAAGAAAATTTTGGTATGGCGCTATGGAATTGAATGCAACCACAGTCAACAGTATGGGTGGCCTCACCCAGAAAAAAATGGGTTACGTTTAGGGTTAGGATTACAAAAATCATATAGTAATAATAAGAGTAATTAATTTTGTCAAAAGGTTAACTTTAAAAAAAAAAAAACGAATCTGCAAAATAATTTGGCGCCATACCCATTTTACCTTCTAGCAGAAACCCTGTTAATAAATTAAAGTATGTTTGTTTCAGATACACAGACATAAGCTGGACCTCAGCCTTGACTTGTGGGGGAAAAGTATCAACCATATTTCAGGTACTAGTTTGTCCGAAGGGTGATCGAAAGGTTTTAGGTCTAACTAGAGCGGACTTACCCTAGGGTCATGCCTACCTGTTAGTTTACAAGGTCATCCCCTTGGAGGGTCACACACTTCTCAGGCACGTGTGTCAACGGTGCTGCAATACCTGAATCCCTCCGACGAAGAGTATTTTCTCCTGCAAGTAAAAAAATAAATGGAAGTTAGACGGTGCTAGATCTGGGGAATACGGTGGGTGATCGTTGAGCTATAATGCACAGTCGTTCAGTGCTGCCAACGGTGCTGCAATGCCTGGATCCCTACGACGAAAAAGGATTCCTCCTACAAGTTGATAAACAAAACCCTCAACAAAGGAAATGGCATTGACATTTGCGTAATGCCTGCCGACTAACTCCCTATTTCAGGATAGGAAATATATGGAAGTTAGACGGTGATAAATCTGGAGAATACGGTGGGTGATCGATGAGCTATATACCACAGTCATGCAGTGCTGCTAACGGTGCTGCAATGCCTGGATCCCTCCGACGAAGAAGGATTTTCTCCTGCAAGTCAAAAAACTTCTCACAAGCGGAAATGACATCATTATCAATTGCGTAATCCCTGCTGGCTAGCTCCCTATTTCAGTATAGAAAATATATGGAAATTAGACGGTGATAGATCTGGGGAATAGGGTGGATGATCGATAAGCTATAAGCCACGGTCATGCTGTGCTGCCATTGCGACCACCGAAGTTTGGGTAGATTCATCGTCTTGATTGTTTCGTGAAACCTTTGTGATGGACAGCACATTCGTGAGGAGGTTCTGAATTCTTTTTTTCTTTATTCTGTCCCGGTCAGATCCCTAGCCATGTCTGAGACCGGTCCCGGGATAGATGTGCCCGAAACCTTCGTGGTATATGGGCACGTTAACAGAGTTCTCGCTCACTCTGGATTCCTTCTTCTGAGATGCTTACATTGCTTACTTCACATCGGTCTTGCTTAGTGATGTCGTACACATGTCCCCTTCTATTCCTAGTTAGGTCCAGAATGTGTTTCGATCACCCCTCGTACAGAACTCAGTTCCAAAGCACATACGCACGCACATAACATGCATACAAAACAGTCAAACACTACACTGTTGCAATAGTTGTTGTATCGTAACTTTCAGTGTTTTTGTTTGTGTAACATACTTTTCTGTTCGTCGTTTCAAAACACATTTGTAATGTTACTTTCTGTTCTGTGTGTTTCAAAACACATTCGTAATGTTACTTTCTGTTCTGTGTTTCAAAACACATTCGTAATGTTATTTTCTGTTTGTATGTGGGTGGGGTTTTTTTTGGGGGGAAGGGCATTGTTATAACATAACTTTCTTTTAGTTTGTTTTGTTTTTTGTTTAACGACACCACTAGAGCAGGATGTCGGAAGCAATTAAAAGTTAGTACGGACGCGAAAGCAATGTATATGATGAGATCTATACTATGTGAGCGCCGTAGGATGAGAAAAAACCACAAACATTCCTCGCCCAAAAGTGGTACGGCCGTACCGCTTCCTACGCCCCTTGAGATCACATTGATTAATTAATCATCGGCTATTGGAAAGGAAATGGTTTATTTAACGACGCACTCAACACATTTTATTTGCGGTTATATGGCGCCGAACATATGGTT